>NW_008239080.1:8873880-8931920 GCF_000691975.1 Corvus brachyrhynchos
GGGTGGATATTCAGGTATTTTAAATTATAAATTGCTGTTGCAAACATCCAATAATTATACATTTCATTTCACTCTATGTTTTTGCACATGCACAGTTTTTTAATTCTCCTTACATGCCTTTATAGTAGCAAACTTAAGGGAAATGTTGGTTTTCACATTGCTTCACACAACATTACACTTGTCAGATGGCCTTTGTTCAAAATGATTTTTAAATACTTTGATTCTCAATTTGCAGTTATCACTACTAGGTAACTGCTTGAGTTTTTTTCCCTGTTTCCTTCGAAAAAGAAATGCAGAGATCCTAATTCTAGACAATAGGAGAAAATGCCTTTAAAAATATGTGTTTATGGCATTAAAATGTCAGATTAATGAGTAATATTTTCTTTACTAATAAGAGAAACTAATTTTTCATTAACTGGAGGTATTTATTTAGAATAAAGTTTGGTCTATTTTTGTGAGGGTTTAAAGAATGTTCTGAAGATTATGACAAGTATAAAATAAATGCAATTTTAGAAACCTGCATTGTTCTTGAAGAATTTTGTGTATTTTGCATGAATTATGAAAGAAAAGGGCCAATATTTTCCCTGCCTTTTTGAGTTTTCATATTTAACGGCTCAAGAACAAACTGATAGGAGAAGTAGTTTTTAAAACTTTTCTAGATTTGAAGCATCACATTCAAATTTTAAAATTAAGTAAAAAAAAACAAAAAGAAAAAAATCCCATTAAAATTTCCTGAAAGAATGAAAAGAACTATAGAAATACATCATAATATTAATGAACAATATAGTCAGTGTTTGTGAGATCCTCTGAGAAACTAAGATAATACTTGTCCATGAAGGGTGGGAATCAGCTGCATGATAGTGAATGACATTATATGCAGTTCTTCACAGCACAGCACAATTTTAAGCATTGAGCCTCCTGATTGCCATATAGAAATCCCCTGGTGTTTAGGAGTGAATAACTTAGAGAGAGTAAACTGAGAATACTACTTTATTGAGTTCACTTAGTTCATGACACGGGATTGTCAAATACAGATTTAAAAGTGCAAGAAACCAAACAACAGAACCAGTTAATTATGATGGGGAATAAAGAATGTCACAAATAATAAATGGAGTCAGATATGTAAATACCGTTTAGGAAAACTCCCTGTGATATAGACCATAAGCGTATACAGTTTTTAAAATCTTCATAATGATTGGTCAGCATAAGTAATTCCAAAGGGACACATTTCAGTGTTACAAGTGTAACAAATCAAATTTCAGTCCCCAAAAAATTATCATTTAATGTAATGTTTAACATGAAATTTCAACAAGGTCAGGAATATTTAATGAATTCATACCATTGACTTCAATTAATATTTCCTGGTTGTACATGTTGACAAATTACCATGTCTAATTGCTTATTCTCTCATTTGAGAGAATATAGTGATGTTGAAATTATTCATTAAGTTCTGTTGCCTGAAAGAATTGTGATTATATATTTTCTTAGAAAGAGTAGCTATCTGTGCATTCATTGAACTCATCCTGTAAAAGAACAAACTTAGTATCACAATTGCTTTGTATTCCTAGACTTTCTTCCTTAAAAGGTAGGCAAACTAGTAGTAAACCTAGAGCATAAGTTGTTTTTTATGCATAGAATTTTGTACCTTAATTTCTTTATTTGGATCTTGAAATATTGTCACTTAGCAATGTTTGTATTTGTTTGAGGATGTTGATATTAAAAATATATTTAATTCCTTCCTTCTTTCTCCCTTTTATCCCCTAGGGTGGGTGCAAGTGTACAGTTTTCCTGTGAAGACAATTATGTGCTGCAAGGTTCTAAGAGCATCACTTGTCAGAGAGTGACAGATACACTGGCTGCCTGGAGTGACCACAGGCCAATTTGCAGAGGTAACTGCTATTCCATGGAATTTTTCATGAAGTAAAGAAATGCTCATATTTCATGCTTTAGAATGGAGGCAGCCACAGAGAAAGATGAAAGATAAAATTTTCCAAAGTACCAGAAATATGTTGGGTGTTTTATTCCAACATTAAGAAAAAAAATGACCAAGTTTTTAAAGAATCTAATCATTCCTCTTGCCTGTACTGAAACTTAAGTAACTGAAGAGACTAAATTACATCAGAAGGTAATGGAAGATCTATGGATAGATTCTGAGGTTCTGAGATTTGTATCTAAGTACTTAGAAATTATATGATCTAGACTCTCTGTTTAGCATGTTGAAAAAGTGCTGTAGTACCATAAACGTGACATTTTGAAATATTCTGAGTTGATGTAGACTTATGAAACTATAACTCTGTTTGTGTCACTGAAAATTATGCGTCCAAATATTTTTAAATGCTTCTAGATACTGAAGTATTTTGAGAAATTTGAATATTTCTGCAAAATCTGTCCTTAGTGCTCTTTAGAAGATAACTGAATATGTTAAGTAATGTATTTTCAAACTGCTGACTATCTGGATTTGCTGAACGTGGCAGAGAGATTGTGATGGTTTCACAACAGAATCTGTGCTTTACCAAAGTCAGACTACATACTGCCTAGAACCATTTTCTTTTATTTTTCTTTGTAATTACATTTCCTATGGTGGAAAGAGCTAAGACATCACAGGAGGTCATGTTTAGGTTAAGGACATACAGTTAGATAAATATTGTGATACATGACTTTCTTTCTCCAAATCATGGGGAAATTGTGAAGGAGAGCACATACTGGCCCTTCTTACATTCATGGGTAGAAGGCTCCCTCCATACATTTGGAAAGGGTAAATCTCTCTCCAAACAGAATATTGATATGATAATTTTGAGAATTTAATTTACATAAAATATGAACAAAGTATTGTAAATGCTAGGCTGATTAATTGAAAGGTGCATGTTTCTTCCTCTGTAGGTAAATTTTCAGGATTTTTTTGTCTGGCTGAAATATCTTTAAGGACAGATCGTTATAGAGTGTATCAGCATAGTAATACTTTCATGGCAAGTTGTTGCTAATGCTGTGGCAATTTTATAATATTTATTTTAAACAGAGCATCCAGTCTAAAGCAATCTGATTTTTTGGTTATCATTTTAGCTAGAACATGTGGTTCTAATTTACGTGGACCAAGTGGCATTATCACGTCGCCAAATTATCCAGTTCAATATGAAGACAATGCACACTGCGTGTGGGTCATTACAACAACTGACCCAGAAAAGGTATGCTTTTTTCTCTTGTCTCAAGTGAAAAGGTAGAGTTTTGGATTTGTCTTAAAAATATTTCATATATATTTGCACAAATGCATGAACACATGCAAATTTGTATATTTATTTAAACACAAAAAGGAGCAGAGTAGAGATGTTAGGAAAATACACTTGGGCACTAGGGGAAAAAAAAAAGTAGCATATATGAAAATGTCCACTCAGAGAAATAGGTCTAATTTAAAATTTTCAAGTTTTAAATACTTTTTAATGAAATACAAAAAATCATGATCAAAATTCCACATTGCTAAATGAGTTAATAGTGAATGTTTCAGGTTGTGTCTTGATACTTATTCACTGTTGAATCTTAACATAAGATTTCCTGGCATAAAACCTGAACATTACATGTAAGTATTTTGACAGCTGTTGTTAGTTGTTTTACTACCTACATAATTTCTCTTTTCAATCCACTGTTTTCCAGTAATGATTCTTAATACATAACTACAAACTAGTCATCTAATTATGCATAAGATAGTGGTCATAACAAAATATTTTTACTGTTTTTCTACAAAATCAGTAAAAGACAGAGACCCCATATCTGTAAGGAAAAAAAAAATAAAAAGAGGTTAAAGAAGTACTTTACTTATATTGTACTTCTGTGTAGTGAAATGCTGAATAAATGAATTACATTATGTCAAGGAATGTACAATCTATATGTACTTTCATAATTTCAGAACATACGTTTCCTGTGCAGCTTTTTGGAAGACTTCTTGATTTCTTTAAAGTAGTTAAGCAAAAGAATGTTTATCTCACCATTAATAAGTGAAAATATTTAGCTGCAGAAAAGATAAATTTGCTGCATGCTTTCATAGCATATTGTTGAGATGTTGTAGCGGGTTGGGTTTGAACCGGCTTGCTAACCTATGACAGATGTAAATACTGTTGCTTTGCAAAATTAATTAAGTTCATTTTTTCTTAAAGATAATTCAGTGTGCCTCAGTAAAGATAAATATTCAGGAAAACCAGGCAAAAGTACAAAACTATCATATTGAGAAAGATTTTACTGTAGTGGGACTTCTCTCTGAACAGAAAGGGCTGTTTTTAAGTTCCAAACTGAACTGTTATATTTTATTTAGAATAGCCATTAGAAGTGAATTTTTTTTCCTGGAAGACCTTTGACTTTAAAGTCACTGCATTTTATAGAAATTATTAAATCACTTTGCATTTTTAAATATAGAAAAGCATTTAAATTATGGGAAATGTCTTAAAATTTCATCTACTCAAATTATATTCAGTAGTGTATTGTCTTGTTGATTTTGTAAAACACAGTATATTTTTGTAAGAGAAAAATTAAATATACATTAAAAAAAAGTGTAATTACTACTAATAGAGGATAGTATAGGCATCTTAAAGCTTTCTTTCTTCAGTTATTTTTTTTTCCTTGAATTGTCAAAAATTTAATTGAGTGTTTTTCATATTTATAATAAAATGATGGTGGCAATCTCCTTGCTGATTGCAAGAAAGTTTAACCATAATAATAGAAAAATTGGTACTGACTATGCTATTAAACTGCCTAGTGTATATTTTCTGTGGAGACTCAAACTTACCTATGAGAAACAGTAAACCCCCCCATCTGCTACAATAATGCACAAGTTCTCTTCATTCTATACAATGTATATATCTCAGTGAATTTAAAATTTTAGTAGTGCAGAAATTAATGAGATTGGTTTGGATTAATTTATTATTCTGTTCACTGGACTTGAAAAACCACTGGTATTAAGTAGTGTTCTGTGGGCAGGTTGCTAGTTCATCAGACACAAGAAGGAATTGCACACGCAGACAGATAAATTATGTTACATTCAAAATTAAGAGGTCCAAGTAAACACTTGGAGCTTTCACCTAGAAAAAAATCCACACTTGTTACATTCAGCTGAGTGGAAGGCAAAGAGACATACTAACAGACACTGAAAATCACAGCATGGGGAAAAGAGGTGTAACTTTTATGTCTTTCATTTTGCACAGGATGGGCAATATTGAATGAGTTGTCTTTTTATTGATCTTGGATTTGTCTAGCAGTGCAACCAAGGAAGAATTTTCTTAATTTCATGTCTCTTGGAAAGACTGTAATTGCTTTAGGACCATGATGAAAATGAGACTTATTTAAGGCTTACAGTATTGTTAGGTTGCTTTCACATAATGTATACATCATCTTTATGAGTATTGGGATTTTTATCTCCAAACAACTGCATCTGGAGTTAGCACACACCCCTTCAGTTAATAAAAGATGTGAAAGAAAATCCTTTTAGTTTACAGACTCTCTGAAATGGAACGCTACTTCTTTTTTTAAAAAAAATCTTTCTAGGATTTTGAAATCCATGAACTTTAAAAAAATAAATTACCAAAATAATTTTCAAGTTTCCAGAGCAGGGAAATTATTTTAAGATATGGTGAAAGTTTTGAAGATTCTTACCCTTGACTTTTCTTGGAGTTATGAATAACAGAACTCTTTGAGAATTGAATTGTGTATTGAAGGTCTGATTTTAAGATTACATTGAGGAATCCACTCTTTTGACTGGCAGATTTGAAAATATTTACCAGCGCGCTTAGGGTCCTGTTGATTTTCTTTTCCAAGGAAGCAGACGGATCATGACATGTTGTTACTCTGTATTTTAAATTACTTTTGACTTACTCTAAAAGTGAATTTGTGGTCTCCTATCAGGTTAGTTTGCAAATAGAATTTTACAAGATAAGACAGTGTTTTCTCTTAACATTCAGTGCAGTTTGAAGACAATAATGTAGTTAAAGAAGTTTCCTAGGAGATATCCTTCCAAAGAAAAAACACCCCCCCCCAAAAAAAACTCCACCAAACAAAAACGAACAGAAAACCCAACAAAACAAAACAAAGAAACAAATAAAAACCACCCAAAAACCACCCCAAAAATGATGAGCAGGAATATTTTAAAGATTTTTTTTTTTTTTTAAATAGACACATTTTCCAAATTTTGCATTCTGGTGCTGGGGTGGGGGCAGATTTTTAATGCCAACTCAAAATGAAAACAAATTTCAACATCCTATAGAGATAGTTGCCTCATTCCAGGTCTCAGCCAACTATATCAAGATCATTTTTAGTTAAATATTTTTCTAACATTTATTTGCCTTTTTCTGATCAATACAGAAATCTAAATTTGATTCTTCTCCTGTTCAAAGGTATTTCTTCTTATTTTGAAGAGTTGATTTTCTTCCTTAACCATTTATTTGTTTCCTCTGGATCCCACTACTGTAGCTTTTGGTCAGCATTCTACCGAGTAATTTATTAGACTTTTAGTACTTGCAAATACAACTTTATGGTGCTCTTCTGACTCTGTGTCAAGTACATGCTGTAACTCTTTACAGCTCTTCATTGTTTGAGTTCTTCTGTTATGCAGTTTCTCAGCTTTCTAGAATCAGTTACTTTGAACTCTTTTGAGGATTTACCGATCTGTTCTCTTTACCTCTTTCTTACTGTTAGTATAATCTCTTTAGTATGTACTAAGCATGGATCTACCCCTTGCTGTTTCAATTCCTTCTCCAGACTGTGGATACTTACTGCCTTGGATTTCCTGCTGCTTTCACTGTTTTATGGTCATATTGCAAGGGCTCCATTTTTCATTCCCAGTGTCTATTGGAGGGCAAGGTTTTTTGCATTATTACATTGTTGTTTCAGCAATGATACATAATTTTGCCCAATATTTTCCTGACTGATTGCTGATTGCAGTATAGTAGATGTGCCATGGGCTGCAATATTGCTAAGTTTAATGACCTGGTAGATAAAGACTGTGTCCCAATTCATGCTGAATGAAATAACATCATTTTGGAGTGGAGTTATACCAGATTTAAGTAAAAGTGTTGAAGAAAATGTCTTCTACATTAATACATCTATTTCTGAGACTGAGCCTTTTGGTAAAACTGATAAACACAGATCAAAACCACTTTCTATATTGAGTTTAGATGTCTCATTTGAGCATTAATTACAAGAAGTTTTGACTCTTGTTTTCTTTAAACTGGAGGTAGGGATGGAAGAGGGACGCATGGGATCAATGCATGGGCACTGGAATCATCTGCCCAGGGAGGTGGTGAAGTCGCTGTCCCTGGATGTGTTTTAAAAAAGACTGAACGTGGCACTCAGTGCCATGGTTTAGTTGATGAGGTGCTGTTAGGTCATAGGTTGGACTTGATGATCTCAAAAGTCTTTTCCAACATAGTACATTCTGTGACTTTCTGTGATTCTGTAATACTCATCTCATGATGAAAGCATCCAAGAACAAATTTCCTGCCACACAGGAAAGTACTGTATTTCCTGGCCAGCAAGAAAAGCTAACCGAAGGAGCAATCTTAATGCTTCTAGTGTTACTTTCTGTGGTATTTGTTTTTTTTTTTTTTCTCAGGCGATTTCTAACATTATGTGCCAGAAAACACCAAATGCTTAAGTTTTTTCCTCATAAGGCCATTGTCACAAATACACGCTGACAGTTATTATTTCTTATTACTTATCTTCCCTCTGACCTTCCTTCCATGCTGTTTTTGAGCATAGGAGACTAACTACTGAGCTTTATCTGTCTTCAGTATCTCATATTTGCTTTCAGGATATCAGCTAGATTCACACTACTGAGATTTAGCTGTAGGGTGTGAATTTTATGAGCCTCATATGGATCTAAGTATGACATATTAAGTTGGAAATGGCAATTTAGGGAAAAAAACAACAAGTAAGACTTCTGGAAAGGAGCTATAGGAGCATACACAGGAAAGAATGGAAAAGCTGAAGAAGGAGACTCAGCAGTATATTTGCTGTGATATTGTCTTTGATTTTACAATAAGTCCATAATTCAGAAAGACAGTTGGAATATATAGGATGGTAGTGCAATGCTCAAGGCAAACAAAAGTTTCAGTGTCCAAAAAAAGTGTCAACAAAAAACCAACAAAAAAAGCAAAAATTACAACCTTCAAAGTGATCAAAATGAGTTTGTTAAATACAAAGAAGTATGCCATTTAAGGAGTTTTAATGCTTCTGTTTCCTCATGTTCTAATACCAGATTGAGGACACTTTCAAAAAAGAGCAATATGTAATATTTTCGCTGTGATATGTTTCTTCTGTATCTGCTTGGGTCAGAACTATATAAATCCATTATTTTGACTCTTTAGTTGAATACTTACTGCAGCAAAAGTATTTACCTTCCTCATAGATACACTTTTCCAGACTGTATATCTGAAAAATTCTTCTTTATTTTGGCCTATATCTTGCAAAAAAAATCTAGGCTATTTATCTTTGAATTTCTTATTTTATAGCTAAAACAATCCCCTACTCAAAAAATACACCCCTTCCCCCTCAAAGCACTGTCCAAATGCTTCTTGAGCTCTGCCAGGCTTGGTGCTGTGACCACTTCCCTGGAGAGCCTGTTCAGTGCCCAAACACTCTATGGGTAAAAAACCTTTTTCTAATATTCAACCTAAACCTCCCCTGACACAGATTCAGGCCATTCCCTCGGGTCCTGTCACTGTTCACCACAGAGAACAGATCAGTGTCTGCCCCTCCTTTTCCCCTCACAGCAATGGGGTTTCCCCTCAGTCTCCTCTTCTCCAGGCTGAACAGACCAAGTGACCTCAGCCGCTCCTCACACGGCTTCCCCTCAAGGCCCTTCACCATCATTTTGCCCTTCTCTTCGGACACCCTCTTATAGCTTAATATCATTTTATTTTGCTGTGTCCAAAACTGTACACAGTATTCAAGGTGAGGCCTCATCAGTGCAGAGCAGAGTGGAATAGTTGGGCAGCAGAATCTCCCTTTCCAGATTTTTAAATGTGATGACCCTGTGTGAATTTCATACATTAGAAGTGGTCTGAGTCAGAATAAACCGGTGACATTGCAGAAGTTGTGCCTTCACATATATGAGAAAGAACTTAGTCCAGTTCTGTGTGGAAAAAATAAGAGATTATTGATCAGACTCTTGGAAATAATGTAAAAATAAAAATAAGTAAACTTAGCAAATATCAGTAGGAAATCTTAGTGTGATTCTATGATAATTATGTTTCTTGTTTACTGCATGTTTATTGTTTGAAGAGAAAACTGGTTGTAGTATTTACGATATTTGGTTAAATGGAAGGTAGTGCTACTTGCTGTGTGGTTGAATTTCAGTAAATTCATAAGTAAAACCAAATCTGTGTTCAAAAATATTCTAACACTTACTGATTTTTTTTTTTTCAATGTTGCATATATTTCAAGGAGAAATGTGCTGTTTCTACTTGAGTGTATACTGGTATTTACTGTTGGTTTTATACATAATTACAATTTGGCAAGTCCTAGTTATTCAAAGAATTGTGGAATTGTTTAGGTTGGAAAAGACCTTTAAGGTGCTTGAGTCCAGCTCTTAACCCAGCACTGCCAAGCCTACCCCTAAACCATGTCTCTGAGCATCATCTTTAAATGCCTCCAGAAATGCTAATTCAACCAAATCTCTGGGCAGCCTCGTCAAATGGTTGGCCACCCTTTCAGTGAAGATATTTTTCCTAATATTCAATCTAAATCTCACCTGGCACAATTTGAGGCCATTTCTTCTTGTCCTATTGCTTGTTATCTGGGAGATCAACCCCTACCTGGCAACAACCTTCTTTCAACCAGTTGTAGAGAGTGATAAGGTCTCCTCTGAGCATCATTTTATCCAGACTAAACAACTCCAGCTCCCTCATCCATTCTTCATTAGACATTGATGCATTAATGACAAATAATAATCTTTGTGCACGACAATATTTCTTAAAATTTATTGCAGGTTTCTTATATTGAAAAGCTATATGTAATGGAGAAATCTAAAATTGGTATGAAATTGCACATCCGATCAAATTATTGTCTCAAAAAAATCTGACTTTTTTGAGATAAAACAATTTCAATAATAAATCTCAATTTGTTAAAGATAATAGACTGGATTACCTCTTTTTTAGTAATTGGAGTGTGTTTTCTTTCGCTTTCCATTTAATGGACTCTACTGATTTAAAGGATAAACAAGATCTATTTTTTAAAAACATTTTTGAGTGTTTTTTATTAATTGTAATTATACCAGGTAGCCTAAAACTCAAGTATTTTCCAGCTTATTTTAATAGTTTCTGGGTGCTCATGTTCACAGACTTTAATCAGTGTTTAAATCACAAAACAATATACTGATTTGGTCTTTAAAGATGTGGGGCATCCTCTTCTTGATTACCAGCTGTAAATTGTTTAAGAGGTTAATGTATCTGCATGAAGCTGTTCCCACACTTGTTCTCTCAAAGGCCTTCTCTTTGCAGTTTTCATCATGTCTTAGAGCTATAGTAACACCTTTATTATAGTAAAGGAAGCATACTCGAATTAAGATTTGTGCAGTAATTCCACTGATGCACATAGAAAGGAACCACTGGACAGGCTCCTACCTTCGGAAGGGGGCATGGTGAAGAAGCTTCTTTTCCATGACATGGAAAGGCATGTCATTTCTTTCAATTGTCTTCCCTTGGGAAAATAGAGCCTAAAGCATCGGTGGCACTTTACTACGTAAAAATTAAAATCACAGTGGGGATCATCATGCCTTTTCAGATTTTCATGCCTTTCAGAAAAAGGAAGCACCTGTTAACGATGATCATCCCTTTCCTTTCAAGATGGCAGGAAAGAAGACAGATTTCACAGCATAGTTTTCCTCTTCATCCCCATTGGTGGTAACTCTCCTCATTACAACAAAAAGAAATATTTTTAATCTAGTGAAGAGCTTAGTAATTTAAATAAGTTATCACTGGAACATAATTTACTTAGTGGTATTTCTGAAACGTGTATAAGCAAAGACCTGTGCACCATAGTAAAGTATTCAGGATTGAAGTGAATCATAAACAGAGGCTTCACTGCAAGAATGATGTTTAGGTCACTCTAGTTGCTATGAAAGTTTAAAATGGAGACCAGATCATTAGAGAAACTCACCTTTCTGCCTGAGGAGGAAAACATCTTAGGAGGAGTTCATTCATCACTAAGCAGTTCTCATTTTAGATTTGGTATTGAAATGGGTGGAAGATAATGACAGATCATGTGAAATGTGAAGTTTGACACTATGGAAATAAGAAATTTACATTTTCTCTGCACTCCAAGATTCATTCTTCTCCTATGGTTGCTCTGTTTTGCAAAGCACCAGACCTCTCTTTTCATGGAGTTCACAGACTGTGATGGAGAGTTTTGTTCATGCAGATTTCATCCTCTCTGCAGATGTCATTCTTCTAAGCAACATCCTCCATATTTACTAGCATAAGTACCTGGCAAGAAAGTACAAGTGAAGAAGATAAAAAAATCTAATTTATTTATTCAATCAAAATCCAGAAGTTTCTAGAAGGCAAACCTAAGGATTTTAAGTAAAGATGAAAAACACATTGTTTAACAGCTTTCTTGACTTCACATGAACATCTTGCAGAAACTTGCATCTGCAGAGCATGAGCAGAATCTCAGCAGGTGGGAAAATGAAGGGGAGATAGGACAAGATGCAAGTATTGCCTCCAGTTATCCTAAGAGAATAAATTAGGCTATGTTTACATTAGCATTAGTAGTACAGTGCACCACAAGCAGCTTTCTACCGCAAAACAATTAGTGCTAAGGGCATGAGGTTCACACTGTGTATATTTCAGAGTTTTTACTGTGGACTGTTTCTGCTTCTTTAGGCTGAATGCCTGTTACTGGCTGGAGAACACCTTCCAGCTTACTTTTATGCAAAAAGAGATGAACTTACCTGCTTTGAGACTGCTCTGTGAGGCAAATCAAAGCACAGTAAGAGCAGATGACTGGAGATTGTTTCTGAAGTGCACCCTTGATCAAAGCCTTGATGTGAATGTATTTTTAATCTCCTGGTACAACCATCATAACACAAAGAAAAGCCTGATATTTGCAGACACTTTTTACATGCAGGGCTTCATTGGGTCAATGGACAAACAAATGAAGACTCAGAAATGTCCTTTTAAGATTTTATATTATCTTCATGAAATTCAAACACAAATCCCACACAACAAAGTAGTTTCAGAACCTGCTTTATTCAGGACATTGCTTATAATGAATATATTCTTGCTACCCCCTAGTTATTTGTTGGTTCATTAAGTTGTTTTTTTTCCAAGGCAAAGAACGCACTTAGGTAGAGTATGCACACTGTCAGAGTATATGTGTCATGTTTTAATTCAGTCTTCCACACAATTAACATAATTCTTGGTACTGTTCTATCAGACTGTTAACAGCCTTCTGAATGATCATTCTTTTTAATTGAAGCTTTTGAAATATTTTATGTCTACAGTGCTTTTCTCTGTAATTAGGTGATTTTAAAGAGACACATAGATTATATTTGCCTTGCGGTATCTTTCAGGAAAAGGTATTGCATGCATGCTATTACATATATGCAAACCTATATGTAGAAAACTAAATGCTTACAAATTTTATTTTCTACATTAGCCAGTTACTAACTCTGTCAAATTAGCAGACTTTCTGCTCTGATGTTATCTAAAGGGAAAATATGTGTTCTTTTTTTCATCACACAACTATGACCAGGGAAAGCTACACAGTAATTCCTGAATATATGTCCTGAAGCAGATACCTCACTGACAGTCTGACAAATAACTCTTTTAGCTATATTTAAAACAGTGAGAGAGCAATTACCTGAAGCACCTTTAGACACAAATGGGTAAAGATCTACATTTAGGTGTTTTAGAGCACATTTCAGTTACTGCACCATAGACTTCTTACACCTTAAGTAATCCTTCCTGGCCTCCAGCTTCTGCTTCAGTAAATTGTGGACCTCTCACAGATTCTGTATCTCCAGGCAAAGTGAGGATTTCACATTACACTTTCAGATTACACTACCCAACTATTTAGATTTATATGGAATTCCATCCCTAGTACTGATTTCTGAAAAAATTCTATTTACTTTGAGCATTTTCTTTTTTTTTCCTCTTAAAAATGAAAAAAAAAGCGCCTTCTTAAAAAAGTCATATTACAGATCTTTTGGACATGTCTTGTTGCTGTGCAGTTCTTTGGGTTTGAACAATATCCATACCACTACAACTACAAGAAGAGTCAGGAGGACAATCCAGGGAACTATGGACCTGTCAGCCTGACCTTGGTACCAGGAAAGTTCATAGAGCAGATCATCTTAAGTGCCATCATATGGCACATACAGAACAATCAGGGATTTATGAAAATCAGGTCGTGCTTAACCAAGTGTCCCAGTTTGAGATAAATTCAGAGGAATGTCCAAACTGAATGTCCTCTGATAGGTTTCAGTCGCCCCTCCCCCACCAGCTTCAGAAAGAATTGTCCTCGGAGGAAAGTGAAAGGAAAAAACCTATTTATTTAACAGACACAATGCAGAATGTGAAAAGAATAATGCTAAATAATAAAACCTCTCACTGTGGAGGTAACCTGGTAAATTTTCAGTCCTTTCTGTGGGTGTGGTCTCTGTCTTTCTCTCTTCAGGGCTGGGTCAGCATGGGCCCCCCTCTGGGCCAACGGTGTAGGGTCTCCTGGTGTGTTCTGAACACTTCCAGAAGAGAAGAAGAAGAAGCCAAAGTCCCAGGAAAAAAAAAAATCTTACTCCCCATCTCTCTCCAGAGAAACAGAGCCAAAAGCTGGCTGAAAACCAGCAAAGGGTGCTTCCTCCGCTCTTGCTGCCACAGTAGCATGCAGAGGAGTAGTGTGACCTTGGAGCACAAACTGCTTTGAAAAGTTCATCTGGCTTTTTTTTTCTCCTTCTCTTGCACCCAGTTTTAAAGACACAGAAAGGCACAAGAACCATATCTGGGCATAGAGCGGTGATAGGGGATACACATAATAAAGTCACCTCAGGACACCAACCTGCTTTCCTTTTATGACAAGGTGACCTGCTTAGTAGATGAGGGAGAGAATGTGAATGTTGTTTTTCCAGACTTCAGTAAAGCCTTTGACATAGTCTTCCACAACATTCTCCTGGAGAAACTCACTGCTCATGTCTTGGATGGATGTGCTCTTCACTGGGCGAAAAACTTGCTGGATGGCTGGGCCCAGAGGGTGGTGGTCAGTGGAACGAAATCCATTTGGTGGCCAGTCATTAGTGTTTCTTGGGACTCAGTATTGGTGATGGTCCTGTTTAATATCCTTATCAACAATCTGGATGAGGGGATTGAGTGCACCCTCAGTCAGTTTGCAGATGGCACCAAGTTGGGTGGGAATGTAGATCTGCTGTAGGGTAGGAAAGATCTACAGAGGGATCTGGACAGGCTGGATTGATGAGCAAAGGACAACTGCATGAGGTACAAGGTGAAGTGCCAGGTTCTGCCCTTGGGTCATGACAACCCCATGCAGCACTACAGTTTGGGGGCTGAGTGGCTGGAAAGCTGCCTGGCAGCAAAGGATCTGGGGGTTCTGGTTGACGGCTGGCTGAACATGAGCCAGCATGTACCCAGGTGGCCAAGTAGGCAAATGGCATCCTGACCTGTATTAGCAATAGTATGGCCTGAAAGGAAGTTGTAGCAAGATGGGGTCAACTTCTTCTGCCATATCTGAAAGGAAGAAACAAGAGGAAATAACCTGAAGTTGCACCAGGGAAGGTTCAGTTTAGATATGAAAAAAGAAAATCACTTCAAGAGTGTTTAGGCATTGGAATAAGTTGCCCAGAAGGTGGTGGAGTCAATGTCTGGAAGGGTTCAAGAGGTGCCTGGATGTGTCACTTGGGGATGTGGTTTAGGGGTGATTATGTTGGTGCTAGACAATGTAAGAGTTGGACTAGATGATCTTGAAAAACACTTGTGTGGTCATTTTTACTTGGTTACTTCTTTCCTTTTGTCGCTTTATGAGTCCTGTGGATTGGCCAACTGTATCTATCTCTGGAGTGTTGTTTCAAAGATACTGAAGAATTATTTTATAAAGTCTTATGATCATTTAAGCTTTGAAACATTTTTTATTGTACCTATGTTGGTAAGAGACTATGTTTTCAGCATAATTACTTTTAATCCATGTTTTTTAATTAAACAAATCAAAATACAACTCCTGAATTGGATTTACAATAACATGGTAAAATAATGAGTGAGGTGGTATTTTTATTACAGCACCAGTTTTATGGTAATTTAGTATAATCACTTGAAGTATGATAAGCTTTATAATTCTAGTTGTACCCGTGCTGACCCAGGGAATGGACCAGATTACTTCCAGAGGTCACTTTCAATCTAAATGATTCTTTGATTAACCAAAGTGATTTCAACACTGTGAATATTTTTGTGTTCATATATGCATTTTGCAAATTTCTCAGGTACTAGATATTAATTTCCATTCCTACCGACATAAGAATTATCAAGTTTATGTTTGTGGCATTTCAAGTGTAACAGAATATTTATAGACAATTTTAAAGAAATTGCAACTTGTCATTTAAGCCCTGTAAAATGCTAATTATAATTCCTGAAGGTATGTGATTATTTGAACAGTATTTTGAAAAAGAAGGGCCAAAAAAGAATATTTTTTACAAGTTTTAAGAATGTTTTACAATAAAAGTATGGCATTATGCAGGAATTGTAATTCTTACTTGTAAATATCTCACTCAGCTAGGTATATCACTAGTATTTGGACTTAATTGTGTCTGGTCTTTTCCTTGTTAAAACAGTTAAGAAATGAGTACTTAAAAATCAATAATATCTTTAAGATACTAAATTAATACTTTTATTCTAGAAATCCCTTTTAGTAATTCAAATTATTTTATGTTCCCAAACCCAAAGAATAATAAGGTCCATTACTTTTAAAAATTATATGACAGCTTTAATAGACATGAGTAATATTTAGAGATATGGTTTGAATATTTAAATATTGTCTTCAGCTTTTATTTTAAGTTCACTGTTGGGCAGCTTCATCATATGGGGATCAAAGATTTGTGTAGTGTTTTTGACCCTTGTAGTATTGTTCTAACATATCATTTTATTGTGAATAAATAAATGTCAGTTTGACATATAATTAATTCGCTTCACCTTCAAGAAATACCCTGCCTTCTTATTCTACTTGAATAAGTCAGATAAAATTTATAACATGAAAGATACAGTCATAGCTGTCAACCATTAGGGCAGTGATATACTACTACTACTACTACTACTACTACTACTACTGACTATTATTTTCTTTATTGAGCTCTGTACGTATTAGGGTCTAAAAACTTTGAAAATTATACAGATCAAATTTTTACTTTTTTTTTTTTCCCCCACTTCTCTTAATGCATTAGAATTCAGAGAACCTGTAATTGGTTTCACAAATTAGTGTTCTAAATTCAAAAGTCCTGAGGAAATCTTCCTCAGGGTTGTAAGCTGATTCCTTGTGTCTCCACCTGAGGCAGAAAACTGATCAGTCTATATATGTCTTGTAATTCAAAGAAATCTTCTACTGGCAGTTATTGACTGGTGTGGTTTGAATCAGATTCAATGAAACCGGGAGACAGAAAAAGGTAATGGGTATTATTGACATTCAGAATACTGATCTCTCTGACAAAAGTACAACTTTTTTTGTGCAGTGTAAAAATGCTAATATCACAGTCCAAAGGTCCCTGATGAGCCATAATGGGCAGACTTAATCTCCATGAGCCATTTTCTGACACTTTGTACATATTCATATTTGCCCTTGGTTCAGGTTTTTAGATTATCTTTGCAATGACATAATGAAAAATGTTTTTAATAAAAAGAGAGAAGTGCTATTCTGTACAGAAATAGAGACAAAAAGAAAATTCTAAAACAAATGTTTTGATTGTAGCACTTCTGAATAGTCTTTTATAATAA
The DNA here is from genome assembly GCF_000691975.1 of Corvus brachyrhynchos. Classification (NCBI taxonomy): domain Eukaryota; kingdom Metazoa; phylum Chordata; class Aves; order Passeriformes; family Corvidae; genus Corvus; species Corvus brachyrhynchos. The sequence continues at coordinate 8,890,842 of NW_008239080.1, forward strand.
TGGATAGTTTGTAGTAATAGAAACAAAATTGATATATGCTTGCAATACAATTTTCTAGATAATACAGAATATATTGGAAAATTAAGAAATATTTTATTCTATCATTTCACACTTTTTTTTATCCGTGATATATGTTTCTGTGATGTATTTTCCTTAGGGAAAAATATTTAATTTAAATAAACCTCCCTGAATATTAGTATCAGAAAGACAAAATTGGTCTTATTGCAGCTGCCAGATTGTCTCCAGATTAAAATATATTTCCATACAAAGTAAAATGAAAAACACCTAAAGAACTAATATGCCAGTAAAGCTTTTATTTAAATCATTAGAATATATCTAACTCTCTAAACCTATCTATAACCTTTTTATGGAGGCACAGTATATCTAGAGATGTAATTCAAGTTTTTTTTATTTAGCTAATAAAAATGTCTACCAAATAGACACTGATAGTGATAAAGAGAGAATAAAATAGATTGGAAACGACCTTATAGATCCATATTTAGAATTAATAACATTAGGGTAGTCTCAAATGTCTTTATTTTTTAGTATTGTTATCTAGATTTCTAATTCATAAAGAACCTTGGTTTTTTTCTTTGAAAAAGTGATTAAAGGGCAGGGATATAAACAGAATAAGTCTTTATTATGTCACATCTGCATTTTGAAATGTTTCCTGAATAATTTATTACATGTAAAAATTTCCTGTGATAGAAAAAGCAAATGTTGAACTTTGAATTGACATCAAACATAGTTTATTTCATTTCACTCAGTCTTTCTGGCAGTTTATGTCTCTTAAGAACAGGGAAATGAGAGCTGCACAATAAGGTCTTGGCCATCTTATTGGCAAGTATTAAGTTCTTCCTTTAGACACAAATGAACTCTTGGTTAAAGCAAATAATAGTGGAAACCAAACAGAAAGAGCAGGCGTTGTGGAACCAAACCAAAAATAACATTAACAATTTTCTCTATATCTACTCTTTATTTTGTTACTAGTGTCTTTTTAGTGAGTATCAGTGCATAAAGAGTTATTTGCTCCTACCAATAAGACATACATTTTTATCATTTCTTTAGTCTTTGTTTGTTCAGATTTGAGATGCAAAGGCTACATATTTATCAGAACTCTGTTGTGCTTGGTAGAAATCAGGCACCTGTTCTGTTTTGTTCTTTCGGAGATAAACTTGACTTATTTTTAGTTTTAAGAATGACCAGTTTTGAAAATAATTGTTTTCATCTGCCTCCAGTTTTATTTTGTAGTTTGAGAAGGGATAGAGATTAATTTGTGCATAAATCTTTGCCAAAGATTTCATATTAGTGTATTAGTGTCTTAACTTTTCACCTTTCTTATTCAGCATATTGGACATTGCCATTAAGGCAGCTTGTAGAAGTTTTGCAGAGCAGAGCAACTGAAACATAAAAAAGAAAAAAAAAAAAAAAAAAAAAAAAAAAAAAAGAAAGATTTTTTGTTATCCCAAAAGTACTTTGTGCTCAGTTTCCTGTCACCTGTGCCTGTGGAACAAAAAGTAAAAATCACCTGATGTGCCAGATTTCGGTTTACATGATACTTCTATATTTCCTGAAATCTGTCACTTTTGAACACATATCTACTAGCCAAGCTATTCAAGGACTGAAGATAACGGTCCTTCCAAAACAAATTTCACAGATGTATCATTTTAGTCCAAAAGCATTGTATTGTTGACATTACAGCCATGCTTCTTTTGTATGCAGAAACACAAGCTGAATACTTACATGATTCATACTTCACTTATATTTCTGAAAACCAAATAATATCAACTATAAATATTTTTTAAAGGAAACAGTTTCTATTTGGTTGATATATTTCTTGAATATTCAAGTCAAATTGACACAGCTTTGCAGTTGAGGTCTCATAAATGTTGATTAAAGAGAAAAAATGTCTCCCCATCTGTTGCAGACAGATGTATGCTCTTTTAAGATGTCTGACTTTTTCAGAGAGCTGACTGATGATTTGTGTTCAGCTAGTGCTCTATTTTGACATCCAAATCCTCTTCTAGAGAGCTGTTACCTGACTAGCTGTCACTCATTCTGTAACTGAGCAGTACATTGCACCTTTCAAAATGCAATGTCCTATTTAATGACACATTTCTTTTACTCTTTTTTTTTTCTGGTAAGGCAGTCTCTCCAATTTTTCAAGATCATTTTGCTTTCTAAGCCTGTCTACAGTTTAGTCACATACCCTCCCACTGTAGAAACTTAAATATTAACGTACAGTTTAAAAAATGTTGAAGTCTCTATGTATTTTTAAAATCTGAAGTTAAAAACACTAACTCCAAATAGAATTAAAAAATCCCACTAACAGTCATTAAGTTTGGTTGGGGATTTTTTGTTTGTTTGGTTGGTTTTTTTGTTTGGTTGGGGTTTTTTTGGTTGGTTTTTTGTTTGTTTGTTTGTTTGTTTATTTTTCCTGAAGAATCACCAGTAATCAGTCATTAGATAATCTAACTCATCAAGAAGTTGGACCCCTTCAGACGTGATATCTATTGTGACTGAAACCATAAGGGTACACTATCTCCAGCTAGATTTAAAACACAAAGTAATGATGTTTTAATAATTTAAACTTTTTATCTAGTATCTTCTTAACCAAACTGCATTTCACATTTAGTTGTGTTCACTAATACAGCTTACAGTACTGGCATTGCCAGTTTACATATGGTAATGCCAATGATTTTGTTTCATGAACAATGTACAGGTGGGAGAGAAAGAGAAAGAAAACTGAAGATCTGACAAAACAGATTAGGCAAAATAAGTGTTCCAGTTTGGCCAAATTTAGAAATATATCCTCTGAGAGAAGGCACAACCACCCCTCCCCCACCAGGTTCGGGAAAAAATAAATTTTCCTCAAAGGAAAGTGAAGAAGATAAAACTATTTATTTAACAAACACACGGGAAAGGAAAATAATGCTAAATAATAAAATCTTTCTCTGTGGAGGAAAAACCTGGGAAAGTGTCAGAGTCCTCCCTTTGGTCTCCTCGGAGCTGGGGCTTGGCCCAGGGCCAGGCCCTCTGTGCCCGGTGGAAAGTCCTCCCGATGTGCTCTGATGTTAAAGCAATCAAGCAGTCCGGTAGAAAAGGGAGAAAATCTGAAATTCCAGGGAAGGAAAAATTCAACTCTCAGTCTCTCTCCAAAGCAGCTGAACCACTGGCCAAAAAAAAAACTGTCCTGGGAGCAGCAAGCCGGGTGCTTCCTCCCTCCCCTGCTGCAGCTGGGAAACAAATCTGTGTGTGACCTTGAACAAGCGGCAAACTGCTTTGAAAAAGTTTTGCTCAGTTTTTTCCTTCCCCCTCTCAGGCTCAGTTTAGAGGCATAGAAAGGCACAGAAATTAATTTCTGGGCATAGGCAGTGATATGGGATACACATCATAAGGTTACCCCAAGACAATAAGTCTTTTAGAAATGTTAATATTTTTTATAATAGTTGTTTGGCACCCGATATAAGTATATTTTAAATGCCTAAAGTCTTTACAAATTAAATAAAAATAAGTAAACTACTTATTTAAAATGTCCATTTTTAAAAGGAATAAAGAGGAGGCACGGATAAGCCTTTTAAAAAGTGCATTCATTACAAATGAAATACAAAGTGACTAAGTAAAATTTGGCTTTGGACTTTGGTTTTAATATAGTAAAATTTTTGTTTGTTTGTATTTACAACATCTGGAAAAACAGGAACTGTATTGGGATAAATCGGCTATTCTGATAAATGGCATTAGATAATATTTGATCATGAATTTTATTACCTGCTTATCACAAGTGCCAAATTTGCCAAATGGTATAGATTTATAATATAGGCAGGTGTGGCAGTTTTTATTATAAAGCATTAAGTCACAATTTAAACAAAAATTAAAATTTTTTCCTCCATTTATTTCTTGCAACTTTTCATGCATTTTGATATACAAATAATAAGTTATACAGACAAATCAAGGACCATGACTGTAGAATGAGTTTATATGTCTGTATATATGTATGCAAATAAAAGAAAAAATTAAGTAGCGCATACTGATAGTGGGAAAATTAATATTTTCAGATAGTAAGTTTATAAAATGACAAACCAGATACTGAAAGTTAGTTTCTGTTTCCAAATGGTTTCAGGTATGCCATAGCTAGCCACAACGATTCAGATTAAGTCCTCTGATTCTCAAAATGGAATAGATGATGTTGTGATAGCTATGCTTGTGCAATTCTACTGCTTCATGTACATTTAATCTATATCATGATAAAGAACAAGAACATATTGACATCTGATTTGGATTAAGCTTTTTAAAAGGTACAACTAGCTGTGTCTTTGTTAAGACACAGGAAAGAGGAAGAACAGTTTTGTGACTAAATGACAGATTTTGACGACGCATGCTAGTTTACAGCTTCTCCCATCAGATTAAAGAATGAACTCGGTAACTATGTTTCAAATATGTAGACAACAGGGGGATTACTATAAAGATGGTACCACAATGTTACAAGTATTGATACTTACAGAAGATTGTAAGCTTGTTCTGCTATAGAAATGCAAGTAGTCAACACCATTTATCACAGTACCATGGAAATGAAAGCAAAGGTTAAGCAAACAGTAAAATTTAATTTGCTAAGGCTGTATCTACTGTTCGTTTTAGATGTCGTGATTGCAAAATGTAAGTCAGCAAAAAGAAATCAAAATCTTGTTCACAAAGAGGAAGCACACTATGTTTAAGTAAAGACAAGAATTAATTGCTAGTATAGTAGAGATCTCAGCAGTTGAATTCATGAAAAAAATATTACTATATGTCTGATTATTAGATTAAAAAGAATAGTGCATACAGAAGTCTCAATATTTACTATATATGGTATATTTTATGTGTATTAGATAATGGGTTTTTTTCCCTGTTACCCCTAGAGCCAATTTTGTCCAGCTCTAGGGCTACATTTCTTGACCTGTGGTGAGTTGTTTATAGCTGTGGGGTATAGCTCTTGTAAAAGCCATAAATATCTCATTCTAATGGAATAGCAACTCGCTATAGATATCTGTATACAGCTATGGTTGTACTTTGTAAAGATAAACAAAATTAAACTAGCCATAGACACCTGGTCAATAAGAGAAATCACGGTCATAGAAATGAAGTAAAACAAAGCTGCAACTCCCAACAAGAAAAGTTCAGACAGGGAAAACCTAACAAACACCAATCCTGAGGTCTTGAAAGTTCAGTGCAAATGTGCTTGTTACTAGGAATGGCAATACTGCATTACAGGGCTATCTGGTTACAAGATAGCGGGGAACCAGGGTACAGTAGTGAAGTCTTTTGTAATGCAGTTACTCTCGGAGACTGACTGGGCATTCTAGTGATGGTTGGGCATATTGAGACTTATTAATATGCAGGTATATTTAAACTTATTATGCATATAAGAAAAAATTCACAGTATAAATAAATGACTGGCTTAACAATATTTGCTTGTCTCACAGCATATATTAAATGGGCGTAAGGTTTTTTATGTCATAGCTAAAGGATGACAGCAAATATTTACTTCTCAGAAAAGAGTCTATCTAAAATATTCTGGAAAGATCACTGCATTGTAAAAAATGAAGAACCTCCCAAACCTAGTGAAGCTGTTAAACGTATTTGTCAGTATGCATTATTTAACCATGTACATGTTAGTGTATATTGACTATGCGGGATTTTTTTTTTTTTTTGTACAGGTAGGAAAAACTGTTGTGTGTTTGGTGGTTCTAGTTAGTTATATTCTGAAGTCCAAAACTGCTTTTGACTAAGTGTATCTGAAAATCTGTTGCATCCAATATTACACTTTCAGTGTCCATGTCTCAAGTGAGCACTGAGGCAGTTTGCCCAAGGGAACATAGATCTCAGTGGGAATGAGCAGGTGTGTGTTTTTCAAGGCTTTAACATTCATACACAAAATCCAATTACATGGCCACAATGGGTTTGATTCATGCCTGCTTTACGTCTTTTCATCTACAGTTGCGTGTTTTAACAGGCCTCTAACATCTGTGCTTTAAGTGACTGTCATGCATTTAACCATGTTTCTATTTCAGCTCATCTGAGTGTCAATCTCTTCCAGGATGTAGATGATCTGTTTTTGCATCAACAGGTGATGCATGCTGAGCAGAGCAGGAAACTGCCATTCTTCTTGCTGCACTCCATGTCAAATTTCAGTCATAAAATCCTGTGAGATGTTGAAATAATTAGAAGAAGGTGGGACCCCAATGCTGTAATAAAACTTCCTTTCATCATCTCATTAAATTCTGAACAAAAAATTTGCAGATCCCACAGAGTCAACCTCACTCAGGCAGATGGATTTTCTTTCTAGTTTTGTTACAGGCAAACATGATTGTTTAAATTGTCTAAATTTTTTCATCAACTGGGGAGGAGAAGACAAAAATGTAATCATTGAAATTTTGCATGATATCACACACCATGGCACAAAACTTGGGTGCTATATGATTGCATGATTTATGATTTATCAGACTCAGATGGCTGTGTCTGATTTCTTTATTTATTTGGATTTTAAGTATGTTGGGGTACATCTGAGTTCATAGTTTTGCTCTTAATTTTGTTTTGTAAAGTCCTGTGATTTCATGTAACTGAAGTAATAATAGAACTCTTTGTACTATGAATATAAAACATTTTGTGACAGGGAAATAACTAACTGAAAGATCTTTTGTAATTGAGAGCATGTGAATGACACATCAGAAGATCTAAACGTCTTTTGGCTTGCTCTTTATCACTGTGTTTTGTTGAACATTTCAACTATTTTTGTAGAAAGAAAGTTTATATGGTGGAGACAACCCTTTGCTTCACATATTGAAGCAATTTCATTTAGTTTTTACTTAAAATACATATTTAATGAGACAAGAAAACCTAGCCATATAAAAGCCAAATTAATCTTACAGTTCTAATTTTCAAAATCATAATCACTGCAACTATTTCACTATAAAACCACTTGTGCAACCTGATGTAATGTTAAACAAGTATCTCCTTACTGACATTATTACAGAGCCTCTTCCCTTTCATATTTTTCTTTAATGGTGCATAAGCAATTGTGCCTGGAGTCCTAAGTACAGTTCTTTTATTAATTTCCATTCATGGCAGAATTGGGCAGTTCACATCATAGATCTTTTATTATTGCTTCAGTCATTTAAGACTGTCCTTCCCTCAGGGGGGGAAGTGGAGAGGGAGATGTGAGCTCTTCTCCCTGGTATTCAGGGATAAGACTTGTGGGAATGGTTCAAAACCATGCCAGGGGAGGTTTAGACTGGACATCACAAAGCATTTCTTTATCAAGAGGAGGGTCGAACAGTGGAACAAGCTTCTTAGAGTGGTTCTAGTGTATGCCCCAAGCCTGTCAGTGTTAAGACAGTTTGAAAAATGCCCTTAATAATGTAGGTTAACTTTAGGTCAGCCCTGAAGTGGTCAGGCAGCTGGACAAGATGATTGTTGTATGTATTTTTCTACTGAACTGTTCTATTCTATTCTATTCTATTCTATTCTATTCTATTCTATTCTGCCTGTATCTATTCTACCTTTATCTATTATTCTACACTATCCTATGCTACCCCTGTCCTACTCCTATCCTATCCTATCCTATCCTATCCTATCCTATCCTATCCCTGATAACAAAGTCCATATTACATGTGTTGCTATATGTTCTTGTCTTAAGGGAAAAAAGGTCACCAATATGTTATTAAGCATTGAAGATGTCAAAGAACATCTATTACACTTTAAATTTTGTTTTATCTTGCTAAAAATACGTTTTTAATTTTCATTTCAGGTTTTAAAGACTTAATACCATTTCTTGATCAAATATTAAAAAGTAGTTTTAGCCTTCAGGGATATTTTGTAATTTGCTTTTGTTCTAAAGTGCTAGGACACAGTTATATCGTGTCTTTTCAAGCTCTTTGATACAATGCTGTTATTGTTGCTCAAGATAGATCAGTTTTTTGAGGACTAAACCTGAACATGATTTATCAAAATGCTTCTCCCAGCCCCCAAAACTGCATTGCAAAGTCTCATTCTTAATCTCTTTGAGATAAAATTATATAATGCCAGTGTCAGAATTTATGTTAAATATAAAAAATGCGTGCGGTACTTATACATTGTTACAGAAACAAAAGAAGAAATTGCAGGAACATCAGAACACTGGATTTTTAATTAGCTAAAAAAAGGAAAAAGGAAATATATAACTCCACCAAGGGCTTTTTGGTTTGCAGATTTCATTGACATGCAAGTCAAATTTGAACTGTTCTTGTATCTTAAAAGTGACTTTATGTGGTCACTGACCCAGCTTGTCTGAAGTATGGTTTCCATTGTATATAATTTTCTAGACAATATATCTTCATGTTTCTATGTCAATAAGAATTTCAACAAGAAAGTAACCGAGCACACATCTTTGGAAGCAAATTAATATTTAAAACTTAAAAAAAAGTCTTTGAAATACATCTTTAAAGATATTCTTCCCTTTTTTTCCTACTACTTCATTGATAGCACAATCTTCTGTTGAGTAATTTTTTTTTTTTTCCTGGGGTAATTTATTTATACGTTTTACACTGATTTAAATTAAGTCATATAATACTGCGGAGGGAAAATTGCACCTATCCTTAACTACTATTCTCTTTACATTTTAATGGTGTTTTTACATAATCTCTCCATTAAATATTCATTACAGATGATGTCTAAGCAAACTGACAGAAACTGTTCTGTTTACCCATTTATAATTTGAATTAGAGCCAATTAATGATGTCCACCCAAATGTGTTCTTACAGGGGACTATGACCAGCATATTTGAGCAGATTGCCATATGGTTTTGATACTAGGAACCGGAGATCATCTTCACCGATTCTGGTATATTTTTTCAGGTCAGGAACAATACAGGTCAAGAACAGCTCTACTCAAGTGCTTACAAAAACAAAGACATAAAATCAAGGCAGACTATAAAAGAATCAGGCCTGTAATCATTAAAGTCAATCATATTTGCCACTTTCTCGTAATACATATAAACCTCATGGCACAGGATGAAAATAAATATATTCATTATCACTGAGAGCCAAGGGACATTTTCAACATAAGCATAGGATTTGAGAAAGTACATTCAGGTGTGGGAGATTAGATTTTAAAGCCAAGGCAGGTAGGCTTTAATTACCAAAAAGATTAAATATGTAATTAGGTTTTGTGTTGTGCTTTTTATTTTTGGAAATTTAAACCATGAGAAGCATTGCTGAACAAGGTTCAAAATGTATATGCTGTCATCAGTCTCATTATTTTTATGACTTTTGGATGAAAGGATTTTGTTTTCTCACCATGATCACTAAGAGAAGATTAATATTTACTATAGAGTGGGGAAACACAAAAGGTGGAAAGGATTTTAGGTGTGAGAAATAAAAGCAGGCTTCAGAAAATAAAGCAAAGGACTTAGAATTCAGCTTTGCCTGGGAAAAACTAGAAGAAGATACAGTTATGCAGCACTAAGGACATTAAAACAATGGTTAGGGTTTCTAAGTTTGGCTTAGATTTTGGAGTTGTAAAAAATATGTTTAGCAAGATTGCTACAGTGCGGATACTGTAACACGCCTATATCAAACCAGGAATCCCGTGGAAAGGAAATATGCATGGACAGATAGATTCTTGCTAGCTGTTTCAGAGAGATGTTTATTTCTCCAGCCGCATGGCCGGAGCTCTGCTGAGGAACTGTTGCAGTCACGGGACCAAGGGTCCTTCTGCCCGCGCAGGGAACACAAACCAACCCATGGGAACGAGGCTGAGCAGGGGCAGGGAAACCCCGTGTCTGTGCCCTCAGGGCCCCTCTCCCAGGGCTCCATGGCAGGGGAGGGACCCCAACACAAGATAGATAAGTTTAAGCCTTATAATGGAATATTGTATATTGTTATGTTAAGGCATAACAAGTGAGCATTGTGTTTAACAGTTGCATGTGCGCTGTTTGTGGTTGGATAAGACATCTGTCTGTAACTTTTAGAAGCATGCTGATTGGCTAAGAAGCTTTTAAGAATGCTTTGCAACTAGGAAACATTTGGATGTCTCGGACGTGTGAGCCTAGTACTATCTCTTGTGAGACTGATGCCGAAATAAAATAATAAAAGACTCTTGGAACGCTTGTCTGGGCTCCCCATCCTGTTTGTCAGAGATCACTGACATAATGGTGCCCCATGTGAGGATCGAACTGATGCTGAAATAAAATAATAAAAAGCTCTTGGAACGCTTGTCTGGGCTCCCCATCCTGTTTGTCGGAGATCGCTGACACTATAGCTGAATGCAAAGAGCTTAATAAGTAATTTTACTAAAAGTAATTTTAATGTTTCAGTTTTCCTATATAGTTGTGGTGCGTTGATCTTGCCTGGCTGCCAGGTGCCCACCAAGTTGCTTTCTTGCTCCTTCTCCTCATCAGGACGGGGGGGGAGAAAATAAGATAAAGAAGCTCATGTGTCAAGGTAAGGACAGGGAGATTGCTCACAAATTAGGCAAAATAGATTCAGCTTGGGGAAGATTAATTTATAGACAATTAAAAATAGAGTAGGATGGTGAGAAATGACAATAAAAACTTTTTCTCAAGTCAAACTCTTCTGCATCCTTCCTGACTGAATGGTGAAGGGGTGTGGGGAATATGGGCTGCAGTCAATCCATTAACAGTTCCTCTCTGCCACTCTTTCTTCACACTTGTTTCCTGCTCTATTGCAGGGTCCCTCTTTTGGGATAGCAGTCATTCATAACTGCTTGAATGTGGGTCCTTCCCACAGCTGCAGTTTATGGCTCCTTTTCTTTTTATTTTTTCATGTAAAAATTGTAATTGTAAATTACAAAGCTTGTTGTCACATGCTAAGATTCTTATTACTTCCTAGACTGCAGGTTGAATTGAATTTTAATTTATGAAAATAATGATAATAATACAGGGCATTATTCAGAAAGCAATTTGGTTTTTATTTCAAAAGTACACTGGGGCCAACAAGACGTTGTTGTGTATTTTAAAAATACAGTAGCAAGAAAAGCTTAGAAGAGAATGCAACTTTCAAAGTCAATTTAAGTTAGTCTGTTAATATGAATGCCAAAATTTCATATTCATAACTTCTTGTTATTCATAATGTTAACACAGGGAAAAGTTATTTGCATCTTTTTATTCAGAACAAAGTTAACCTCAATGTATTTAAACTTTGTAGTGTATAATATTATCTAAAAACTGTCCAGATTTATGTAAAACCTTGATGTCCTGACAATGCAATGTCTATGTAGTATTACTGCACTTTTATTACAGGGATATACATTCATTCATAGTTCCCTCATGCTTATCATGTATATAAAAAATTTTGTGTGTATAAATGTATATATAAGCAATTTATATGTTGTAACATTGTAAATAAGAGTTTTTCTATATGAAGCACATTTTTTCTTTTACATCAAACACTTCAGTACACCAAAGATATAATTAATTTGTCCATCCTCAAGTATCTGTTAATGTATGAGATGCTCAGGTGTTCAAGATGTTGCAAGCAAGGCTAACGTGTATGACACAGGAAAATCCATATCCTTCTAGAGAGGCAGTTAGAAGTCAGACAAGATGCAAAGACATCTTATATGACAGAAAATATCTGAGTGTGGACATCTGAATTTAGCCCAAAGAAAGAAACACTATATGCTGACACACTGCTTTGTTTTCCTCTTAAAATTCATTTCCATAAATACAACCTTCCATTAGCATCTGCTTTGTCAGAGTTTCTAACTTGGCTCAGTATGGCTCAGACCTTTTCCGTTTCTATTTTAAATAGCATTAAACAGTAGTTGAACTCCAAGATTGTATACACTTCTGGCAAATAAATTTAACTGTCACATTGTAGTTTTCTGAGGCATTTCCTTCCATAAATATTTTGGCATTCCCTTTTACCTCTGGAGACTTTCCAGTATTCACTTCAATTGCCTTTTTGCACCATACAGTGTGATGGCAAGATCTGTCACCCTTCTAAATGAAATAGTTTGTGCTCTTGGAACAATTATGCTGTAATAACAAGAAATCAACAAGCTCAAGTACTCTACTTCTCGAAGAAAGCAGGTGTTTATGGACCTTTCTGCTACTGTTGACAGACGGTTAGTACTGCAGGAAATTATCTTTAAAACAAGTTTCATAGTGTTAGAATGCATGAAATAAAGGATTTACCCAACATGTTCAACCAAAAAATAGTATTGGACTTAGAACTACTTACTTCGTATTGATTTCCCATAGTTAATGTTTTGTTTAAGGTCACAGATGCAAATCTGCTTTGTTATTTTGTTACTTTTATCTCCTGGATATTCCATTGGTCCACATGTCATTACAAAGGTGTTTGAATTCCCTCAGTGAATATTGTACAATGATGTTTGAGTTGGGACACATAGAATTAATTAGATTTTTTTTTTTAATTTTTCTGAAATTTCAATATTTGCCATATATGGTTCATATTTACATGAGGTTTAAGTAAGAAGAATTAAAATGTCAGAAAAGTCTTGAGGAATTATGCTGTTAAATAAGTAATTTTCAAGGACTTGAAATTGATTGCTTTAAGGACTACACAATAACAGTGGAGCTGAGATTTAACACTTCAGATTCCCGCATAGGGCTCTGTTTAGAGAATAGTTTGTGTATAGATGGATGTGCATCTTTGATATTTAAGCACTTCTTCATGTAGACCTTTATTTCATGTGCTCTATCAAGCTTCATATGCACTTTATAAAATTAACCTAGTTTTTAAGGACTTGAGGAAGTAAGACAACAATCAAATGGGGTAAACCAAGTATGTCCAGCTTAAATTTCGGAGGCAAAAAAAAAAAGTGCTCATTTAATAAGTGATACTCTCAGCTTTTATTTAAGTCAGAGTTCTTATCTGGTAACTCATGTGTTCTTAGTTTATGTGTACTTTGTTTTTAACAAATGCTAGCTGGAGCTTATAATTTTCAAATTTAAATAAAAATATTTTCAGACCTTGTTTTGAACAACAAATCTAAAAGTATTTCTTTAAAATGTTTTGAAAATAATTTTCAAAGATACAATAAGCACAATTGGAATTATTTTTCATGAATGGCAAGTAAATAGATGCATGGTTTTTTGCCTTCTTTTCCATTGTTCAGTTAAAAAAAATGGCATAGTGTTTCTTTAAAGCTTATATTTCCATATTTGTTTCCAACTGACAGTTGGAGCAGCAGCAGGAGCAAAACTGAAAGCCATGTATTTGGCATTTTCCTTTGGCAGAAGATGAGAAATAGATCATCCTACTAAATCAGAGAGTTGTCTAAAATTGTCCAAAAGTGATAAATTCCAAACTTTTAGTGTGAACATATGAATAATTATCTCCTCTTGCGTTTCTGCTTTTTATTGTTTTAATTTTATCTTTCAAACATAAATCAAGTATATTGATAATTCATTAAAAATATGGCTCACATAAATGTGAAACATTCATTGGGCTTTGGTATTTGAATTAAAATTTAAATTTTAATGCTGTATACTATTCTGTGTACTTAGAAATGGCAACATATTTGTATACATGTCAAACAAACCAAAAAGATAAGAAGGAAAATATTTCAATGGTAAAGATGGTAAAGTGAAATTCAACATGATGTTTAGGCACTATAGCTGAAGATTAAAATCTAACTTGGCAACAAGCTGCTTCTCTGACTGTGTAACAGATTGTGGCAGCTTTTTTAACTCTGAAATCATCATTGTGGGATTTTTTTTTTATGTCTCCCCCTACAGAAGAAACAAAACTGTGCTTAATAATGTGCTCATTCCCTTACTGTGGATGTATTTAAATTCCTTAAGTACATGATTAGTTATAGATCAAATTTACATAATCAACAGCTACCACTAAAAATGGCACTTCATAGTATCAAGAATTTTATTACCCTCATTGTTGCACTTAATTCTTTATGTTTTACAGTTTTAGCTTCCAGGACTGTATATCAATTCTTTTTATCTATATACATAATCAGAAAGTCCTTCCTTGTTGGAGTACTCTAAGATTAATGTCAAATCACTTCTTTTATTACAAAAAAAAATGAACTGATTTTTCTTAAGATTGTTCTTATTGTTTTCTTCTAAAGGTCTCAGATTATTTGGCCTTAATTAACTTGCTGAGGAAGGGCTGTGTTGGATATGGCAAGTACATTTGAAGTTATCTGTTATCACTGGCAATCCAAAGAAAGACAAGCGGTCGAGAAAAAGACAACCTGTGTTTACTTACCAGAGGAATGTTCCAGGCATGGGGCAGTCACCTGGTGATAGTCATTACAAAACAAACTGTTGGATTTTTTAAATTATTATTATTTTTTGTGATTTTACTTTTTTTTTCTCCTTTTTTTTTTTTTTTTTTAATGGCATCAGCACTTTTGGTTTTACATTATTACTATTATATGATATATTACTACTGTTATTTCCTTCTTATCTTTATTTAAATTCTACCAGGTGTGGTTATTAGGGTAATTTTCAAGTCATTAGTGGGGGCTAAAAGGAAAATAAATTCCTGAAAATGAGGAACATAAATTATGTCAATATTGAAAAATAAGCAAATTTCTTTTTATAATTGCTTTTTAAGTAACTGCAATTGTTGGATAATGGTAGTACCAAAAGCCTTCAACATTTCTTTAAAATAATGAACAGAATAATCCAAGTGTTTTCAATACATTTGCAGTCATTCAACAAAAACTGGAGGAATTAAAATTTTACAGGACAGGCCCTTGTATTTGGCATAAAGTTTATTTTGTCTGGTTGGAGCCTATTTTAACCTGGTAGTTATGAGTTATTCATTTTGCATCTTATTAATTGCAGCTGTACCTATGCCAAATTATGAATAATGCTGCTGGGATAAATGGTTTACCTTTTCTAAGGGCTTTGAGGAAAAATAAATAACTTGATTTATAAAGGAATATGAAAAAAAAAGTTATGGCATCTTTCATAATTAATCACCCATAAAATTTGTGCATTAGAGTTACCTAGTTTTATTACTATTCGTAGTCGATTTTTTATGTTTCCTCTTCTGCTGGATTTTGACCATACTTACAGTGGCTCTTAAAACTTCAGGAGATATCACTGTAGGACAGGTGTGCTAGGGCAAGAGCAGAATTTTGCATGTTTTAAGGAATACTGGATTCTTCCATGTGTTCTCTAATACTGGTAACATCTTTTGACATTGCTTCTGTATTCTGTTGTTCTTTAAGTGAAATAGATGCTCCAAACTGTGGTTTAAATGTCAACTTTAAGAATCATCTCCATTCTTCTAAAAATTTTTAAAAAGATTTAGGAATCTGAAAGACTACAGCAGTATTTCCATGTTTGTGTCTATAGCAATGCTTTCTTTTGCTTTCAAATCCCTTTGAGATGTCCATAAAAGAAATGACAGAGTAAAAAAATTTTGAATGCTCGTGTTACTTTCAATTTTTACATAGCAGCAGCAGGGAGAAGATGCAAAATAGGAAAATACTGTTACATTTGAAGTTAGTATGTCAATGAGATGGAATAACCTATGACAGCTGCAAACAGCTTTCATAAAAAGCCTTTAGAACTAACAGATTTTCTATTTATTATTTTAAAATTTCTAATCATGGATGCTCAGGACTATTTCCCTGATCTTAATGTATGATACTGTGGTTTTACTCAGGCAACAAATTCTCACTGCATTTTCTTATCTTTAAGAGATGTTCCTTCAAGCGGGCCCTGGGCTGGGTTTTTTTGTTGTTGTTGTTGTGAGGTTTTTTTGTTTTGTTTTGGTTTGGTTTTTTTTGTTCAGTTTGGGTTGGGTTGGTTTGTTTTTTTTGGGGGGGAGCAGGGAATAAGACACATTTCTACCAGTACATTTATGCTGTTTTGAAGTTGTTTGCTTGATCTGCTTGTAAACATAACAGATATCTTATGTAGAATTCTCATTGCTTCTTGCATCTTAAAACAAAATTCACTGCTCTTAATTTTACTTTCTATTTACTCTACTTAATGCATACATTTATAAGATATATAAAAAATAATAAAATAGGTCTTATTAGTAGATGTTTTAGAGATATAGCATTGCCATGTGCCCTATTGCTTCTTCCGGGCAGAATGTCCATACAGGCGTTTCCTACAACTCTGGTGCTGACTTTATCCACCACTTGCAATGGCAATTATGCCAGCAGAAATATAAACTATGGGAGTATCTAGGACAAAGGAAAATGTTTCAAATGAAAAAGTAATCAACACAAGAAATTCACTTGCAGAGTTTTCATATAGGTACTTCCTTAGGTGTCTCATATTTTTAAACTTATTTTTGTTTTCACAGTCTATCTAATAACAAGTAATCATTCTGAATTGCTTATAAGGGAATTTTGTCTCATATCTTTCAGAAAGCAAATAGGATCATTCTTCTGCAAGAAAAATGTAACTGATCATCCAGAAATAAATATAATATGTTTGGAAGCAATTTTTGTGTTTCCAGTTTTTCTAAATGAAAATTAATTCTTGTCTTCATTTAATCAGTTCATATTAAGTATATATAAATGGTGATGATCAAATTAGTACTACTGGAATTTTTGATTGCAAAACAAAATTGAATCTGGATAAGCACCTCAGAGCTGCTTTTTTACTCCCTCGGTATATAAATCAATATTGTTTAACCACATATGTGATTTATTTTGGTATATTGGGATATTATTAAATCCTCATAAGTTTTTCCCATGCTGAATTCACATCTATATCCATACAAAACTGTCTTGCATTCTTCCTCAAAAATAAGACAACAGACAAACCCCTGCCACCTGAAAAATCTTAAAAATTCTTCTGATGTTTCAAAGCTTTATCTACAGAAAAACTAATTTTAATAAAATATATATGTGTAAATACTAGTCTTCCATAGTCATCAGAACTCACATATACTCATTAGAAACAGTAATTCTAAATGGAAGTTTGCTCCACCTTAAGACAGGTAATATGACTTGTGTCAGTCTCACTTCAGTGCTTGGGAAAATTTTGGAGAAGATTATTCTGGGAATTATTGAAAAACACTGAAAAATCTTGAAGGACAATGCAGTCATTGGTCACAGCCAGCAGTTCTTTATGAGGGGAAAGTCCTGCTTGACATACTTAAGTTCCTTTTACGATAGGATAACCCACCTAGTTGATCAAGAGAAGCCAGTTGATGTGATCTTTTTGGATTTCAGTAAATCTTGTGATACTGTCTCTCACAGGATCCCTCTGGACACAGTGTCCAGCACACAGCTGGATAAACACATCATGTGATGGGTGAGCAACTGGCTCATGGGTCGGGCACAAAGGGTGACAGTGGCTAGGGTGACATCAGACTGGGGACCTGTCACTAGTGGAGTTGCACAGGACTCCATTCTTAGCCCAGTTCTCTCCCATATGGTGATAAATGACATGGATGCAGGACTGGAAGGGATACTGAGCAGATTTGCAGACGATACAAAACTGGGAGGAGCTGTTGACTTCCTCAAAGTCACAGAGGCCCTGCAGAGAGTCCTCGACAAATTAAAGAATTGGGCAATCACCAACCATATGAAGTTCAACTTGCCATAGGAATGGCAGTTGCTGGATCCTTTGCCTGAGTTGGAGCAATCCTGATTGTATGTACAGATGAGAAACTGGAAACTGAGCTGTGGAAAGGGACCTGGGGGTCCTGGTCAATGGCAAGTTGAACATGAGTCAGCAGTGCCCTGGAGCCAGGAGGGTCAACCGTGTCCGGGGGGGCATCGGGCACAGCAGCACCAGCTGGGCAAGGGAGGAGATTGTCCCAATCTGCTCTGCACTGGGGCAGCCTCACCTCGAGTTCTGGGTGGTGTTTTGGGCACTGCAAAATAAAAAGGACATTGAGCTAGAGATGGAGAGCATCCAAAGGAGGGCAGCAAAGATGGTGAAGGGCCTTGAGGGGAAGCTGTATGAGGAGCGGCTGAGGTCACTTGGGCTGTTCAGCCTGGCGGAGACTGAGGGGAGACCCCATTGCAGTTACAGCTTCCCTGTGAGGGGAAGCACAGGGGCAGACACTGATCTCTTCTCTGTGGTGACCAGTGACAGGACCCGAGGGAATGGCCTGAAGCTGTATCAGGGGAGGTTTAGGTTGGATATTAGGAAAAGGGATATTAGGAAAAGGTTTTTCATGCAGAGGGTGGTTGGGCACTGGAACAGGCTCCCCAGGGAAGTAGTCACAGGACAAAGCCTGAAGGAGTTCAAGAAGCATTTGTGCAATGGTATCAGGCACACGGTGTGACTCTCAGGGCTCTCTTGTGCAGGGCCAGGAACTGGACTTAATGATCCTTGTGGGTTCTTTCCAACTCAGATTTTATGACAGAAAAGTGCCATTTTCTGTCCACTGACTGTGAAAAGAACAATGATTAGACTGGGTGCTTACTGTTTACATGGTAAAATTTAGTTTTTATGAGTCAGATTAAAGGAATTTAAGTTAGACCTCTTATCTCTCAAGCCATTTGATGGTTTTGCAAAAGATTTTATGTGTTAGCATAGAATAGCAATTATCATGGAAAAGAAGATAACACGATTTTGTTTAATAGTGTGTAATATATCTTCACAATGTATCTCCCATAAAGGAATGTTTCTTGTGACATTTCCTATCTGCTTAGCCAGAAGCTTAAAACTTTCATTTATGGTTTGTATCCAATTGCTTTTTTTCCCCCTAGCTTATTTTATTATTAAAGAGGTGAAAATTCATATTTTTTTTAATTGTAGTGTACAAGAATTTGTGAGTCTAACCAAATGTGTTATTTGCAGTCTAACCAAATGTATTTTTTAAATAATACATTACCATATATTTTCACAAAATATTGTATCAGGTTTCCTTCTCCATATGAAATAATAGTTGCATTAAAAGTCTTACAGTTATTTTTCTTCCCTGGAACAGCTCTCCTTTTGTGCTTCTACATTTTTTTCCCTCATTTTAGCTTTATTAGTCTTTTTTTAGTAATGAAATTTTGCATGTTAACCACTGATATAATCTAGGAATACTAGAAGGTACATCAGGAGCAGATGAAAATGTATATTCTTTTATCTGCAGCATATTGCCTGAAATTCTTATGATTATTGAAACAATGGACAACCAAGGCATGAGACCCAGCCAGCAGGGCTTTAGGAAAGGCAGATCCAACCTGATCTCCTTTTAGGTGACCCACCTAGTGGATGAAGGAAAGGCTGTGGATTTTATCTGCCCGTTGGCTTTTCTTTGGGTTACAAGCAGAAGCAACATAGTACAATGTAAAGATCACCTATTCAAGTAGTGCAAGTTCCTCTCTAAAGTTCATTGTACTAGGCTTTCCAATTCCAATACAGAAATGAGATGGGCTGGCTTTCTTTCTTAATACTGAGAAAATTTAAACAAGTAACTTAGCTTGGATGCTGCTTTTTACAGGGCTAAAATTTGAGTGAGATGAATTCTGCCTTGATGTTCACAATGTAATAAACTTAAGTGGATGGAAAACAGTTTTTTCATGTGTTGCTGCCAAAAAAGCAGCATAATAAGGCTTGTGCTGAAAGCTCAAATCTGACCCAAATGTTGTTTTTATCCACAAAATGGGAAAAAAAATTAACTGCATTACATGCAATGGCTGATGTTGTCTGAAAGCATACCCAGGAATATCTGTAAAAGTTAGTATAAAGATAAAATGAATAATTTTGTGGAAAATCACTGACTATCTGCACTTTCATGTCAAGTTGTTTGCAGAAAACTTTGTATCAAATTTAAAAAAAGGTACAATGTCTTGATATATGTATACATATATATCAGCTGCAACTACTCACCAATACTGAACTCTAAAATTGCTTGTTTTAGAAGTGTTCTTTTATACAAAGCTAAGTCCATTTTTATACTTTATCTTAAAAAATTGCAGTTTCATAAATACCTTTTGAAAGAATTCTGAGAGATAAATTTATCATTTTCTTGGAAATTCATGACTAGACATTGTGTGAAATTGCTGCTTAATGTTAGTAATTTATGCAAGGAAATTTGTGCTTTTGAATTTCTGTGCATCGGCCTCCTCCATCTTTTTATGAATTGGTAGTTCATATGTGTTACCTTGTTATTGTAGAATTCAACAGATAAGAATGTTTTAATATACTTACAGTGCTAGCTATACAGTTTTTATATAGCTAGTACAGTTATAAAAGAGAAAAAAGATTTCTCACTACAATAATGAACAATTATCACCAGTTAGTGGTGACTGGTATCTTTAATATATGATACCTCTAAAGCATTATGGCAGTGACTTTGCTCCTAAGTATTAGAAGACACTGAAGTTTCTACACTTCTGCTCTTTCTAGGTATCTTTCAAGAATAAAAGTCTAACTGAAATATTATTGCCTCATGACTTGATTTATGGTAGGCAAATAATTCAAGAACGGAGCAGGTTAGATAGCATGTGGGTATGTTTTGAAGTAACTGAGTTATTTAATTTTAATAGGTCATAAAGCTTGCTTTTGAAGAGTTTGAACTGGAAAGAGGCTATGATACTCTTACTGTTGGAGATGCTGGGAAAGTTGGTGATACCAGAACAGTGTTATATGTGTAAGTACGGAACTTCAAAAATTTTCCTTGGAAATTTGCTATCATGTTGTTTCTTCCAGGTCAGGATATATCTACTTAAATTTGCAATTTTAATCTATGGAATTTGATAATGAATGTAAGTGTAAAATTCAAGTACTGTCAAAGAAAATTGTTCATTACCAAGTTCATTCCAAATCCTTGGCAGCATCTTTATAGGCTTTAATATCAGGGACTAAAAACTGCGAATTGATTTCTTTAAAAGAAAAAAAAAAGCTTCATTTAAAAAACAAGAACTACCTGTATATATCTAATTGTATTCACAAACCATTAGGGGAATAAAAAATAAAAGTCTTGGATTTCAGCAAAGAGTGTAAAATAAATAAGGTATGGATTAATTCAAAAATTTGTGTATTTAAAATTGGATTTGTGTATAAAATTTTCATGAAAGGATATAGTCCACATTTCAGTAAATTTAAACACACTTTATGGGATACTATAATATAATGTAATATATTTAAAGTGTTAGAATTTAGATAAATTTGAAGGAAAATTCCAGACTAGATAGCTACTCCTAATATACAGCTCTTCAATACTGTCTGGACTAATTGAAAGAATCTGTACAGAATAGTTAATCTCATCTACCTTAACCATATCATTTTTGTTGCATATGCTCATTTTTTCTTACTACATAATGAGAGCTTGTGGTTAACAAGATATTTTGGCTATACCTTTTAATGGGTTAAGTTATCACATGAATCCTGATCACCAAACACAAAACAAAATTACAGATTTGATAAATTATCAATGACTAAATCAGAGAAACTAGCAGCCTTTATGTCTTAATAACATTACTTGACATTGCATAAAAATCTATTGGATAAAGACAGCATTGAACACATTTGATACAAAGAATCATTGTAATTTTATATTTTAAGGAAGTTTTAATCCATATAAATATTTGCCATGTTTCCGTAATCATAGCAAATGAGTGCTCTTAACACCCACACATTTTATTTTAAATTAATTAAAATATTTTGCAGGGACAAATCTGAGGACAATAATTTATATATGTATTGGTTTATGAATATATACATTTATTAATTGCTAATTTCTGAACCATGATATCAAAGTTCTTACAAAACCCCTAGATTAATTTGGCTTAAAAGTATGACAGAAAATTACTGAATTATTTGTTCAATGCTTGTGTTTCTTGGCTTTCATTACCAAGTAGCTGCTACTGAGTAAATTGAATTCTATATTCTGAGTATCTGAAAAAGAAAAAACAAAAATGAAAAAACTAACCAACCGAACAAAAAAACCCACAAACCACCAAACCTCTTTTAAGAGCTTATATATTATACTAACAAGAAAAATATGAACTGGGAATGGATTTCCACGTCTAAGTTTATTTTTTCTTGTATTTTTCAGACCAATTGTATAATGCAACAGTCCTTCTGGTGATGTTGATTTAACTACTTGTAACTATGACAAAAGGGTTTGCATTTTTTTATTTTGAATTGGGATACATTTTTGCTCATAGGGATCGCAAAACTCCTTAAGAGTCAAGTCTTTAAGTAGTAAATTTGCTATCCCAAACTGTTAATTCTGTTTGCTACACTGTGCATACTTCATATGTCAAAATTTGCCTTTTTAAAATTACACGTCATATTCTTTTTTATACCTTTCCATTTGAAGCCATTTAGCCTGTGATTACTTATTCCACATTTATTTTCCATGACTGCACAAAAAATAAAATTTAAAAAAAATCTAAAATATTATTTGCTCATATTAATTGCTATTTTTTATCATCTTAAGAAGACAGCACCCCATAATAACATCACCTCACCTCCTATAACTTCTTTTCACTTTAATAATATTTTAAAGATCCCGTGGCAGACATCCACTTCTAAATACATCACTGGCATTTCTGGAACTAGTACAATGTTCTCACTAGAGAACACACTTTACTTCTAACCATTTCTTCAGTATATTTTTTGACTAAAATAGAAAATGTTTTATCCCTATCACTCCACAGCCTTTCACTTAGGATTACAGTACAGTGATCGTGTTGTCCCTACTATCTTTATTGTAAATTGTATGTTTGATGAAAGAGAGGCCTATGCGAATAAATTTATCTGCCTTTTGGGTTGTAAAATTAGCATTACTCTGAAAATCATTTGAGAAACTAAATGATTAATAATTGAAATACACTGGAAATACAGGAAGGTCCAAAGATGAAACTATAGTCTCACAATAATTAATAATGAATCTGAATTTCTATTGCGACGGTGTTCTTGAAGTTATAAAAAACTGGATTTCATCATGCATTAAGAAATTGTTATATTAAAACAGCATCACAGATATGTGCCATTTCACTTACTTTTCAGAAGGGTCTTCCATAAATGCAAAGTAACATCCCTCATAAAATGCTAGGTCCACTTGTAGAGTACATTATCATGAGAAAGTTCATAACTAAATGTCAGAGTGACTTTCTTATCAAAATTTTTTATTACTTGGTTTTAGTAACATCTGTTACATTTAATGAGCTTTGAACAGCACCTTGCAGTTTCTTATTCATCCCAGGAGGGTAAAGGAGCTTACAGCAAAGACTTTTCTGGCTAGATTTAATTTCTAAATTTCTCACGATATCTTTAAAAAAAAAAAAAAAGGATTTCTTACACTCTTCAAGCATATGTTGGCAGACTAAATGCCAGCATTTCTGCAGAAATTCTGCTGAATATCGCTGTAGAATCTCATGCATTTGATTCTAAAACTTTGTAGCTTTATGATTTAATTCGAACATAATATGTTAAAATATCTTTTTAAATTAAAATCTAATTCCAAGTATTTTAATCTTTCAGCTTGTCATAAAATTGTCATGTCTCAACATATAAGCCTCAGCTCTATGCAAAAGTTTCCAGTTCTCAGGTGCTAAACCCCTCAGGGTAGTAGCTACCTCTTTATTGGGTGCTTTTTTGTAAGTTTAAACATTGCAAACAAACATTATACTGTAAACAAACTCGAACTTAACAATGAGTTCAGTAGTGCCAGGATATTTATAAGCCAGTCACCCTGTGAACATTGGAACTGGCTAAAGGCAGGTCAGTAAATAGGGGACCTTTAAATACTTTATGGAAAGAAGATTGAGGGAGTTGAGATTCACGATATATAAATGATCTGTCCTAGCACAAGCTTTCCAGAATGTCCAGACTCTCATCCATTAGCAATTATCTGCATAACCTCAAAGCTGTAGCACTACAGCTCGAGGGGAGTAGGAAGGAATACTGATGTTTAAAAAGGAGAAAAAAAAAGCGTAGACTCTCCATCTCTATTTTTTAGGACAAAATTGGGAAAATAATTAGAAAAAGTATTTTAAGTTCATGAAAGATAGCACTGAGATCATACAAAACCCAATATACTTTGATTATTTCAAATCAATTTTACACATTTCTTTCACAGTCTAGTTGGCATATTGATTAAGGATCTGTCGGGTTTAAATTTATTAAATTATTTCATTTTAGTATTTATGGTAAACTTTAAAAAAAATCTAATCATCAACATCTTAATTAAGTAAAGGGGGATATTCCCATAAATTGTAAGATTTTTTAACAATTGCTTCATCTGTAATCCTTACTTGTTGGAAAATTTAGTAGTCTTCATGGATTATGTGTGCTGAGATGTTTATCTCTGGAAAACAGTAACACAACATACTTAATAGTAATCTAAATATGTTTAGGTTATAAGGTTTTGAAAGCAGTTATTTCTTATTTTTAACAGTTTGGCTAGAACCAGTGACTACCCTTTCAAAACAATTCATTAGTGATCAACATATGTGAAGTTTATCCGTCAGAATGTTTCCTGCAATGTCCTGTTTTCTGTTTTTAAATTCTTGTATATTAAACTAACTCATTGCTTTAGAAAGTCTGCTTTGCCTCCAAATGCAATGATTTATATTTTTCTTGCAGCACTTACATTAAAGCTTAATTTTTTAAGTTACTCCCTTAAACCATGAATCTTTTAACTTTTCCTGTACAGAAAACTGTTAGGTTTTTCTTCCTGGCATACAAAGAAGAAACTGTACATTGATGATTCAAACTGAATTGCTTATGTTATCTATTTCACTACACAGTAAAAGCATCCATGGTAGTAACATGCTTTTTAGTAAACCTTTATCCTTTTCTTCTATTCACGCAAAGCTTGGAAACTTACTGGGGGCTTGGAAAACAACCTACCCTTTCATAACTGGTAAAAACCAGTATTTCTGGTCCTGAAGGCCATTTTTAATAGCTTGGATCTGGCTTCTTGTGGCTAACTAAGCAGAGAGCACACTGTGCCAAAAAAAATTGCTTTATCTTACAGTTTCCTTTTCTGATCTGTGACCTGTTCAGAGTAGTGAGAAGCTTAGCTTAAGTTTGCCTCGACATTTTTAAATTCCTTCATGTGGAGGTGAACCTCCATTCATCTTGACATAAAACAAGGTTAGCATCAGCCAATCTGCCTGAATGGCTGGTCTGCAAGTCTCTGTTCTTGAACTTGCAGATGATCTGATCTTAAGATGAGAACAGACTGGGACAAACTCAGAGTCAGCAACAGCATGTGTTGGAAGACAGACCTACATTCCCTAAACATTTGTCTGCCCTATCTGCCATCCTAGTTGAAGGATGTTCTTCTATATATGGAGGTATTCTCAAGGAATAAAATAAAATAAAACAAAACCAACAACAATAACCCAACCAAACCAGCAAACAAATCAAAAAACCCAAACAAAACCAAAGCAAGCAAACAAACAAAAACAAACAAAAAGCCCCCAACAAAGAAAAAACCACCACCACCACAAAAAAAAACTCTCTGCTTTTTATTGATTTCTGCTTTTGGCTTTTTTCATTTTTTGGAGGGTCCTTTTCCTATACCCCTAGATATGAATCTGAGGAAGCAATTGTATTTTGGCTGGTTCATATCTACCATCTATGGATAGAGCACTGGCATTTTGAAGCGAGATGACTCTGCCTATTTGATGAGTTTACCTATTCAGTTGCAGCTTTTTATTTGGTTTTTTTTTTCAAATTTATTTTTCTTATTTTTTTTTCCCAGCATGCTATAGAGACATTTATATAGATTAAAAGTATTCCATCCTACTCATAAAGACTTAGAATTTCAGGGTTCATCTTATCTGTGTTCAGAAATTATCAGTGTAGGTCTCATACGTTAATCAGATTACTGAGTATAAAGAGACCCATTTAAACAGTTGTTACTCGTAATGCAGTAGGTTGACACATCTGAATAGCCACTGAGAAATTTTTGCAGGAAAAACACAAGTTTCCAGTTGTCTTTCAATGTAATCTTTACATTTCCTTTCTTCATATATGTATTTCTGCAGGCCTCTCCTAAACTACTTTTTTTATGTTACCCATTGTCTGGGGAGGTATCTTCCTTTCCTAAACTACCTATATTATTCATTTAAATGAATGTCACAGCTTTATTAACAATCATTATTTTATCAGCAAGAGAATGTTCAGTATTCTGACTATACCTAGCATCTCCTTGAACCTGTACAGTTCCTAATTAGTTTGATAAGCTGCTCAGTTTTCATTAAACAGCTAAGGTAAGCAGCTGCTTTATTTTCATTCTTACACAGGTCAAACTGAACACCCTAGCTACATATCACTGTTTCTTGATTTCCTTACTTATCCAAGCACTGTTTGTGTGCCCGCATATGCTGAGCTATAATGCATTTCATTTCTTTCCTCCTTTTCTGCATCTATAGTATCATAATAATCAACTACTTATTAACAGGTCATAACCAGAAATCTTATAGACCATATTAGAGCAAACTCAGCCATTGTAGCAGCAGTTCCAGGTGGACGTTCAGTAGTAATTATTAAGACTATTTGCTCGTGTGGGTTTTGTGTTTTTAATTTTATTTTCAATATATCAGAGTAAGAACCCAAATTATTGTAGACATGGGATATACAGTTTCTTGTTCGTAACCTTGATGGGAGACAGAGAGAATTCCTGTAACTTCTCTAATGGTTCCTCAGTTTTTACCTTGTTTCTGCTCAGCGTCTCCTTTTATTATGTTTTTGCATTTAAGTTGTAATAGTATAAACATCTGGTTTATTATATTTAAATAATGTTTGTGGAATAATCCATACACTGTTTTCTTGAGAAATTCTGCTTCTGGGACATCCTATCTTGATTTGGCACATTATTAGTTTTACTTATCTCATGCCTATTTGTTTCATATCATCAAGGCTGAGGTTTGGAAGAAAGACAGAATTTTTTGGTTTGTATCTGATAACGGTTTAGCTAGTGAGATTCTGCAGCTACTTTTTATGGGTGACTTTTCCCACTACTTTTTGTAAAACTGTATAGCTATCACCGGGATCTGTATGGTTGTTCAGGACTAGAACCTGATTATGCACCAGTTTTTCAGTGTTAAGAAGCAACCTTTTTATTAATGGTTCTTTTTGATGCACAACTTTTTGATACCAGAATTACAGATGTATAAGTGATATTACTGAGAAGTGCTTAAGTTTTATGGTGGGATTCACCTGTTTGCCTTATATGTGTTGTATACTGAACTG
Source organism: Corvus brachyrhynchos (assembly GCF_000691975.1). Classification (NCBI taxonomy): domain Eukaryota; kingdom Metazoa; phylum Chordata; class Aves; order Passeriformes; family Corvidae; genus Corvus; species Corvus brachyrhynchos. Next base: position 8,917,939 of record NW_008239080.1, read on the forward strand.
TACTTATCCATATATAGCTATCACACATTACTGTGTGACAAATTGTAGTTTCCCTGAAATCTGAGAGGTCATTGTGAGTTATTTGAATGGAGTAGATGTGATTGTAGTAAGTTCTGGACACATAGGCTGTAAGGCATGTAAAGCAATTTCCTTCACTTTTAGAAAGCCTTGCAGAAAAGCAATACTCATCTAAACAGGTGAAAATTAATTAATACATACAATCACTCACATCTTTTACAGCTTACTTAACTACTTAATGGAAGCTTTAGGTAGGAAGAGCTTTATGAGAAGTGTTCAATCATCGTTGAGTGCAGTCATTCAAAATATTTTTTTCTATTACTTCACATTGTTCTATTTCATATAGAATAGATAATTTTATCAAAAAACAGCTGATCAGAACAGTAGGATGTGAATAGCTTAAAAGGCTGTGTTTTGTGGTAGTGGTGGTAATAGTAGTAGTAGCAATAGTAGTAGTAGTAATTTATGCCTCTACAAATGACTTTGCCATTTATCCTACATACAGACTCACTGGATCTAGTGTTCCTGATCTTATTGTGAGCATGAGCAACCAGATGTGGCTTCACTTACAATCTGATGACAGCATTGGCTCACCAGGATTCAAAGCTGTTTATCAAGGTACGAGCTAAATTAACTGTTTTAAACTTATGCTGTAACTTACTTCATTATACCCCAACAAATTAATTTCAAATAGACATTTAGTCCTTTCAGAAACTTAGAGTTTCGATACTGTCTCTATTGTCAATTAATGGTTAATGAAGACATGGATTTGCAAATACCTACAAAATAACTAAAAATATTTGCAAGTAAAAATGAAGGTTATTGTTCTAATACTTTTTGCTGGGAGGTCAATAGAAGATACAAATTTCTATCATATTTGAGAGGTCTTAAATTTTACATTATGCTAACCTTTATCATATTGGATACTATTTGAAAACTATTGTTAATATCCTCAGACTTTTTTGGGGTAGTTATAAAACTTGTTTTTGTGCCTCACTGAGAATCTTCACAGATCTAAGTCAACATTAGTATGTAACGAAAACAACAGAACAGATATATTGTATGTGATTGTGGAAATTAAGAGGATGTATAGAATTGTGGAAATTTAACTAAAAAAAATTATCTAAGTTACCCTAGCATCATTTGTGTTGCTTCTGTCTCAAAGTAATGAGAACCCTTGCAACATAAACATCTTTAATCTTTTTGACTGTGTGATGTTCAGTACCTTCTGAAGTTGATTAATTGTATTAAAAAATACCTGATATCTCTTAGTATGCATGCATGTATTGAATTTTTTCCATTTTAATAGGTTGTATAGACCTGCAGCTACAAAGAGGGCTTTTTTATTAACATATGGTATCATTTTCTGTTAATTTCCATGTTAATTAGTTCACCTTAAGGGTAAAGGAACACACTTGATACTATTTTCAATAGCTCCTTATGGGCACATATGATGAAAATGATTAGATAATAATCTTGTCAAAATTAGTTTTGTACAAAAGATGCTGCAAAACATTGAGACTATTCACTGTTCAGTAACTGAAAGTAACAATTAGAAGAGTGGGAGTGCTCCTTGAACATTTTCCATAAACTGAAGAACCCCGTCTAAGCGTTTCATTTCACTTCTAGTTACCTTACTGTTTCAATACCAAAACAGGCAAAATAATGAGTGAAAAGTTATGGAGATGTTAACCTCAAGTTTAGCAAGCTATACTGTTATTGCACTAAGGATGTTAAGGCTTGCCTGAGCAGGTTTTTAGAAGAAGGGTCTGTGGCTGATGATGTATTGTGAACACTGAAAGGAACATGAAGGAGAAATTCTCCCCATTAGTCAGCCAGAAAACATGGTGTTACTTGTCCACACCAATATTGTTCTACTAGTGGTCTCCCCATTGAAGCAGGTGTAATGATTGCAATGATTAGGGTTATACTTTCATCATTATTTTTCCTTAGCACCATATTTCTTTGGGACTCAGTCAAACTCACTATTGGTTATTCCCACTCAGGGTACTAATTGGAGCATGCTAATTAGATCAACTGTTGTACATTCATAGTTTAAGTTTCTATGTGCATATATTGCTGGATAATATTTGAGTGTTTTAATTATTATTATCTACTTCTTTTATGAACCATGTTTTGATTTTCTTTAATGTGAACTGAAATCAACAAAATAAGGAAGAAGAGGAGAAAGAAGGGGTGATTCTCATGAGGATGGCTGTCACTTCTCATGAGAATCCTCCGTAGTAACACTACTGAGATTTGCAGGTCCCTGGCCGTGAGAATAACCATATGAGAACAAGAAAAATCACGGAGGCTCTTGAAACACTATCACAATTGCCTAACTGTGATGTTACAGAGCTTTGAATTAAAAAGCAGATGCAGGCCTGTAGCCCTTTTATGGCTAAGACATTAAGGAATCTTAAGACATTGTGCCATGCATTAAGCCTGCCTAGCTTAAGTATGTTTTATTGCACCAGTACAGTCACATACTCTTTATCTAAATTAATCTTACTCCTTCTCGTCCCTTCTTTCATGATTTCATCTTTTGTACTTGTGTCATTTCTAGGGTCTGTGTTTCTTTAGACAACATATTGTCTTTACAAAATCCATTTGTGAAATACATAAAGTGGAAATAGTGTTTGTATAGTGGAGAGAGAGTGTTGGCACAAGTTATGTATCTGATATTTTACACAGTTTCCTCAAACCAGAATTATGAACTTTACCTTCCTGTACCTCTATGAAAAAGTTCAAAAATTTAAATTATATATATATATCAGATGATTTATTTTTCTGCTCTAATTTCTTTCTGGTAATGTAAATTAATCTGTTTTCATTTCTGTATTTGTCTAATGAAGATATTTTATTTATGGAGTTCAGCCTCTTACTTCTGGGGACTTTCTGAAAACTCCTGAATTATACACTGTGCATTTTGCAGCAGCAGTAGCATCTCTTTTATGAAGTATATTGTTATCATTTGACAGTTGGATTTTGGCTTTCAATCTTGTTTTCCAATCACTTGTGAGTTATTCTGGTTTTTTGGGGTTTTTTTTTGTTGTTTTGCAAGTTTATTTCACAATCTTAAAGTGTGAAATGTTTACAAGTTCAAAAGTATAGTAAACATTTTAAGATAAAGGTGAATTATAACTTCTTTCTCTCTTTCATTTCAACATTCTCATTAGTTTTATTAGAATTTTCTCATCTTTTGTTGTTGACTTTTATCCATCTGCACTCTCAATACATTTCCTGCTTTAGGGTAAGTGTGCATCTTAAACCTCTATCCTGTCACAAGATGCCTCAATAAATCTCCTTCCCCTTGTTTAGCAGTCAAAGAACCTGTCTAAAAATAGAATCTCATTTTAATTGTGAGAAGGTTAATAGATTTTGACATGTAACCTCAAGGACACTGTCTTTGCAATTGCACTTAGCTAAAAAGAAGGCAAACTGCAGGCTTTGATGGTTCATACATGTTCTGTAGAGACAAAGTAAAGGGCATCCCTATTTGAATCTTTTTTCCCAGAAACTCGTGAGTTTTGCTCAGGATTAGAACACGATTCCTCACCCTCTTGGGCAATATTTTACAACTCACCGACTGAATCTTGACTTTGTATCTGAGTAAAATATTTTTTATGTTTCTGTTTAAATAGTATCACAGTCTATAGAAAATTGTTACTTTAACTGAACTTCATCTCACTTTAATTATTAAGAGAATGATTTAAATGATGCAATTCACCTATCTTACATTATTAGCCTGTCCACCTAAAAATAGCATGAAATGATGCCTGTAAATGAACTGATATGCATAACAGATTTTGTGTATGGATAGTAAATTTAATCCTATTTATGATTTGCCTAAGGGATTAGGAGAGGGGCAGTTCTTCCCAAGTTCTGCCTCTTCTTTTGCTCACCATCAGAAACATGATAAGAAACATGTCAGAAAGCTGTAGGGTTCTCTATATTCTCACTATTCAAAATTTTGTAATCTGCCCTATTAATCAGATTTCTCAGACTCCAAAAGTTGGATCAACAAGAAAGATTTCAGACATAGGTCCTGTAGAGATAGTTCCTGGAGAGTTTTGAATACAGAGGAATAGCACTGTACCTGTATCACTGTATGCAATGGAAGGTGACTTATGGAAACACAGATGGTAAAACAAGTGTTGTCAGTTTGTCAGCTCCAGGAAACTGATAAACAGCTACCATGTTAGAAAATGCAAGACGTGTCTTGATATTTTTCTGTCAGTCATACTCAGTGTCATGCATTATAAAGGCAAAAATAATTTAGGCATTACCTATCTGTAAGTACATTATTAATAAGTAAAATGCAAGACACTACAGGCAACCTTAACTTTGATGATAAACAATGTTAGAACCACATTATTATTGCTAAAATAGAATGTTGTTAACCCATACTAAAAAAAAAAAAAAGCTGAAGAATGATCTGAACCTACCATTAATTTTTTCAAAAAAACCCTTTTTTATAGACTGTATTTGAAAGTCCTTAATTTTCTGTTATAGATCCCAGATATTGTAACAGAATGGTTTACTACATTTCAAAAAGAATCCTCTGAAAGCATCTTTTCTGTGAAAAGGACAGAAATGTAAATTGTTCTGTCCTTGAAGAATGAGAATTATTGTAACACTACACCTAAGTGTATCAAAGGATCTATTCTGAAATCCTCTCCAGTCATTATCTATGCCAATTTTCCTTACTGAAGCCAAGATGACCAGGTTTCACTCCACAGGTCTTCATAAATTAAACAAAATCACATTATGTATTTCAGAGCTGATACTTCACGATAAAACCCACTAACATTTCTCAGTGTGCATACACCACTATAAAGTGATGCTTTAAAAATAAAATTTTCAACAAAAGAAGTGAAAAGGAAACATTTAGAGAAAAAAACCACAGTATTTAGGCTGTTGTTAAGACAGCTTTCAGACCACTTTGAGGTCATAGGATGGTCTGGTAACACCAACAAAGTATGTTGATATGATAAGACTATATTTTTACAAGCATGCTTTTTTTGCAGTTTGACACTGGTCATGGGCTAAAGCAAGGAGTTTTTTACATACAATAGCTAAAGAATTTGTAATTAAAGTATTTATTTATTCATGCACTTATTTTTCAAGTTAGTTTTCTTCTTGAGCTGCATTTCTATTTTGTTTTGACCACAAGTGAAGACCACTCATGCCCAAACTTGTCCAGCACATCTGATCTGATGTAGTATTTAGGCAGCTTTGAATCAACAGGAAGATTTGGTGTATGCCACTTCTTAATATCGATTCAAGCATGCATTTACCTGTTAAGTGGATAAGTTAGGCACAGTCATTGCCATGCATATCCAGGTCAGGATAATGCAACGTGTTACTATGACAGTAGGCCTTGTAGAAGTATCAGTGATGTTAGGTTGCAATTGCAGCCAAAAAAACGATTTACAAGGTGAATAATGTGTCTGAGTTTGGCTTATTCCACTCATTTTATGGATGTGTCACATCTAAACATAGGTGCTTTATGGCTCTCAGGATCCAAGGTGGATTGTGCAGCCAGCTGATCATGCAGCCAGCTGATCATTAGGCTGCTTCCATGCTTGTGGTCCTATTGGCTGTACCGCACAACGTAAAAGCATATGACAGGCAGCTTGAAGTTTTAGGTGTGAATGTTTTATAATTTTATTATGCTTGAGATTTTTCTTCCATTCAACCCTGTAAACCTGTCAGTCTGATAAAAATATTTAATCTTTTGACTTCCATAATTCTTGATAACCAGTATAACATCTGGTTTATAGCCTGTTTAGAGCTAATTTTTTATTCCTGCCTTTACATGGTTATATAAAGTAATTAAGTTATTTCCCTAGCCTATCCTTTAGTTCATAACAGTGTTATAAAATAAATCTGGTGACTCAGTGATATAATTCTAGCATTTTGTGTAATTTGAAGTTATTAAGAATTCTTGGAGACATCAGGAAGTATATCAGCTCCTGCAAGCAGCTGAAAATGTCAGGCTTACAACCTTTATTTGTATTGATGCTCAACTGAGCAGTTAAGCTTTAAGCTCTTCATTATGATTGTTTGGAAAGAGATTCTTCTTTCCTATTGAGACAAGTAGAAAAATACTTTCAAAAACATATTTCAGTTGCTCAGATAAATGTCAGTTGTCTTTTTGCATACAGCTACAGGACTTAGTAAACCTTAAATCAGTGCAGTTTTTTACAAAAACATAACTACCTTATAAATGTTATTACACTACTAATATTGATATAAAATTCTGTTTGTGCTTGGAGGTTTAACAAAACCTGTGCTGAAAGAAATGAATGGAGTTAAGCCTTTCTAGCACTCTCACAATTTGACAAGCACACAGGGAAATCGTTATATACAGTGTAAAGCTTGGAAAGAAAACAGATATAAGTCATTCAGTGAAAACTTTGAGTTTCCTTTGCTTTAAGCTTTTCCCTCTTTCATGTATTTCATGTATATTAAGATTTTTTTGTGTATTATGTTCATATGTATTCAGAATATTATTCAAATGTGTGCTTGAATAAAACATTTCATGTTTTATGTGAATATTTTTATTTATTAAAGCTACTTGGTTCTGTAGAGTTCCATCCTAATATTGTATCAATTAATCTGTTTGTAGTGCTATACAGGGCAGGTTAGTTTTTTGAATGGGCAATTGAAATTTCTGCCACAATGTATTATCAGTCATTTTCAGAAGCTTTCCCATATTTTTGTCTGACCTTTTTAGAGTATATTGTTCAGATAAGCCTAGAGCAGGAATTTCTCAGTTTCAGCATCCTTGAATTTTCTTTCAAGAAATAAGTAGTACCACTAGTAGGTTACTAATAGAGTGAAAAGAGGCACACTAAGTTACTGAAAATTAATGCAGCAGTTTCAAAGAAATTTTTAAAAGTGGAGAATGTCTTTGCCTAAGTTATGTATAATGTTTGGGGTGGCAGACAGAACCTACTTTTCATCTAGAAAATACACATGAGGTTGAGAAACATAATATAATGGTGATATGCTTTAACTCGTTGAGTGTCTTGCATATTTATATATTATCAGGCCATAGTTGATAAGACCAAATTTCCTTCTGTGCCACAGTCCTTTATTAAACAATCGCAAACAGAGGCTTAGTGAAGACAATAAAAAGGAGTAAGTGTGCAACACCCCGTAACTCTTCTTCTCCCTCCTAAATCAACAAAATAACAAAACCAAAATGACCAGATTAAGTACAAATTTTTTAAGCAAGTGATTTGTTTTCCTTTTTAATTTTTGTATTAATTGTGTAACTCTCCTCCTAATGTCCTATTTTAATTAGAGCACTTTTCAGATGTTGATATAATTATGCTCAACTATGCTCCACAGAAACACAATCAATGTCTGGTACTCATCTCAATCAGCTTAGAGATTAACATATATTTGTTCAGTTATGCTGTTTAGCAATGTATTAGCCACTTTTGCTATACCTTTAATGCAATGCATTCTATTGTGCCAATCACAGACATTGTCAGTATGCTGGATAAGAACGTGCATGTTAGAAATAGTGTGGTTTACAGACCAGGCATCAGTGTACATTTTTAGTTTTCTGATTGCATCAAGGAATATCTTTATTAATGTGTCCATTACTTAAACTTCAGAATTTGCAAAGTAAAAAAACCCAAAACTCTTAGAACTTCCCACATTTACAATTTGATTAGGTACAGCCAGTATACAGCAAGTGTATTCTTTCTTAGTTATATGACATGACTGGAGCTGGGAAGCTGCTGTCTCCCTTCCCCTCCAGACTGCAGCTGTGTCTGAATGATGACACAAACATGCATTCATATCTTTTCAGCGATTGATTTAACAGGTTAAGTTTAAACCCTTTTTTTGCCTCTCTTCATGAAATTATTAAACATTGAAACAGTAACATGTTGTCTCTGAATAAGAGAGAATTATTATGTTTTAACTCTGCCAGTGAAGATCATTCTGCTAGTCAAACTTATTTGGAAAGTAGTTTCATATCATAATTAAACACATTCCGTGTAGAAAACAGCGAAATATTTTTATTGATTTAATTTTTTATACCTTTTTATCCATGTTCATTGTTCAGTATGTTTGACCTTAACATAAATGTTATTTCCAGATTACTATTAAAATTTTAATTAAGATTTACCATGGCTTTTAAAAAACATTATTAACAATTGATGTTTTTTCTCTAAGGCTAGGAATAAATTGTAAAAATAAAACTGGCATTTTAAAATAAGATTCTAGTAAAATATATGTGAGAATTAACTGTAAGTAATTGATCTTTTGAGAAGTTTTTTTGTTTATTTTTTACTTTCGACAGGTCTTTTTTTGTACTTTTTTCTTTCTGCGGAAAACAATCAAGAAATGGAACTGAACAGTTTAATCTAAATGTTTGAAACATAAATCCTAGTCTTTGTCTCTTAGCAGATAGAGCTCGGTTTGAAATTTTGGTACAACTTAATAATTTTAGATAAACAGAAATAAGTTTTTAAGAGTTAAAATTTTCTCCAATTCTTTTAATATAGAAAACACCGCGGTGTACACACCATGAACTTAGCTGTCCACTGACAGCTACCTAAGAATAAAGTGCTTTCACTGTTTAGGACAAAATAATTTTATTTTAATAATTTGCTTTATTTAATTCATTAAGTGGTGGCATACTCAGAATTTCCTGAGATTGTTTGGAATTCTTAAGCATTCATTTGTAAAGTTTCTCTAAATGAAGGTCAGACAAAAAGATGCATCATAGCTAGACAGCAACAGAGAAAAAGTTATGGGGCTTTTTTCTATTGAATAAGAATACTTCTTATTAAATATTTTATTTTTATGCCAGTTTTCTCTATTTTTTTGCTACAAGGTTCAAACCATGAGAACTATATTGCTCGTTAGTCTTGAAGCCCTTGAATGCATGACATTCACTCTGTGGTTTTAAAAATCAAACACTTGATTTTAAATGAGCAATAAATCAGCTGTTCGTGTTGTCTCACCAGTGGTGACACTTACTTTAAGCTTTATTTCCTTGCCTATGTTACTTTAAGTAGCAAACCTTTTTCCAACAGTAATGAAAGGATTGATTAAATGATATAATAACTGACACATATTGGACTGAATTGATAGAGTCATAGAAACATTTAGGTTGAAAATGACACTTAAGATCGAGTCCAATTGTTAACCTAACACTTCCAAGTCCAAAAATTCAAATATGGATTTTTTTTAAGTATTATCTAGCAAAGAAATGTGTGAATGATCTGTGAGAAGTGATGCTATCCCTGAAGTCAATAAACTTTAAAGATAGCATTGTTTTAATAATCTTGATAAATATTTAATTTGCTTCTCTAAGGCAAAATGCAATATTATTCTAATTTTTTCTTAAAGCAAATATTTGTCTGGAACCTAAAAGAAAAATAATTTTTGAGTCAGACTTTGACTCTCACAGGATTTTCTGTGTAGGTATATGCATGATGTCAGCATACTAATAGTTCTTTTTGCGATACAACACTGGGTAACTTGATAAAACAATACTAAATGTATATTCTTATTGCAAGCTGAAGAAAAAGGTAAAGTGACCCTAAGACACTGTACACAAAATCCTGCTTCCAGTTAAAACTTTTTAGTAGCCATTTAAAAAATACGTATATATGCATTTATAGATCTATAAAGTGTATTTCACATATTAATATAATTTCAAGGAAACTGAATAATCTCTCACCTCAAAATTTACCCAAAATTTTTCATATTGTGATTTTCTTGTATGCGTATTAGAATATATTGCATACCACAAAATTAATTCAGTATGTTTTGCATAAACTTTTAAAATACTATATCTTATATTTAGTATTATTATACATAAAGACCATGTTCTGATTTTTAAGATATACCCAGCTATAAAAGCTGGTGTTCTTTTGATGAAAACCAGTGATAAAACCCTGGAAATAGGAGTTACATTTATTTTTTGAAAATGTCTGTTACATCTGCAAGCAGATACTCATAAATGTTAAAATTAACAGGGTGCAATAAATTCGAAGTACAGATTTAGGTGAGTAATCTACCTTAAATCCCTACGTAAGCTCTCTCCTTCAATGACATTTTGACCCTCCATAACTGCAACTTAATCTTCTTTGAAAGAAGAATACAAATCCTCAGAGGAGGATTAAATAGCAGTGATCTGAGGACAATGGTACACCTGAGCGAGTACTTTTGCATGTCCTTCAGTGTGGCTTTAATGTCCTTAGTTGTCTTCTTTTCCTAGTTAGGGAGAAATGTGCGTGTGTACATTTGTGTTGTGGTTAAGCCCAGCAGGGGCAGGGAAGAGGAGAGATTCTCCACATTTCCTTTGAGTGGCCAGACGTGGTGGGACAGTCTTCCTATGGCCAATATGCAAACCCCTATGGGTTAGGGGAGAGGGAACAGGGATGCTCTTCGTAGGCAGACCAGGATATACACAGGTGTCTGCCCAGTGCTTCATCATCAGAGCGCCGGTGTATGGCATCAGTGTGCTCCATACAAACCTGCATTGGATTTCATCCAAATCCTTGGAGTCCTGATTATTGTCCAAGCCACTGTAGATCACCTCCACCACTGCTAATTTCTATTATAGTGTGTAAATTTGTTTAATAAAATGGGTGTTTTAGAAATGCTGTACTGGAATGCTGCACAACCCACTTCATGATATTTTTATTTAGTAGATGCTTTTTAGCTGTAACTGAGATTTTTAAAAGATCTGGAATTTCTTGTTCATATGCATTTTTTCATCTTTTTAAGCTAGGCTAGATTCTTATTATCATCTCATTAAAGTAAATTGCAGTTTTTAGGATTTTGGTGCCTGTTGATATGCTTTTATTTTAGTAACTAAAACCATGAAAAGACAAAAGATGGTCAGGTCTGGGTCATTAAACAGTTTCTGCATCATTTATGCCTTCATTATAGAATTTACTGAATTTCTTAAGTGTCACTGTTGATTACTAAATCACATGATTTTAAATGGAAATATTTGAATTTGGTAGTTAGTCGTAAAGAAAGATCTGTGGGAAATATTGAGCAACAGTTGAAGATTTTAATTCTGACACACAGATGTCTATTAGTGAGATCCTCTGTAAAGAACATTTATTTCACTAAAGAGTTCTTCAAAGTTTTTCAGTACTTTTTATCTTTCCCAAGTCCTTTCAAAAGCTGTATGATTTATCCATTCAGCTCATAAACAGACATAAATTTCACACTTTGACTGAAATTGATGTGACATGCTAACACCTCCACTTGTTGCGAAGTCAGCATATCCTCCAGAGCAGCCTTTGTATATTGCTCTCTCATTTTATTAGCAATCTTGATTAAAGGGGGTTATTGTTATTCAGATGAAATAATGGCTTATTTTTATGTTGCTGTGAAATTTGAGAAAACAATACTTCCTACTCTAAAACATTATTTTAGACTTTGTGCATTTGATTTCTTTGTTGTATATATGGTAGCATATAAAAATGAAATCCATTCAGACTGTCTATTATATGTGAGAATTACTGAATGAGGTTAACAAAAAGCTACAACAATACCTTAGTTGGTATTGTGTGTGCTTGCACACTCTGTTTGCATCTAAACACTTCTGAAAACTCAATTCTAATCATGGAGAACTAAGAGCATTTACTAGAAAATGGATCTTCTAAAATATGGAGTCGGTGTTCTCAGAAAATAGCTTATATAACATTGTACAGTGGAGGTTTCTAAGTGCAAAAAGTAATGAACTACATTAAATGGGTATATGTGCAGATGAAGCTGAGTACAATGTGCTGACTGTCAGTTTAAAACAGTTTGCTCAACTGCCTTGTACCTTCACCTGTCCTCTGACCTTTCCAGGCCAGCATAGCCATGGCCAGACCTCTCTTCTCTAGGACATTATGCACCCTTTATGGAATGATTTTAAAAGAGCATTTTCTTTACAATTCACTCGCAGGCTTGGCATCAGTAGTATTTCCAAAGGGTCTTTATTTTTCCTTTCAGTGTCTAAAGAATAGCTTGGTACTTGAGGAACTTTTAGAAAGCAGTGTAGTATGTACTTTAAAACAAAATCATCACAAGTAAACAACAAAGAAAGCAGTGAATGTTTTGTAGATATTCTAACAGTATCAGATGTAATACAAAAAATAAATGGAGCGTGAGTCCTTCTAAATACATATGTAAACTGTTCTCAGTCTGTATCTCTAGGTACGTGTGTTGATGTGTTTTTCCACTCTTTTTAAAGAAGAAAAAAGTTAGGACCATTTCTCTCAGGTAGTGAGAAACTGGGTTTGTTTCAAAGCTAGAGAGTGGTATTGGCATGTGTGCACTTGCACGGCCTTCCTTGCAGAACTGACTTTAAATATCTTAAAAAATATATATAAAAACAGAAGATGCAAACCTTTTGGATATTTCCTACGATCTACAGTACTCACCATATTTCTATCTATCTGTCTTTGATAATTCCAGGGTCCTAACAATTGTTTCCACTTCTAGTTTTCTAACGTTTGTATGACCTCTGAAACAGTGAAATGTTTTTGTACAGTCACCTTTATAAAGAACATGATAAAAAACCTCGTGTCTGTTAATTCTTCTATTGTGTTGTATTAGCATGCTGTAGAACAGGTTACTGAGTTTTGGTGAGTATAATTTCTCAAGCTTATTCAGCTTGCAACTGAACTTTGCTGGACTATGTTTCCAAATGTTATCATATTGAGTTTGGTTCAAAATGTCATCAGCTGCTTGGAACCATGACCAGAGGTTCCTCCCGTGCTATTTTGGTAAAAATAATATGCAGAGAAAAGAGAGGGAATTTTAACAGATTTTAGCAAGAATTGAATGTCAAAAAACCCATTCAATTCTTATTTTTTCTTAATTTCCACTCATTCAAATAATTTAATTTTTTAATTTCCACTCACAATATACTCAAGAAAAGTGGGTGCAACCTACTTATTGGGATTGTCTTTTATTCTGCCAAGATTGAAAGTATATAAAGTAATCTGACTATACCTCATCTGTTTGCTTCTCTACAGTATAGACTTTTGGATGTGCTTTCACCAGAACATGTACCTGATAGGACCAACATAAATATAAATTTACATTTTTTCCCCTTTGTGCTATTTGGAAAAAAAAAAACCAAACAAACACCGAAACAGCAAACCAAAACAACACTGTACTTTTCAAACACTTATTAATTTTTTTTTTTTTAGATGAACAGATTTTAATTGTATCCTGGTGACTCTATGAAAGTCATAGCTAAGCTTTATTATATAGTAAAAGACACAGGATTTCCATGTAGCAGTTTGCTGGGATTTTAGGTATGTGCAGTTAACCTCTACAGACAAACAATATTCAGAGAGAGACTTTTTTTCACCAAAACAACCAACACAGTTAATTCCCCATCATAACACAACCTGTCCTCCTTCCTTTTTTCTTCTGGGTGTGAAAATTGAAAACCAAGATGTTGAATGGAATTTTAAGACGAAGAAGTCTGTCTATCTATGCAGTCAAATAGATAATGCTCATGAAGACTCTCCTACATGGCTCTGTGAAATTTCAGTTTTTCAATTGCTCTCACTGAAAAAAGCAAATAAATTTTGTTTGTTTGTTTGCTTTCTTGTCTGTATACTATGCCTACAAAATATTTACATGTACATATAGGTATGTGCTGTTTCGGTATATTTTTATGGAATAGCTTCCAGACTGAATCTTAAGCTGTGAGACTTCCTTTACTTCTCTGCAGAGTAGTTTTGTGTTAGGTTATGTTTCTCAGAAAGTGTGTTTTAATAGGGAAGAAGAAACTCCTGTTGTTAAGCCTTGGCCATGTCGGCATCTTTGGAAAGAGAAGGAAAGTTTTTCTTCCTTAATCCCACCCCAGAACTCTCGGTTGACCAAGGGAACAGGAGCCAACAAGGATGGAGGCACAGCAAAAAAATTGAAACATACAAGATATAGATAAGAACAACCGGAACTTC
>NW_008239080.1:8931972-9022624 GCF_000691975.1 Corvus brachyrhynchos
AGAAACTTTGAGATCTCGGGGAAATTGTGCATTGCCAAAAAAGGTTAAAAGTTGCTGGACTGAGTCCAGTGCTGGAGGGCAGGATTTGTCCTGCAAGGGCAGAATATAGGAGCATAAGGCCTAAAGATGTTTTCTCTTTTTCTTTTTTTTTTCCTTCAGAAGAATATTTTTGGAGCAATACTTCATCTTTCTTGCTTCTTTACTGGAATATAATAAAGTACAATTATTTGGATGTCCACACTGTATTAATATTGGTACGTTTGGTTGCTTCCAAAGCTAACATTTTTCATTTGAGCACTTACTGTTTCTACAACCTTCATTAGAAATGTACTGAGTTAAAGCTCCAGCAAATCCATACATGATTTCAATCTTTCATTTTGTTTTATGAAACTGTACTTATCACTCTTGGTCTTTAGGGAGGAGGCACACTCGCTATAAGGTGCAGAAGTGGATATTCAGGGAAAATAAGGTCCTCCCATCTAACATTAATTTTGTTTTACAAATAATAAAATAGGCTCAAGATTTTGGTGAGGGTTTATTTTAAGAGTATGAGAAAAAGCAGTGCTTATGTGGGTACATAAGTTTGAGAAGAAATGCACACTTATGTCATGTTAAAGCATCTTCAAAATAGTATGGCAGTATTGTTTACCTATTTGTCTGTAATATTTGTGTAACAAACTGTTAGGATAGGGCTAAAAAAAGAGTATAGATTAAGCTAATTGAAGCAGTTCTATTGTCTGATGATAATTCCTTATTACCATTTATGCTTCAAAATACTATAAATATCTAATTGCAATCCATTTAATGTGTGCTAAATTAATTTTCTATGATGCCAATTCTTAATTAGGATGCCATGTGTCACTAATTTAAATGGTTGAAAGAAGCCCAAATATATTGTGTTATCTGAGTTTATAATCTGAAAAACGTATTGTTTTGTATGACATGTATGACATGGCCAATTTTCCATAAAACCACGTTAACTACTGGTAATTATATTTTTGTCTTTCAACCATTTAGAAATAGTGTCTTATGTTCGCTGTTCCATTATTTTGCTTAGGATCAGTGTTGGCTTTACAATCCTTTTACAAATGATTTGCTAGTAGTAGCTCATTGATTTTCTTTCCAAACAACCACCATGTCTTTCTTGTCAGGACTTAAGATAATTTTAGGTAAAGATGTTTAAGGATATGCCATTGTAAAGGAAGATAAAGCATATAATTTTCCCAGTTTGAGGGGGCAAAATAGATACACAGGTATTTGTTTAATTCCTTGGTTCCTCTTCTCTCCAGTTTTTGGGACAGTTAATACATGTGACCTTGCTCAGTCATGTGGGACCTCCCTCGTTCTCCATAAGTACTTGAAGATAATTGGTAATAGTTCATTGACTGCTTCATTTTAAATACTGAATTTGATTAGCCCCTGTTCACTTGAATATGTCTACATTATCTAAAAGGTCCTTAAGCTGTTCTCTTCCTATTCTGCCCGTCTTTTAATTTTATTTAAACATTTTTTATCTAGATAAGAGGTTTTTTTCTCGAAAAGTGGAAGTGCTCTTCATCCTTCTTTCCTGCTAGCTATTTTTCTTTCTCTTAATTTTAATGACAATTTAATTCTACAAGTTTTGTTACTGCCTTCTGCCTCATTCCATAGTTCACCTTTTCACAATATTCACTCTTATGTTATTCTGATAATTTCTGAGGCAGATGCACTTCCTTTTTCCTGTACTTCCTATTTTCCGTAACATTCTAAGTTGCTTTCCACAGGATAACTTTGTGCTTACTTTTGTTCAGGGCACTGCTCAGCCCTTTGTATTGACAGGCACTTCTCTTTTTGGTAGTAAAGCAAGATGAACACTATAATTTGAACAATATCATGTTTCTTATCACAAAACATTGGAATAAAAATCTACAGTGAGACCAAAAGCATATTGATTCTTGACAATAATAGGTGTTTAGGGAAGTAATGGTGAATTATACAGTGATAGATCAAGAAAGAGAGTATTTTCTCTGTTTCCAGTGATGCATACCTCAAGTCCTTTTTTGTCTCTCAATAAGATTTTCTTCCATGTATTTGTCCAATAACTTTTTGAACACATGTATTTCACACACCCCCACCCAGAAAAAGGGATTTTCACTCTATTTAATTGGTCCTCACTTCCTCAGTAACTTTGATCTTTTGTTTTCCTCCTCTAGTTCTAATGTTGCCTTTTTTAAATGAAAGAGCAGAACTACATGTAAAATTCAACATGGAAATAAAATTTTTGAAGGTTTTTGTGTGAGGTCAGAGTACTATTCTCTGTTTTGTTCACTGTTCCTTTTCCAGTAGTTCTTACCATTTTCAATAGCTTACAGTTTCACAGAATTATTGTTAGTGTGCCAGAGCTTCTGTTCCTGAGTCTGATCTGTCAAATCAGAACCTATCATTGTGCCTGCAAACTCACAATAATGGGGTTTTTTTCCAGATTTATTTTTCTACAAATATTGATAATGAATTTCACATGCTATATCATTACATGGTTAGTAGGTGTCACACATTTTTTGCAACAAGTAACAAAAAGATTCTTCCTCATTGCTGTTCAGATTTGATCTGCATTTACCCCTGGACATGTAAAATTGATTGTAAACAAACCAATTTTTTTTTTCTGCATTTTGTGATAACATATTTAAGTACACAGTAAATATTAAACTTAAAGAAGTTTAATATTGTAAAGGTTTTTTTCTGCTTTATTGTTTTATTGCTTTCAAGGATTTTTTTATTATAAGAGACAATGCAATATGATGTTATTACTGCCAGTAAGCCACCCATATGCAACAGTAGTGAACTGTTAGCTTAAATTGACTTCCTAGAAAAGTTGTTGTTTTTTCATTGATCTGATTCTAAGGTCATGTTCGTATTTTTTATAATATTGATACAGAATGCAATAAGGTGGATGCAGCAAAAATTAATCTACTGGATATGATCTGTGGTCTTTTTTGATAACAGCAAGGACAAAACATTTCAGAGAAAATGTGAGAGTCTCTTAGAATGCTGCTGGGAACTATATGATCTGTGAAGGAGGCCTTCTATTTTTATACTTGGAGACTGATAATAAATTGCACTGTTAAATTTCTTTGAAGAAATTTACTGGAATAATGATAAAATCGTGATCATCTATAAAATTATCATGTAAGGCCATCCTCTTTTTAGCGGTAGGCCAACCTCATTTTAGATTTAATAGCCACTTTTAGAGTCGAATTATGTGCTATATGAAATATTTTTTCTATTAGTTTTGATTTACCATTTTCTTTTTCAGTAGTTGTTCCTATGTTCCATTGCAGGAATCATGTACATAATATCAATCCTTTATTTATGTCCTCTTCTGCAATCCTGAGCATCTCTCTAGCCCTTCTCTTTGTATAAGGTTTTGTTTGTATGAGTTTCTCCTTTGTGTTTTTAAACTGCATTAGGTATTATGTTTGTTAACACAGAGAGGCATGAGGAATAAGAGGAAAAAAAAATCATCAGTTTTCTTGTATATGAAACATGAATTTCTGTGACCTCTCAGAGTTTAGATGTTAAACTCTCTTTTTTTTTTTTTTTTTGGGTGAATATATGCATGTGTCAGTTCACAGCTTCCCTTAATCTATCTTGATAATAGCTAAAATGATAATTATGAAATATTGTCAAATAATTAGGTTTTAGAGCTATTGACTTCAACTTTCTGATAGAAACCTGAAGTTTATTTTATATCTCTTATTTGAAACAATTGATTTTTGCTCAACTCACATGCTTTTAAAACATATTTAGTTTAAATTGTATTTATACATCTGAGTTATTAATGTGTGAGATTATTATTTATACTCTTTAGCTTGTATCCAGATGCAGATTTAATGATTAATGATTCACTAATCATTTAAGCTAGAATATTGGATAGTGTGAATGAAAACACAACAACTGTAAGAATTTAATTTAAACTGTGTATTTGTAAACTAGTAACAAGTGGAAAAAAAAGAAATTACTCCTACCATGAGTAAGTTTAAGAGTGCAAAATCTTCTACTGTATGAATTATTTTATTATACATTTCAGATACCTGAGTCAAAGACTTTACATCAAAAAAGATTTGAATTGCAATGTGACACCTTTCAAATAGCAGTCATAATACATATTTAAATACTTAATATCACTTTTGAATTTCCATATTTCTTCATTTGAAAGAAAACAGAGCAACAGAAATGTCTTTCAATTAAACTCGGAGAGATATGATCTTAAGAGTCAGAAATCTAATCTTTTCATTCTTCTAACATTAAAGAAAGAATATTCCCTGAAACTGAGTAAATAGTTCTAGTTTACAAACAGGATGAAAAGGCTCTTTCCCCAGGCTATTGAAAGAGGTTACATGAAAGCCAAGAACAATTGCATAAGATCAATATTAATATTTTGGTATTTAAACATCAGAGAAAGCTGACGTTTTAATTTAAGCTTGAGAGTTTATGTGCAAACATCATGAAATTCACACAGCTCTAAGAACTCAGATCAAAAGAAGGCCAACATTGAATGAGTACACAGAATAATCCTAAAAGAACAGAGCTTTAATTGCCATGCTAAATAGGTTAGCATAGATCTTATTTTCATGTTTGTTATTTTAAGAACATTTTCTATCCCATAGGACTTTTCTAAGAGCTCAACATAACTTCAACTGAATTGGTCTGAAATGTTCTCTTTTTTAGCAAACTGATACAGAGCATCTTTGCAATTTATGAAACAGAATAATCGATGCATGTGTTGGAGCAATACGCACAATGCATCACGGCTGCATTCAGACATTTAAAAAAACTGTTCACTGACCAAATCAAAGAAGTGCAAGTCAAACAGGTACTGGAAAGGAAAATGAAGTAAAAACCTGTGCAAAATCCCAGAGGAGAGAAAATGTTGGGAATCATTACATGCCTACTATTCTAGATCTAGTTATAAAGAAAGAGTATTCTGTATGTGTAAATACAAAACCATTAATTTTGCCTTCTCTGTCTTCCCTAAGTTTTGGGATGTAAATATATGTAATGGAAACGTAGCTTTTGATTAAAGTGAGTCACAGAATCATTTAAGATCATTAATCCATCCATTAATCCAGTATTGCGAAGTCCACCACTAAATGATGTCCCTCAGTGCCACATCTACATATTTTTTAAATATTCAGCCACTTCCCTGAGCAGCCTGGTCCAATGCTTGACAACTCTTTCTGTGAAGACCTTAGAGCATCTTCCAGTACCTAAAGGGAGCCTTCAAGAGAGCTGCAGAGGGACTTTTTCAACAGCATCTAGTGATAGGACAAGGGGGTGTGGCTTTAAGCTGAAGAGCTTTATATTTCCTCTTTTAGGAAGAAATTCTTTACTGTGAGGGTGATGAGGCACTGGAACAGGTTGCCCGGAGAAGTTGTGGATACCTCATCCCTGGGACTATTCAAGGCCAGGCCAGATTTGAGGAACATGGGCCTAGTGGAAGGTATTCCTGTCCATGACAAAGGGGTTAGAACTAAAAGACCTTTAAGGCCCCTTCAAACCCAAATTCTGTGATCCTATGATAATTATATGAATTACAGTGAGTGTTTTCTGTCAGCCTGAATAACTTTTGACTAGAGTAGATTCCTGTTAGGGATACATATAGTATTCAGTTAAAGGTTTGTGATGATATAGATTCCTAGACCTGGATGGAATTTTTCAATCTTTTTATTGTCAAAATGCAAATAAGACATCCTCAGAAGTATTTTATAAATCTGTCATGTTTGCTGGATTGTTTTTATGTTGAACAAACAAGCACAGACCCTGAAGGTTTAAATAGAAATAGAGTTAATACAATTAGTTTTGACATTTTTTATGAGTTATTTGGCTTTTCAATATAATTTGATTCAAAAACTCCTTCTATTGTGTTTGAGAGAACCTGAAATTTATCATTAAATTGGTTTTTTATGAGACAGATTTTATTAAAACTTTATTTTTCCAAAGAATAAAGTATTTTTAAAAATGTTTGATCTGAAATTAGTGTTTATATTTTTAATATGTATAATTTTTTTGTGCATGCAAATAAGATATTTACAAATCCAAATTATATATCACCCCAAGAAAACTGGGCATTCTTGGATGAAGGGTGATATATTAAGCATAACAAAGTATTTGATTTGTCTCCTAAGTTTACATCGCATTCTTGCCTTCCTCACTAAGAGCTTGGATCTGAAAGCATAACGTACTAGTTTCCTGAAAAAAAAAAAAAAAAAAAGGAATTCTTAACCCACCAGAAACCTTAACTCATGGTAATTTCTGTTAAAAAGTTTTAGTTCACTGATCCATAGCCCTTTCCCATGGCTTGGATGCATAGCCTGAGAGTTAAAAAGTATCGTGATCTGTCTTCTATTTCAGTAAATTTATTACTTCGACATATTTTTTTACTTCCTCTGTAGACTATGGAAAGAAACACCTGTTGCTGTCTTTTAAGGGATGAATCTTAAGCAATGCTTTTGCAAATCCCTGCAGAGAGTTTGGCTTCTGATGCTCCTGCCTAAGACAGAATTGCCCTGATTTTTGAGACAGAAAAGGTTTTTTGACAAAGAGTATGTAGCACATAAACATTTGGCAAAGAGTTTATGATCATTCTCACATGCTGGATTAGATATAGCTCTGCTGTCAGTGAGGGAGATTAATTTCTAAAATGTGATTAAAATGTATATTCTGATTTTCTGTAGCTCCCCATATTTTCATGTAGTATGTAAAGATGTGCATAGCTGAAAACACCCAGGTTTTCAGTGCTATTCTGTGAAAGTAGGAACAGGCAAGTGAAGCTACATTAAAGCATTCATATATGTAATTTTAAATCCTTATTTATAAATATTATTTATAAAATTGTTCCCCCAATATTTTATTGTGTTTATGTACTGGACATTTTGGAAAATGGTTTTTAATTTATACATTCTAACTTTCTGTTAAGACAAATTATTTAAATAAAATAATAATGGGTGCAGGAGACACAGCATCACCAGCAGGTCGAGTAACCTGTTATGTGAAGTATGTGCCATACTTTTCTGAACATCTGACAAGAATCTGCAAGTGACTGCTTTCAGGGTGTAAACATAGCAGATTGACTTCACATATCATAATTCTGCATCCTGTATCTTAAAATTTCACTGGACTCTGCCTAGCAGGCTGCTGCTCCCTGAGAGCTCAGTGAGGGTTTCCTAGGGCCATGTGACCAGTCACATCCCGGAGTCCATTTCAGACAGCCCCGCGACCTGGCTCTGCAGCCAGCAGCATTACAACACAGTGGATGGTAAAGAAGGTAGAGAAGGGTCTCTCATGAGGGTTCGAGATGGCTTTAATCACATCTTGTCCTCACGATGTTCAGAGGTAGAGAGACAACGTGGTCTGGGTGCGGGATGGTTTTGTCAGGGGCCCAGGGGCGGTCCCTGGGTGGGGTTGGGATACAGGAGCAAATAGAGAGAAACCGAGGGAGTGGCCAGGGCTAGGGAGGGAACAAGGGGAGCGTCTGAAATATGAAAAGCAATGGATTAACAGATCCCCACAGTCAAGGTATACACTTCTGCCAGGGTTTAACATTATTAGATTTAACAATATTTGACAGCAAACATTTCCAATGGTGTTAAGTTATATTAATATTTAATACTATTCAGTGAGTTGAATTTTCTTGTTATCTTGAATGTTTCTGATTTCATACCTTGGACTGAACTGTAAAATATTTAAATACCAATAACTTTATCTCTACTTTAATTTAAATCAAATTTACATGATTTCATTGCATATGCAGCAACACAGTTTACAGAATCAGAAGTGCTTTCTTGTTATTTTTTCTGATCAAAGGCAAGTTAATTTTAAAAAATTGCTTTCAGTTTAATGGCAAAGAAATAGAGCCTTCATTTTCTGATGGGCAGCCATCTGTATAGTATTTTGTAAGATGATTCTACCACAGGCAATTGATATTTACATTCTCTTTCCTGACACTTATAGTATTCATAAATTTCAGAAGAATTGAATTTTTTATAGCCTTATCTTGTTTATGTAGATTTGAGATCTTAAAATTAATTAAGAAACAGAGGTTCTAGAGAATATCTTGAAGAATAATTCAAAATGTTAATTTATTTTTGGCATAACTGAATGCAGCTGGGAAAAATGTGGCTCTAATTTGAAGTATGAGATTAAGAAATAATTCCTCAGTTTTGTTTTTATTATACTTTAGTTATTTTAAACTGAAATCCATTGACTCTATCAGTAAATTATATACTTTTAATCATATTGTTAATAGACTTATAAATGGAATTTCAGATGTGAGAGTTAAAAGATTCTTTAGTACGAGTACTTCATTGCCAGAAAAATGATCTACACACCTGTCTCCATGGGTAGGATGGAGACTGTGGCTTTATAATTTTGCCTTCAAATAGGCTGTAATTCAGTGCAGTTGTGCCGTTAAACGTAAGTATTTTGTTATTTTCAGCAGTGCAGCAATGCAGGTATTGAAGCTATTAGCTTGTGAAAGGACTTTAGATCCTAAGTCATCTTTGAGGCAGTTTTACAGCATTTTCCTCTAGTTCATTTTCAGCTGTAAATATTAGTTTAATGTATAATGCCAAATATTTTGAAAGTACTTCTGATACTGACATATAAATTGATTGCAAATATATTTTCCTTATTACTGCATTTGAATTTTTCTATATTCAGAAATAGAGAAAGGAGGTTGTGGAGACCCTGGAATTCCATCATATGGGAAAAGGACTGGCAGCAGTTTTCTGCATGGAGACACACTTACGTTTGAATGTCAAGCAGCTTTTGAACTGGTGGGAGAGAGAACGATTACATGTCAACAGAATAACCAGTGGTCTGGCAACAAACCCAGCTGTGTTTGTAAGAATTATTATATTTTTTTCTGTATTATTTACCTGACCTTAACCTCTCACATTTCTTAACATCTGTGACTAACCAACAGGAAAATATTTCAATACTTCATACTTTTTCAGTCATGGTTTGTTTTTTTTTCAATTGACTCAGTAGCTCATTTGTGGGGAACACCACGCAGGCCTGTTTTTAGAATGTTCTTTCCCCTCCTTTTATATTTAATTACACCACTTAACACTCTTAATGTAAGTGTGTTGAATTAGACTCTAAATGAGCAATTCCAAATAGCAGATAAGTGTTCAAAAGGACTCTGTGGCACATACACATTTCATTCTGGCAGTGCAAAACAGCCTGCAAAGCAACATAAGAAAAGATTGGGATTTTGGGTTTTTTTTAATGGTGATATACCACAAAGGTGTGAAAATTAATATAAAGAAGTTAAGAGTATCAACTACTGGAAAAGGTTAGGTAAGGTTATTAGCTGTGATTTTTGTTTTTAAAAAAAAATACATTTGTTGTTAAAAGAGGGTTGTTGGTTGGGGTTTTTTGGGTTTTTTTTGGGGGGGGAAGGTTAGTTGTTTTTTTGGGGATTTTTTTGTTTGTTTTTTGTTTTTTTTTTTTTGTGTGTTTTTTTTAATATTTATTTTTTATTTTGTTTTGTTTGTTTGCTTGTGTCAGTTTATTTATTTATTTATTGGGGTTTTATTTGGGTTGGGTTTCTTGCTTTTCTTTTTTTTTCCTTTCTGATAAAATAGAGCAAATCTTTCAAGTACACAGGTGTATTAGGCACTTCAGTTTTCCAGATCATGTTAAATTTCCCTATAAAGAATCTTACAATTCAGTACTGTATTTGATAACCATAACAATCATTGTGAGGTGTCCTGTTCTATTTGGGCATGTATGTATTTGGAAGCTGTGTTCGGACAGGACTTAACAAGCTGAGCAAGATTGCTGTGCACCGGAACAATTCTCAATATGCCTTGCAATGCTGAAATGTGTCTAAGCATGTAAAGCCTAGACACAGAGACAGTTCAGCTGCAATGCCCTCTGAAGACAGAAGTTGTGTTTCTTCATGGTGCTGTATTGCATTGGGTTGCTGCATCAGTTTTTGTTAACCATGTAGAATATTTTACTGTGCTCCAGTGTTACATCTGCACATGCCCTATGAAAGAGCATGGAATCTGTAACATCTATTTACATACAGTGAGTACAGTCTGACACATTTGAAGAGCTAAATAATGGTTATCCTTTGTGTTGACTAATATGCAGTGAGTCTTCCTCTTTCTGAATATGCTGTACTTCTGACTACACTACCAGTCACAAGGTCATGACTCTGAAACCAGTAAGGCAATGTCTTGATGAAAATTGGCTCAAAAGAGTCAAAAAGGATGATAGCTATGAATCATTTTTGGTTTTGCTCTATACCATCAATGGGAAACTAGGGTAAAATAAGTTCAGACTGTATACACTTAAGATTTTTTGTTTCAGTCACATCTGAATTTCTTCTGTTATTTACATTCGTATGAACTTTGTATACTACAGAAAAAACTGGCACTTGTGCTTGATTTTTTTTTTTGATTGTTAAATACAGTTTAATGCATATTTGGAAAAATATCATTTCAATTTGGAGGTCGCATTTTCATTTTAGAAGAAACCTGCCAATTTTTGCAAATTCTGATGCATCAAGCATTACTTTTGCTTTCATTGGTATTCACTACATCCTAATCTCTTGCGGGCCCTGCTGCAGTCACTTGGATTCACTTGGGAAAAAGAAAATATGTTATATTGGAGAAATGTTCTGAAAGCGTTAAATGTTTTCTGCTTGAACGTGTGGTAGTTTTGACATCCAGGCTTCAAAAGCATCCTTTGCCACAAGAATAAAAAAAATAAAAGACAAGCATTTATAAAGCTTGTGGATAGTATTTTGAGAATTTTATTGTTCTTTCCTTTAGTTTCATGTTTCTTCAACTTCACCACACCATCCGGAATTATTCTTTCTCCAAATTATCCTGAGGAATATGGGAACAATATGAACTGTGTTTGGTTAATTATCTCAGAGCCAGGAAGCAGAATCCATCTGATTTTCAACGACTTTGATGTTGAACCTCAATTTGACTACCTTACAGTCAAAGATGATGGGATTTCAGATTTACCACCTCTTGGCACATTTTCTGGCAATGAGGTCCCTTCTCAATTGGCTAGTAGTGGGCACATAGTAAGACTTGAATTTCAGTCAGATCACTCTACCACTGGAAGAGGATTTAATATCACTTACACAAGTAAGAATTTCTTTTTTTATTTTATGCCTAGTTTTATGCTTTCTTCATAATAACTAAAATAAAAAACATATTTATGTTTCTAACACAGAAGTAAATTGTCCTGCTTGTATAATTGCATAATTTTTCCTTGTATTCATTAGCTTACCTGAATCCCTATCATTTATTTATTTTAATTGTGATAGTGCTGAGGAATTCTGTTCATTATTTGTCTTTTTTGTTAATATTGCATTAATGCAGAGCACGTAACTGAAGTCCAGAGCATTCAGATCAAATTACCCAGTGCAGGTAATTTAATATACTTCTCAATGGAACCATCAGGAATAAGTTCATAAAGGTATTAATCTTAGTTCCCAAATATTGAGGTGTTAATCTAAAAGGCATAAAAGTATAAAAAATTAACTAAGATATCAATGCAAATAAATAGTTCTGGGAACCTGCTTTGCTTTTGTATGTTTTTTTCTAGTTGAATGGTGTGGAATCTAAGAATACAGACCCCTAAGAATACAGATCTCTTTTCTGCATTACACATAATATTTACACTGTGGTTTTTCTAGTGTCTAGAACACAGCTGAACTGATGCAGAAGTCTTCCCTGTAAGAGTGCACTAATTTAAAATCATTCTTCTATCTGACTACTGTCCCTTTAGGAATTTTAAGGATGCACTCTCTTTGAAAAGGAAAATCTCAAATGTATGAAATTTAGTTGCAACTGGGAAACCAGTTCAAAAGTTGTTAAATGTGGACCTACAGGCCATATGCATATACAGAGCTACTGAGAAAATAAGTCTCTCCTGTTTGGGCAACCAGGCTAAGAAATATCTGGCTACAGATGGCCCTGTGTTTTGTTTATATAAAAATGTTTTACTGAACAGTACTCTCAATAGAAGACTCCGGTAACAGCATTGTCATGTAGAAAACATTTTTACCTTTGCTGTAGATTGCTAACTCTTCTAAAAGTTTTATGAGTCATTCAAAGACGCTACTTGAAGAAATTATCTTCTAAGGTTATGGAAGTTAATTGACAATAAAGATGTCTTTGAGACCTTTTGTACTATTTCTATGTTGTGTCAATTAAAACAATAGTGTTTGTGGCTAAGGTGTTCTCTTGCATTATTTAGAATGATTCCCCACATAAAGCTGGAATTCATTGATTTAAATCTTTTTTAAGTTTTAGATGCCTAAATTGGTCTTTTGCTTTTATAGGAAGGGATAATTTTTGTCCTTTGAAAAAAGGCAGGAAATAAAAAGGGGAGGCCATTTCCTCTTGTTTTATCACTTGGTATCTGTGAGAAGAGACCAATACCCACTTTACTACAACCTCCTTTCAAGAAAGCCTCCCTTTCTTCGGGTTAAACAACCCCAATACCCTTGTGCTAGAGACAAACCAGATGGATTTTGACCAGAGGAAACTTCAGGCAAATGGTTCTTGAGTATCTAAGCCACACATACCTAAAAAACCTCTGAATTACAGCTATGTTGGATGTGTGTGAATGTCATTGGATTTGAAGCTGACTTTTTATTGAGAAATATTCTATACTTTGAATTATATACTACTATGTATGCATTATATATTATAGTATTACAACTGAAATATTATTCTCCTCCTTCTCCAAAGAAAAAGACACAAAGTTTAAAGGGGTGGTTGTTGTTATTGCTATTATTGTTGGTTTTATTACTAGTATTATTACTATGTTTTTATCAGCCTTTGGTCAGAATGAGTGCCACGATCCAGGCATTCCTATAAATGGGAGGCGCTTTGGAGACAGATTCCTTCTGGGAAGTTCTGTTTCCTTTCACTGTGATGATGGCTTCGTGAAGACTCAAGGCTCTGAATCCATAACCTGTATTATGCAAGATGGAAATGTAGTATGGAGCTCCACTGTCCCACGTTGTGAAGGTAAGGGCACAGTCTTTACTTTGCACCTACAGTTTGAATAATGACACTACTTAAATTTGGCTTAGTTTTTATATTTTGCACATAAATAAGACTTCTTTGCCTGAAGTTATTCATTCATCTTAACACTCTTCCAGTCAAATGAGAGCCCAGTAATAGAAACAGGATACCCTGCTTTTGTATTCTTGGAATAAATTAGCATTCTAAAAACCTGATTGCTATTGTTTTCAAGTTCTGATTGTCACCATCATTACTTGGTTGTGAATTATAACTGCTGTAATAGTTTTGGCTGTAGCACACTGAAGAACATAATTATCTACCTCAAACAAAGTAACTAAAGCTTCTATTTAAAAGTCTTTTTTGAAAATTTACCCCTTTAACTTTCTCAAAAGGAAAGTATGCCTGAATTTCTGTGTGTAATATTATAACCTGCAGTACACTTATTCCTGAGAAATATAGTGAAAACCAGAGCTATGTTTAATATACATGATATTCCAAACAAATTCCAAATTTATTTGCTTGTTCTTTCCTTGGTGAATAAACAGACTAAGATGATCTCTACTTAGGTTTAAATCTCTCTTTAGAATGAAACACAGTAAGAAGAATTCCTTGATGCTTAACAGGGATGGGTCCTAAAGGCAAGGCAGATGAGTACATTTAATAAATGATTAACATATATTTTTTTAAAAATAATATTCAAAATTTGTAACTTTTATTAAACAATAGATACATAGACTCCAAATTAAAAGATTTTTTTGGGGGGGTGGGGAGAAACTAATCCAAACCTTCTAATTGGTACAAATCTCACATTTCCAATAATTTCAGTGTCATTGCAATTACTTAAGGATCTGGATCATATCACTTTCATGGTTTTTGTTATTTGGGCAATTTGAGAACTCAGTTCTCATAAGACTGTGCATTTCAGAAAATTTAGAAATACTGAAGACTCCCCTCCCATGTCTGCAGTCTGTTAGAAGAAGTGTATGTGAACCTAGATGTTGTACTACCAAGATGTCTTATCCTGATTAAAGCACGTTACCCAGTGGAACAGGGTTTTTCTTTTATTCTTAGACCAAACCCAGCCCACTCCAAAGCAGGGAGTAGGGTGTTTTTTTTCATCAGAAGATTTTATTCTCATTTTGAAACTCTAGATACGATTGTTAAAGTATTCAATTTAATCTTTGTGTAATTTTATTTTTGCAAACACATAGGTAAAGGACCCAAGATTAGCACTTTGAAGGAAAAAAAGAGAGATAAAAAATTAATTTCTGAAATTACTTTTTCAGAAAATACATAGGTACCACTCAGCCTTTCTTTGAACCTTGTAGAATGTTTACTCAGTTTTTATTGAGGAAAGGATTAAACTAAGAGACTGATTTGAGGTTTGTTTTTTTTTTTTTCTCTTTGTTCCTTTTATAGAAGGAAGTAGTTGCATTCAGGGTATGTTCTTTTCTGATGTGGATTCTCTTGATAGTTGAAGGAGTTTCTGGACTTGGATTATAGTATGGACTAAGCATCCTAAGCATGATTTAGTTTGCTTCTAGTTTATTACCACAGGCCTGGGCCCTAGGGTATATCACCGTGTCCCGCAGCCATAGGGAGGAGGAGGAGAGAAGATCCAGCAGGCAGGAATTGTGCAGCAAGATTGATTTATTTGATTATTTTACAAACTCTTTTTAGACTTTTTTCTTCATAGTCTAATTGGACAAAGGACCAGCCACCCCTTGGGGGTGATTGGCTAAAATCCTAAAACATCCATTGTCAAAATATTTTTCTACTATACCATAAACAAGACTTTTCAAGGTTGCAGGTGGCTTGGTTGCTTACATTCTCTGCTACCTCTTCTGTGTGAGAGAAAAGTCTCTCATGGACTTAGAAAATAGCAAGAAAATCCTTGCTAGCAGCATTTTTGTATCTACACTAGTTGTCTGAGATTTCTGAACAACTGTTACTTTTTTGTTGTTGCTCTTCTCTGTGTCTTTGTATACATAACACTCTATAAGCAGCACCTGAAATACTTGAAGTAAATGATGTACATGAAGTGTTATAGTTAGTTGAGGATCAACAGTCTTATGATTGTTCTTGTTTATAATATGACGAAATTTAATTTTAAAAAATACTATGGAATAAATTTATTTCTTCATTAACTATACACATTTAAGGTAAATGCCATTTTACTGGCCTTTCATTTTGCTTCAAAGAAAATTTGGTGTGTTTCAGGATTTGTGGGTTGCTTTTATTTCCCACTCAAATCTGGAAAAAATTCCTAGAGACAAGGGCTAGTCATAAGTGAAATCAAAAAACCTCTCCGATTAGTTTTTTTGTGTTGTTAAAAACATTGAAACAAAACTAGACATATTAATTTACAACTCACAAGTTCATGTTGCCATCCGTTTCTATATGGCATAATAGGGGTTTTTTTGTCACTGCTTAGAGAACTAGAAGAAAACTAGCAAGATTTCCTGCACTGAAATATGGAATTTTCTGATAATGATACCATTGACTTCTTCTATGAGGACAATACAAAGGATACTAAGATAAAATTACCTGACCTTGAAAGTGTTCCTGTTAAACTGTGCCATAGCCTTTAGTAAAGCATAACATCTCAAAGCCCTGTGCTCTGACAGCTTAAATTTTTAAGGGACTCATGTTTTCCTAAATTTGTTCTGTCATTTCTGCTGTTGTTTAATCCTGCTCCAAAATCCTTTGGTTTTGCTGCGAAAAATGCTCCCTGTCTAGCCCTCTTATTTTCATAGCCCTCTTGCAATACATTCTTTTTAACTTTTTATGGAGGAGGATCAGGTCAGAGAACATTTAAACAAATTTGACATACAGGAATGGGCCTGATTGGATGCAGCCAAGAATTCTGAAGAAGCCATCCAATGACATTGCAAGGTCATTCAATATCTTGGGAAGCTGATTTAAACCAGGGAAATCCCTGAGGACAAGAAGAAATCAAATTCCAATCTTGAAGAATGGAAAGAGGGAAGATCTGAAGAGCTACAGGTCTCATCTCTATCACTGGGAAAGGTGATGCAACAATATTCCTTGAAACCATTTCCGAACCATATTCTGTAGTTTAAACTCAGCTGGAATTTAAGCCCCATGCAGCTGGCTCCCTTCCCCTCCACTCCCACCTGTGAGAGGAAGACAAAAGGCAGATATTCTGAGTTAAGAACAATTTACTGAAAACAATAATGAGATAAGACAGAACAACAATATTAATAACAAAAGTATTCAAGAGAGGGTGATTCATATACAAAAAAGTGCTCACCGACTCCCTGACTGACCAACCAACCCAACCAGGCTCCTGGTGTGCGTGGCCACGGAGACAAAGACAAAATGCCCCCCCAGAGCCTCCCACTCATGTTTTTCCTCCACCCGATGTCACGCTCGCTTCTTGGAAGTGAAGTCCCTGAACTCTGACCCTGGAGATGGTGTGAGTGGTACAGAATAACAGCCCAGGTGTGCCCGCACAGCTCCAAATTCTGCCCCCTCAGGGCTACTGCGAGAAAAGCAACTCTGTCCAAGACAAAAGTAGGACAGAATGAAGAAAACTATGGTGACTGGGACTAATCAACACAGATTTATGAAGAGGAAATCATGCCTGACCAACCTAATTCCCTTCTGTGTTGAGATGAGCTGTCTGATGGATCAAGGGAGAGTAATGTATATTCAGTTTTAGTAATGCGTTTGGCACTGTGTCATGCAAAATTCTCAATGACAAATTGATGAAGTAGGGACTAGAGAAGTGAACAGTGAAATGGACTGAAAACTGACTGAACTATTTGGCTCATAGAATTGTAGTCAGTGTCACAAGGTCCAACTGGAGGTTAATTCATAGTGGTGTAGCCCAGGGCTCAATCCCCTATCCAATACTGTTTAAAATCTTCAGTAGTGAACTGAATGCTGAGGCAGAGTGTACTCTGAACAAGTCTGCAGATGATGTAAAACTGGGGGGAGTGGCTGGTGTACCAGATGTTTGTGCTGCTGTTCACAGGGACCTTGGAAGAGAGGCAGGAGAACTGGGCTGAGAATAAATGACACATCTTTCCCATCTATTCAGCATTGATGAGGCTATGTCGGGAGCACTGTGTGCACTCCTGGGATCCATAGTATAAGAAAAATGTGGACATACTGCAGTGAGTCCAGTGAAGGGTCACAAGGATGATTAAGGACTTGGAGCATCTGTCATACAGGAAGAGGTTGAAAGAAATGCGCTTGTCTTGACTGGAGAAGGAAAGGCTCAGGACTCAAGAGAGTTCTTGTCTATATATATAGATAACTAATGGGATGGTTTAAAGAAGGTGGACCTAGACTCTCCTCAGTGGTGTAAAATCACCAGACAAGAGGCAGTGAACAGAATATGTGGAAACAGAAAAAATGTTTAAACAGAAATACGTGGATTTCTGTTTAAACATAAGAAAAAACTTGCACTGTGAGAGTGATCAAACATTGAAACAGATTGCCCAGAAAGTCTGGGGAGTGTCTGACTTTGGAGAGAAGGCATGATCCTGACTGGACATGGTTCTGTGCCGTCTGTTGTATTGAGCAGGAAATAGACTAGATGGTTTCCAGACATCTCTTACAACTTAAATCGTTTTATGATTCAACAGAATATTTACAACTGCCAGTTTCACTGAGCTCAGTGATTACTCAAAAAGGTGGCACAGTACAACAGTAATAATTACTTGGAACAATTTGTCTGATGTTTCCATGTAAATATGGAATCATACTGGATCTAAATGTGATGAGACAGTATAATTTTTTAACAAGATACTGTGCTTTTCAACAGAAGGAAGCCTGGCAGACCCAAGTGCCAGGCTCTGTGTGTTAAAATATATACAGAGTAATAAGTCTAGATAAGATACATTGCAGGCCTTATGAGTCTGAAGAAAACAAAGTGCTCATAACACTGTGTTAAGCTATTAAAACTATATTAAACTTATTTTTCGATGCATTTTAATTTGATTTTTTGCAATTTCTTTGACTATGTAATATATTAGAAATACTGGGTATATTATAAGTATACATGGGTTTTTTTCTTTCAGCACCATGTGGTGGACATTTGACAGCATCAAATGGTGTTATCTTGCCACCAGGGTGGCCAGGATACTACAAGGACTCACTTAATTGTGAATGGGTGATTGAAGCAAGACCAGGACATTCCATTAAGATCACTTTTGACAGGTGAGAATCATAAAGTCAAACAAGAAGTAAGGTCTGAACATAAATATTTTTTTTATTATTGAAGAATAAATATATTCTTTAAGAAACCAAACCACAAACATGGACTTCATTACAGTACTCACAACACTATTCCTTCAAGTAGGCAATTAAAGTTTTCTAATGTGTTTACATTGCCTTTATTATAAGACTGGAGAGGCTGGAGAGGAGCCCTGTGGAAAGAGATCTGGGAAACTGGGTTAATGGCATGTTGAATATGAGTCAAAACTGCACCCTGGAAGCTGAAAAGACAACCATCTTCTGGGGTGTATCAAACACAGCAAAGCTAGCTGGTCAAGGGAGGTGACTGTCCTGCTCTGCAGTTCTCTGCTGTGGCATTACCTTGAGTACTGCATGCAGTTTTGGGTGTCTCACTGTAAGAAAAATACCAAACTATTAGTGTGTGTGAAGAGGATGACCAAAATGGTGAGAGGTCTCAAGGGCAAGACTTAAAGAGAAGTGGCTGAGGTCACTTGGTTAATTAATCTTGGAGAAGGCTCAGGGGTGACCTCTCGACAGTCTGCAGTTTAGGGGGGCAGTGGAGTGGGAGGTGCTGATCTCCTCTCTCTGGTGACCAGCAGTAGGACAAGAGGAAATGAAATTACGCTGTGTCAGGGGAAGTTAAGTTTGAACATTAAGGAAAGGTCCTTCACTGAGAGGGTGGTCAGTCATTGGAACAAACTCACAAGGGAAATGGTGATGGCACACAGCCTGTCAGTGTTCAATGAGTGTCCTCCAGACACTCTTAGCCATATAGTTTTGTTTTAGGTAGTCCTGTGAGAAGAAAGGTTTACTCAGATACAGGTGGGAATGCCCAAGTACCTCCCCTGGGATGGGGAGTTTCACACTGGATGATGTGGATAATAATGTGGATTACGGGACACTTCCAGAGTCTTTGAGAACTTCTAAGACAATATAGCTGCCTATCAGGTCAGTGCAGTTGAGCCAGTTACGGCCCATCAGCAGAGATTAACACCCTTGGGCTGTATGTGAATGCCCCGTATATCCCGGACAGGGGAGTTATCACAGCTCAGTTCACTGAGTATGGACAAAGATACCACACCCGCCTCACAGGGTTTGTCTCTTTCATTATCTCCCTCAAGACTCAGCTGTAGCCTGAGGTGGTGGGTCTGCACCTGGGTGGTTACTTTGCACATCAGCAGCTTGCCCCCGGAAAGTTTGATCTTCTAGTATCACTTGTGGATACATTCTGTTTCCCAGACCTGGGGTGATTGGACAAGAGTACCCCCTTTATCTTACCTCAAGTTCTCATCACAGTCTAAATTCCAGTTAGTAGACATATTTGGGGAGGCGTGGGCTTTGGTGGTTGCAGATGAACAGCTGCTTCTTTGCAGTTTGCTGTAGCAGGCAAAAGTCCTCCAATGATTTTAACAATGTTTAAGCCAATAACCATTTTGTCTCTCACATCTGGGTCTTCAAAATGCACATCTTGTATCTTGCATTTCACGCTGCAAAGAGCTATTGAAAGACTAAGAATCATTTTAATACAATGGACATTACATGGATAAAAACTAACAGTTGATAAAAGTCTCACAGTGAAATTTTGGGTTTTCTATAGAGATCTCGTTCAGCATATACAAAAATGATCTTAAAATGGAGCAAATTAGACTAATAATACTAAGCTCTCCAGGATATTAAAAACAAGGTATGACTGATGATTTGCTGAAGATTCTTACAAGACTGGATGTATGGGCAACCACATTGCAGGTAGATTAAATAAATGCAAATTGAATCATACATATATAAAAAAAATACTATCTTGCCAGATAAAACAACATATTTTGAACTTACACTGGTCAATGAGCTGCTAAAATTCTGGTAACTGTCAAGAGATCAGAATGAAAACTAACACATAAATAGAAGATTCTTGTAAACATGATTCGGGGCACAATATATAATGTAGGGGAGAATATTAAAATAGGTTGTATATTGTTTACCATATCCTTTTCTAGTCCTGATTTGTATTGTTATTATAAAGACATTAAGATTGGCAACAAAGGAGATAATGACAAATAGCAAAGAAAAATGGGAACTGTTTATAAACAGTTTTTATAAAATTATCATGTTACTTCTTACAACAACTAAAGGTTCTTTGCTTCCATTGTATTTGGCAGGAAGTTCCAGAATTTTAAGATGCTGACTATTTTCTCATTAAAGACTTTATAGTATTTATAAGTTTATATTTATTTGCAAGCTTTTTTTTTGTTTGTTTAATTAACGATCAGAAGCCTGAGGTTCAGGGATGTCTTCCTAAATGGAAATAGCAGTATTAGTTATAAGATGGAGCATTTTAATTTTATGAAAGGAAATGCATTGCCTGAAGTTGCAGATGTTTGAATGCCCATGACCTTAACAGTGTGATGACAATATTTCTGAGAAAATTAATGACAAACATAGGCTTCTGTGACATGTGGTCAAATTAAGAACATAATTTGCTTAATTTTAGACAGATGCACACTCATATTCCATTGACAGAATTCTAGAGTTTTGTGTACAATTTGAACCGCAATGAAATTAAACAATAACTTGGAGTTTACTTTCCAGAGTCCTTAGAAACTTTCCAGAAGTAGCAGCAAATGACTACGTGACCCTATGATTATTGTACATTTTGCATTTCAGATTGTGCCTAATGCCTGGAAGGGTAACATAAAAGTAAAATCTAATTGATTCAAGCCATGAAGAAAGGGGTAGAAGACTTGAAGACCTTTGGTACTTTGAATATTGATAAAAAATCATTTGATAATTTATACAACTAACGTCTTTATCCGAAACCTACTTAACTGTATGAAGAATAGTATAACATAAAAATTATCTATGTACATTTGGAGGACGTCCTACCTTATACTAATATGAGTAAGCTAATAAGCATTAAAATAAACTAAAAACCCAAAAAGTAACCCTTAATTAGGGTTTCTTTCAGTAGTGTTGAAGAGCATCCAATAACAAATTGTCTTATCACTTTAGGGAAAATGCAAAGACTGAAAATAAAAACAAACAACAAGCCCAACCCAATTCGAAAAACAACTCACTCTCTTAAACCCTCAAAACCAGACAAGTGAATTATAAAGTCACATCTGAGTTTGGCAGGAGCAGGAACCTACTGGGAATAAAGATCATTGTCACAGTAGCAATTGCTGTAAGAGTTATTTTCTGTTTTCTGTCTCCAGCAAGGGTTTGCCATCCATTGTTGTCAGACTGCCCTGCTAAGAAAACTGCAATTGCTGGCTGAGAGCACTTTATTCCTAATTAGTTTCCCTCACAAACATAGCTGTCAAAATAATTGAACTATTCAATTATTGATCTTGAGTCTATTCATTATGAGTACAAATAAAGTATTTAAAACAGCCTAGCAGTATCTGTCTGTTTTCATCATTCTGCTACAGGATAAATCAATGTATGATCTCTGAAATTATGGAAGGGTACTGAAAAACTGTCAAGTACTTTAGTGATGCTCTCTGTAACTGTCTATTTTGGTAAATTAAATAGAATCAGTGGGCCCTTCCAGACACAAAAACTCATGTGTTTATGCAGCTAAATTGTTGAAATAGGCTCCAACATGCTTCTTGAGTTTGTCAACCAGCATTCTCCCAAATAATTATCAAACATGGCCAGGAGTTAGTGTGGGCAAGCAACCATTCATAATAGGAAATTTGAATAGTATCTCCTTCTTTTAGAAGCTAAAAGATGTATTTAATAATATGGATGTAGGCCATTCCATGCTAGCTATTTCACTGCCAGAAATGGGCCTTGAAAAGGCTTAATGTATCAGCAAACCTGCAAGCCCTGTATTCCACTGTCAGAGTGAATAGACAGCAGTAAAAGCAATCTGGATTTTATCCAGCGTGTCTGAATAAAGTAGGTAGTACCATAAATCTAGAGTTTTCTGTGTGAAGAGGAAGGAATGATATGAAGTGCCTAAGTCAGTTTCCCAGCAGTCATTAGTTCCGATAGGAAAGCAAAAGATTTCTGATTTCTGACTGTGCTTTTGTTTTCAGAGAACCATGGGAGAAGAACTAGAAAGAATACTAAATACTTGCTAAAACTGAACTCGTTCTTACCCATATTGATGTGTCTGTGAAGATGTTTTTACAAGACCAATGCTATTTGTTCTGTAAAATGTAATGGCCTGGGTGGGAGCTTGGTCATTCTGTCATCCTCGCCTGACAAAGTATAAAGTTTATTTACACTTTGAAGGAATGTCAAATATATTTCCACTTTCTTGAGTGCTTAATATTTTGCAGTTTTCATTAATTGCAAGAATGCCATTTCTTATCTCTAGACCCCCTAAATGTGTCCCATATTGGCAAGGCAGCTAAGGGCACTCACTTTGAAAAAAGTATTGTATTGCGTAGGGATTTCTGTTGCTCTGAACTAATAAGCCTTATGGGAATAGAAGAGAAAAATCTCAGAACATATGCACTTCTGAAAGATGAAAATAAGAATATTGAATTTGCATGCAAATATATTTAGACCGGTATAGATATCTGTGTAATAGCACAAACTTCATTGACAGGAAAATTTATGTGTGCATGGTTTAGATGCTACAGCATATCAGAATCTGGTATAACCACAAACTATCTTGAAAAGCATCTGATGTAAAAAGCGACAGTTCAAGTTCATCTAGAGAAAGAGCAGATTTGTGCTGTTTGATTTAAAAACTAGTAGTAGATGACTGCACGTGTAGACATCCATTATGAACTGGAGAAATGTGATATGGGTTAGTGATTGACAGACACATTGACTCAGGTGTTGATTTTAAAGTTATTTTTTCTTCTAAATCAACCCTCATTAGTCTCCTTGCTCTCCATTCTTGTCTATATTACATGGTTTTTTTTGACACATTAAAGTAATCTAAGAAGTCATGCTTATTATAACTGTAACAAATTTCAAATTGAGAGCTTGATTTAAATCTAGTGGATTTTTACTGCTTTATTTCATACAACAAAAAAGATTACATAAAAGTAAAGTAACAAGCTATGTTAGAATAAAATCTTTGGATAAAAAAAATGAACAGTTGACTGTCTATAAAACAACTTTTGCCAAATAGAAAATATCAAATAACGAAATTATTGGGATGAAATAATTAAATGTTATTGAAGATATTCCTAGGGTGTCCACCTATTTTTTAATCTGAGGGCAAAAAATTTCTTGGATCTTCATAATGCGATTTTGTTTGAGACAATTTGCATTTTTGGACCCAGATTTAGAAAAATGTTTTTCTAAAGGCCAGTCATATGGCTGATCTGAAGTATTCTGAATCCCTTACGAATTTATACTATACCGCAAAACAAGGCGAGGAAAACTATTCATGAAACCTTCTTTAATTGTTATTCTCAGTAACAGATTGATGGATCTATAGATATGTAATATTTTAATGTGTGGTATTCTTGATCACTTACAAGTGGGTTGCATTTCTTATAGTTAAAGAAAACACCATCCGTCTATCTATCAGCTGACCTGCATATTCCTTTTCAGATTCCAAACTGAAGTTAATTATGATACTTTGGAAGTCAGAGATGGGCCAGCAAATTCATCACCATTAATTGGAGAATATCATGGAACACAAGCACCCCAGTTCCTTATCAGTACTGGAAATTATATGTATCTGCTGTTCACTACAGACAACAGTCGTTCCAGTGTTGGTTTCCTAATTCACTATGAGAGTAAGTCTGGTATTTCTTGAATATATTTTTACTTAATCTTGAAAAAAGCCATTCAGTTAGAAAACGAGCAAACAAATGGGAACAAATAAAATTCAGTAGCTATATTTGTGTAAGAACTAATTATGTTTACTCTATGCTGTAGTGACAGATAATTCTGGAACTATTCATTTTGGAAATTTTTTCTTCATGAATTCTTCTTTGTTATTCAGTTATTCCATACTGTGTTATTCTTCTGTGTTATTCCATACTTATTGACCTAGTTGTTTAATCAAATGCAAAGTAATTTTAGAAACTTTCCCTAGTGGGTAAAGATATGTTTTTCTTTCTTGGTTGCTTTGGATGTCCCCTACTCTCTCTCACTTTCACTTTCTCTCATTTTCTCTTTCTCTGGTTTTAATATGTTTTGCAGGGATGAACATACTTGGACACCTTATCTATAATTGTTCCAAAATGCAAATAAATTAATAATAATATCCCCATATGAACTACAGAATCATCATAATAGCATTTTCTTTTAAATTAAATGCATAAAATGACGTATATTAAATGGTATGAAGTCACACTGGTCTTTATATGATAGTACAGCCATTCACTGAATTATTTACTGAAGAGAGCTTGTGTGTTTACTGTGGTTGTGCCAACCTAGTAACATCATTTTTATCTGTTGTTCTTATTTGGAAACTAATTTGATTGCTGTAAATGTGCTGTAATATTGAATCTGGAATAGTGTCCAGACATATTTTAGAGCCACATCAAAACATGGAAATTCTGCATAGTTTCTTTTAACTTCGGCTTAGGTATGGTGGTAATGGCTGAACAGATAATAGTACGATAAACTTCAAGGCTACTGAATCATGTAAAGACAACAGTAGATAGGTTTCTGCATGAGTTACCTGCAGATGCTGATTTTCCCTGTTTTTATTGGGTCTAAATGTTGCTGTTATGTTTCACAAGATAGTCCTTAAATATTTATAATTTTGTATTTTATTTTAAGCCATCTTAGGTAGATATCTTTTTTTATGTTAAAAATTAAACCAATTAGTAATAAAATATCTGGCCTACACATTCTTAAAGAGAAAGGTCTAATTATGAAATTATTTAGAAGAGTATTCATATATTCACTTTTTACCTCTATTGAAAAATTTAATATCTGACACATGGGACACTAGTATTTCAGTGCTGTTGCTCTAGGTAGTCTGATAAAATGTCAAAGTTAGAATTCATAAGTACACTTTAAAGCTTAAAGTTGGGTTGGATCTTGAGCAAGTAAAGATGACAGAAAGCTAGTAAATGATCTCCATCCTCTTTTACATATAGTTCCCCTGCACAGAATATTAAAAAAATACCCTATTGTATAAAAAGCTAATATGTTTATAATTTTTAAAGTCATAGCAAAGCTAAAAAATTTTGTCTCACAGCATCTTTTAGAGCAGATTGACTCCCTGAATGAAGCACTTTTCCAGTATAAACAATATTTTAAAGGGTAGCTGGTGTAAATTTTTGCTTAGACACAAATTAGAAGATCATAGAATAACAGAATCATCAAGGTTGGAAGAGACCTTCAGATCATCTAGTCCAGTCCAGCACCACCATAATCACCCCTAAACCACATCCCCAAGTGTTACTTCCAGATGCCTCTTGAACACTTCCAGACAGTGACTCCTTCTCCTTCCTGGGCAACTTACTGCAATGCCTAAACACTCTTGTGATGATTTTTTTTTTATTTTCTAATAGCTAATCTGAACCTTCCCTGGTGTAACTTAAGGCCATTTCCTCTTGTTCTTTCATTTGAGACATGGCAGAGGAGACTGACCCCCATCTCACTACAACCTTCTTTCAGGAAGTTGTAGAGGTTAAAGAGGTCTCTTCTGAGTCTCCTCTCCTCCAGACTAAACAATCCCAGCTGCCTCAGCCTCTCATCACAGGACATACCTAGATCCTTCACCAGCTTCATTGTCTTTCTCTGGACTCATTCAAGCACCACAATATCTTTTTTTGAAGTGAGTGGCCCAAAACTGAACACAGTATTTAAGATGTGGCCTCACTAATGTCGAGTGCAGAGGAACAATCACTTCCCCTTTCCTGCTGGCCACACTATTGCTGATACAGGCCAGGATGCTATTGGCCTTCTTGGCCACTTGGGCTCACTGCTGACTCATTCTGAACTGCTGGGTTCAGCTGCTGTTGACCAGCACCCTCAGGTCCTTTTCTGCTGGGCAGCTTTCCAGCCACTCTGCCCCCAGCCTGTAGCTCTGCATGTGGTTGTTGTGACCCAACTGCAGGACCCAGCACTTGGCCTTGTCGACCCTCATACAATTGGCCTTGGTCCATCAATCCAGCCTGTCCAGATCCCTTTGTAGAGCCTTCCTACACTCCAGCAGTTCAACACTCCCAACCACCTTGCTGAGGTTGCGCTCGATTCCCTTGTCTAGGTCAGTGATAAACTAAACTGGACTGGCCCCAATACTGAGTCCTGGAGAACACCACTAGTGACTGGCTGCCAGCTGGATTTAATTTCATTCACCACCACTCTCTGGGTCCAGCCATCCTGTCAGGTTTTTACCCAGCAAAGATTACACATATCCAAACCATGAGCAGTCAGTTTCTCCAGAAGAATGCTGTGGAAAATAGTTTTGAAGACAATTCCTGTCCTGAATGTCCAAACTGTACAAAAAAGTTGTACAGAGAAAGCTTGCTAAACACTTCACACCTATGTCAGTGCATTTGCTCAACAAGACTTAAGTTAATCACAGCCTCAGTGTTCATATTGTCTTTTTCCTCACACTAGATTTCTCACAGAACTAAAAGTTTCTGTGGGCAGCTCTGTGTGAATGTGCTGAAGCATTTCTGTGATCCTTTACTCTGTATTGATAATTGTGCACGTAGCACAGGGAAGGTCATCACAATAACTAGTAACATGGGGGTACTAAGTAGATAAAGCCAGTGTTTTCAAAGAGCCAAACCAGGTCAAAAGACCCAATGGAAGCATTGAGTAATCTGCCTGGAACACAGGAGACTAAAATTATATTTTGATTGACCTTGGAGGCTTAACTATAGAAGTTGCTAATTATAAAGATACCACTACAGAATTTCTATTTGTTTTACATTTCTTACATTTGCAAAATACAAGGTAGTCAATTTCATGTTCTAAGAAAATTTCTGAATGTTTTCCTGAATATTTTCTGTGGAAGTTCAAATACCCATCTTATTTGGAAGTATCTTAAAAATCTTCCAGTTATGGTCATAACTTTGATGATAAATTAAATCACTGTACTGTGAAGCAGAAGGATCTTAATCCTGTTTAAAATA
This sequence comes from Corvus brachyrhynchos, assembly GCF_000691975.1. NCBI lineage: Eukaryota > Metazoa > Chordata > Aves > Passeriformes > Corvidae > Corvus > Corvus brachyrhynchos. Next base: position 8,959,235 of record NW_008239080.1, read on the forward strand.
AAAGGTTCAATATAAGCTAAACTGAGTTGAATCTGAGATGGCAGTAATATTCTATTAAGCTAAAATATGCCTGTAATATAGCTTTAATAAATATGTAAACCATTAAAGGTACTGTGAAGGATGTTAAGTTAATTTTTTAATTCCCCTCCTTAAATTTCTGTCATTCAGCCTTCTGATGACACTTCAAACATAGCTAATGCAAGACAGTGTAGATTAAGTCTTATCCATCTAAGCAAAAAAATTAAATACCTAAAATAATCCTTAAGTAAAACTCCTGATAAAATATTTCTCTTTCGTTAAAAATAATTAATCTATGTTCTTTTGGCAAGCGTGCTTCATGCCTCACATATCCCTGATCACTCAACTTCCCCAGTTATGTGTTTTGGGTAGGGTTTTTTTAGTTAGTTGGGTAGCTGGTTTTTTGTTTGCTTGTATTTGTGGGGGGTTTTTGGTTCCTTGTTCTGTGAAGTAGGTTGTGCAATCTTAGTCTTTTTCTTAAATGAAAACAGATAGAAATGCTTTACAAGCAGATTGCTTCCATGTAAATTGTTCCTTTGTTTATTACCGTATATTTGAAATTTTTCTTTCCTTAAATAAGAGAACATGACAATTTGCAAACCAAATTGATCAATTATTTCTTAAACCCAAATGCTTTACTTAAAAGTCTGTGCTTTTTATGGACTAATATTTCCTTCTATCCTAAAATTTATCTGAAAAATAGATCATATTTTAGTCATGCATTGAGACAGTCATATTACACTCTACATCAGTATGTATTTGATAAACATTGTAATTCTCTTACACAGGGAAATTGTTTTAACATCAAAGATTACCCATCTTAGTAAAAACTTTCCTTATTGAGGCCATTGAAAAAAATCTACAAAATTAGTATTGCGATTTTTCTTAAATGAAAAGTTGTCAATAATAAGAAAATAGAGGTAATCTTTTACTCACATTGTATAAAATTAGGTAGTTGTTTAGATTAGGTTTCAGAGAAGAACTTTTTAGGCTCAGAAACATGCAATCGTCAGGGATTTGACATAGTCTTAAAATCAGTCAGACAGCCCACAATCAATCTTAGCGATAATAATATAGCATCAAATTCTTCCTTACATTTTCATTTGAGGAAAAAATAATCCTTTGAATAGTCTGGATGTGAGGAAAAGATTCACAAAATTTTCTGTGGCACGATACAGTCAATGGAAAAAGATTTGAAATATTGAGGAAGGTTTTTTGTTTCAGCAATCCATTTTACTATGACTAAGAAAAAACAATACAGAGGCTAAATAGGAAAGGCAGTTTTTGTGAAAGTGACCATAAAATAATAGAGTTTATGATTCATAAGAAATTAAAGAATGGAGCAACATGGTGGTTAAATTAAGGGTTATCAAAAATCTAAATTTCACCAAATTTGGCAGATTGGTAGGTGAATGTCCTTGAGTCCTTACAAATGAATTCTGAAAGTCATTTATGAAAGAGATTGTATTAAAAGCCCAACAGAAAAGTATTGTCTGTTTTTCGGTGGGTTGGTTCTGTTTGTTTGCTTGTTTGTTTGTCTTTGGTTTTTGTTTTTTTGGGTTTTTGTTGTTGTTTTTGTTTTGTTCTGCAAGGGTTTTTTAAAATTTTTTATTTAATTTTTGAATTTTTGAGAAAGATTTCTGTAGCTATTTAAAATTCATTTTAATGATGTAACTCAAGAGTTAATAATGTAGATATTGGATATATTCAAACATTGCTATAGATAGCAATCAAATAATAACACAGATCTCTTAGGATAAATACAAAAATCTAAAGTACATATTTAGTTCCAAGAACAAGAGACAGAAAGACAGTAACAAAAATACCTATAAATATATTCAGATAAGGGAAAAAATAAAAATTGCTCAATAAAAGTTTGACCAAACATCAGCTGTCACAGGGAAGACTAAATGTTTTGCTCCTGTTTTGCAACTTTAGCAGAAAAGCTTAATTTTTGCCATATACTTAAGATAGTTAAGTGAACATTTTCAAGGTAATAGTACAGCATATAGAGAGAGGGTACTGCACAGTATTGAAACAATGAAACATATTTTATTCATCAGGGGCTGTTGAAATTCCCTGTGCTATACTCAGAGGCAAAGCAGAAGGACCATTCCACTGAAAATTATGTCTGAAAATTCAAAACTGTAAGGAAGTTTAAAAAAAATCAGGTCACACACTTTTCCAAACAAGGATGGGAAAAAAAAAATAAACCAGAAAATATTCAGACCAGAAGGATCAAGGACATTAGTTTTATCTTCACTCTTGAAATGTACTAGTTTTATGCTGATAAACAAAATTATAAGAAATAAATGATTTGTATTTGATAAAAACAGATTATGTCAAACCACTTTAAATTCTTTCTTTACAGATTAACTGCTTTTGTAGATTTGGGAATGAAAAGGGGAGGAAACAGTTCTGTGCTGACATTCATAAAGCTTTTAGAACTCTTTCAGAGAAAATATAAAAATTGAGTGTAGATGAACTTATTACTGTACAATAAGGTACAGTAGGCACAGGAAAAAGTTGCTCAGAAAGTCTGTGGAATCTTCATGCTTGGAGATAGGAAAAACACTTCCAGAAATGGATCCACCTGTGCAACCAGCTTTAGGTGACCCTGCTTGAGCAGGGGGCTTGGACTACATGACCCCCAGAGGTTCCTTCCACCCTAAATTGTTACATGATTTCTGTGATACTGTGAAAAAATATTCTAATAATGATTTTGGTGACAATATAAGAACAGTTACAATTTCTGAGGATGATTCCAACCTACAATTATAGCAAGCAATGTGACTGAGAAGGTTACAATTCAAAACAAGCTAGATGAACTGAGGAAAGAGCCTGAAAAAAACCCAATTAGATTCCATAAAGAAACATGCTAAGCCTAAATGGGGAAGGAGAAATGACATGCACAAATACAAAATAGAGATACAATAGAAAAAGATTTGGGTGTCACATAGAATTAATATAATCTAGAGAAAAATGTAGGAGTATTGCAAAAAGTTGAATCTTCTAGACATTGTATTTAACCATAAAAAAACCAAAAGGCAATTTCAGAAAATACTTTTTTTTTTTTTTTTTTTTTTTAACGGGACTGTTTTATCTAGGACTTGTTCAAAAATTATTTCACTTCATTTGATGACCAGGGAGACTATTGTGTCCAGTTTGTAACACAGTTTAAAAAGCATCGGAGGCTGCTAACATGGAAAGTATGACACGTAAGGAGTAATTGAAAGGTTTGTATTTCTTTAGAAAAAGTATGACTTGGCAGGCAGGGGGTAAGGCATGATAATGGTGTCATGGTCCTAGTAGCTAATAATTGCAGCTTGTACTAGAGTCTACTGCCTATGCTCCTTCTCAATCAACTCTTTACAATAATTTTCCAACCAAATTTATCACTGTTGGGCCAGAATTTCTCACACCTTTTTGTAGTCAGGACTCTCAGTATTGCCCATTATTTAGTTTATCTTAGGTTATCTCCTATTAAGAAAAAGAATCAAATCTTCATGCAAAGAGGCAAAGAAAAATTATTTCTTTTCAGCTGTGTTCATGGTTGCTGAAACTTACATACTGAATATTTTTCCCTGGGAATGAAACTCTGTTGCCTGAGCTGAATTTATTTATATAACACTACTACTTCAGTCCTGAAGTTGGAAGCTGATATTTGCTATAGGTTTTGGCCTTCTTGCAAAAATGTGAAACAATTGAGTCAGTGTAATTTAGAATTATCATTTCAAAAAGAAACTGATGAGTTTACCTGTTATGCATGACTCAGAATGCCAAAGCAGCTGATGTGTTCAGGCAAGGGTGGTAGGCTGCTCTAAGAGGAAGGAATTTTAAGAGTGCTGCTGTGGACCTCCATCTAACTAATTTCCACTAACATATTTCAAAATATGAAGTATGATTTGTCTGAAAGAAACATAATATGTATCAAAGTTAAAATTTCATATAGATGAAATTACTAAGGGCACTTACAGTGCAGAATACTATAGACTTAAATGGGTTCTTTGAGACTATATTAAGCAATTTTATCCAGATGAAGGGAATCTAAAAATGCACGGTGTTAGCTAACACGGTACATTTGCATTAAGAATATGCAGTCAAGTCAAGAGAAACTTACTCGTCTAGAATTTAAGTATGTCAGGGTCACCTCATGAAAACTAGATCATAAGCTTTCAAAACTGAATTCTAAATGAGATATAAGAAGAGCCGGAGGGTACGGGGAATATTTCTCTGTGAAAGTTAGAGTCATTATTTATGATATTTTCATTTGTAGTCCTGCTTCCAACTCTCATGTCTATAGTTCTAAACCCTTTGCTTTATGCTCTGATAATTCAATTTATTCCCTAGTTTTGAACTCCTCCTACTTTGTTCCTAAGGCTGTATGGTAGTCCTGGATAAATAGGGCAGGGTAGAAGCAGTAAAATGAGAGTACAACTTCCACAGGTATGGTTAGAGATGCACATTCAGCTGAGAGGACCAGCACCTTCTTAGACCTTTAGAGGGCTAAGAAACTAGGAAATGCCTGTGAAGAAGGCGGTTGTGGTGGAATAAACTTGGCTTGATCCCAGGTGTCCAAATTTAAAAACACCTTCCCCCTCCTTTCTTCTCTGGATGAACTTCACTTTCAATTTTATCTACCACCTACTTCTGAGAGGTGCAGGGGGACAGGGCATGAGGGTCAGTTTATCACACATTATCTTTGCTGCTTCTTCCTCCTTAGTTGAAGGACCCCTCAGACTCTTCCGCTCCTCCTGCATTGGGTTCCTCCCCCAGGAGGCAGTCCTCCATGAATATTTAATCTCTCCTATAAGACATAATTACCAGAGAATCTTTCTGTCAGATAAGAGTTATACAATTGTGAAAGCTATATTATTTGTCTTGCCTTATTTTCATGCATAGGATAATATCTTTAAGAATTCAGTAGCTTGTGAGCTCTTCAATTGCATTTTTTTGACATTGTTTTTTCTTGTATCAAATAATCATAACTATGCAGAGGAAAATTGCATAGTTAAATTCTGCAGTATCAGAAGCTGAATAGATGAAATAATCAAATATAATTTATAAACTAGCAAAATTTGCATTCATACTTTGTACTGCAGTATCTTCCTATGGTTTCAGATGTCCGGTACTTTAATTGGTTTGGTGTTTTTAATTGATTGACAAAATATACCTTAAAGCTCCAGTCTTTTTCTATTTCATTTGGACTTCTCTATTCTATGAAACTTAAAATTGGAAAACTCTTCTTCAAGTCAGTAACAACATCTAGAGAAAGGCTTTTATATCCCATATCAGTTCTCAGGCAATGCTAACTAGTATCTTTTGGAGGCTCTTTCTTTCTCCTGTCTTCCTTGTTTTGTGTTTTGTTTGTTTTTTTTTTTTTCCTGTTTACTACCTGAAAAAAAATGGTGAAAAGCCAAAATTAAATCTGTGTGTTTCAGGTGTCACTCTGGAATCAGATTCCTGCCTTGACCCAGGAATTCCTGTGAATGGCCATCGCCATGGTAACAACTTTAATATCCGCTCCACAGTAACCTTCAGCTGTGATCCAGGATATACACTGAGTGATGAAGAACCTCTCATATGTGAAAGAAACCATCAGTGGAATCATGCATTACCCAGTTGTGATGGTAAGTGTCAGGCTCTTCAGATGTCAGCTTTAAAGTCCACAAAAGTTAATCTACTATTTTTCAGAACTAATTAAGCTTGTCATTGCTACTACCTCCCTTCAATTGCAGCAAGATCCACACTTTTAAAAATGATTTTACTGTTATTAAAAGCCATGCTTTACATCTCTGTATCAGCTTTCAGTCAAGTACTGAAAAAAAAACAGGCTTATATTCACAAATAGAAAAATTCATATTCTCACAGGGTGCCAGTGTTCAACTGTGAATAAAAATGGTGCCATACAACTAATACTTTCAAAACAAAGCCAATAAACTTAATTTATATTTTAAACTCTAAATACTGCATACCAAAATGATTGCTCAAAATACAGTGTACTCAATACTAAAAGATAGATCATGATCAGCCTATGTAATTAATGTTCTTACCATATTTTTGTTTTGAAATTTTGGTTAGTTTATTAATTGTTTTGGTGGATATGAAGTATGAAACTGTCTAGAGCTTTCATGAAACATTTTTTAAAATGTTGAATTCCTGTCCTGGTTTAACTGCACCCAGCAACAAAGCCCCACACACCTGCTTGCTCACTCCCACAAGCAGGATCAGGGAGAGAATCAGAAGGCTAAAAGTGAGAACACTCCTGGGTTGAGATAAAGACCATTTAATAAGAAAAGCAAAAGCTGTGCACACAAGCAAAGCAAACCAAGGAATTAATTCACTGCTTCCCGAGGACAGCAGGTGTTCAGCCATCTCCAGGAGAGCAGGGCCCTGTCACATGTAATGGTCACTTAGGAAGACAAACATCATCAGTCTGAACTTCTCCCTTTTCCCTTTTGCTCCCCACTTTATGTACTGAGCGTGATGCCATATGGTGCAGGGTTTTCTTTGGGTTAGCTGCAGTCATCGGTCCCAGCTGTGTCTCCTCCTAGTCTCCCACTCACCCCCAACTTCCTCACCAGCATGGCAGCACAAAAAGCAGAAAAGGCCTTGGCTCTGTGTAAGCCCTGCTCACCAATAACAAAAACATCTCTATATTATCGACCCTGTGTTCAGCACAAATCCAAAACACAGCCCCCTACTGAGAAGAAAAATAACTCTACCCTAGCCAAAACCGGCACAACTCGCAAATATTTCTGTGTTCTTTTTTTTTAACTGGATTTTTTGGCTAAGTTCTGTTTCTGTGAACCCCTGAATCAACTAAATTTCTTCGTGGAATCTTGTATAGCTGCTACAAAATCCCTCTTATAGAAACCACAGAAAAACAGCAGAGAAAGGCTGTTGCTTGAGCAAATTACTTACATTAGTGAATTTGTAACTTGCTTGTCAGGTCCAAGGTTTTCATTGATTACAGTGAAATGTCAGAGGACAAACTTAGATTCAGCAAAATATTTTAGTTTCTCACTCTGTTTCAATCTATTTTGTTAAATCGGAGCACTACTCTTCTTCATCTTCTAACTCTCTCTACAGCCTTCTTGCCCCTGCTCAAAACATATCAACCACCAAAGGTTAATTATAGAAGTTAGCTAATCTGATGTTCAAACCCACTCACCTTGTAATCACTGCAACTCATTCCTCCTTTACAAGTACAGATAAAAAGCATTTTTAGAGTTTTTCATTGTTTTCATGGGTTTCTTTCCTTGTTTGCTTTGCCACAGTGAATTGAAGAATGCGAAGGAACCTTAACTTTGAATAGTATTTGCTTCTTTTTCTACTTACTTTGTAATAAAATGTGTGGATGTATTTTTAAGTTAAAATATCAATATTTTACTCTTTTGTTTGCATATGAATGTTGAACTTCAGGAAGATCTAGTTAATTTTCACTCATTGAAAGAGAGTTTTTATTTCCCAGGTCCTTCACTCACTTTCAGTGTGAGTGTATGAGGAAATGTCAAGCCTTTCTGGAGTATGTTCTTTAGGCAAGCAACACACAAGGGTTCAACATATATTCAGTCTCTTCCTCACAGATTAAACTCCGTTGTATTAAATAGTCTAAAAATAGAACTCACACTCTATTAGGTAATCATTCTGTTAGTGTATTTGCCTTTTGAGGCTCAACAAGTTGTGACCCAAATTTTCAGAATGTAACAGATTTAACTGAAGTGGAAATGAGCATTTTGCAGTCATCTGTAGAGTATTGTTGGTCTCAAAATTTTACCTTCAGAAATTAATTTAGCAGAATAAATGCCTAAGGAAGAAGCATATTGCTTTGTTTCATGCCAACAAAGAAGAAATCTGTGTACAAAGACAAGGTGGTTAAAGTTCCCTCTAAGTAATGTGTCATTGTCAAAATATGGTACTGCCAAAGTGGAACATGAAAATAATTTTCAAGTGAGACCTAAATTCAAACACATTAATTACATATTTTTAATTTTGTTTAAAATATGTAAATGATTTTGAAATATGTAATATCTGCTTTAAGTAATGTTGCACAGTCTTCCTTCTGTGATGTTTACAGAATAAGAAGGCTTTTTGAATGAATGTACTATTGTTCATTTATGACACTATAAATCTGATGTCTGTAATGCTTTTATTTATTATTAAGCAATGTTATCAACCATATATTTACTGTTGGTTTAGTCAAACGTGTTTTAATTCATACTTCTGTGCAGAAATAAATGTATTCAGGTAAAACCAGGCTGGAAGCATTTTCTTTCCTTATACTTACTGATAAATATATAAATTACATAAATCCAAAAAACATTAAAAACTTTAACAAAACCCTTAGTCTAATAAGAAATGAAAAAAAGGAATTAAAGCTACAAACCAAGTATATGTGTATATATACACACACATCTACAGAAAGGTACTGTAAGTTTATTGAATATTTTGTCATGTATATTTTCCATCTAGTTTAGTGCAAAGTGTATCACTCTATGTGAGGAAGAAGACTAAAAGCATCTTAATGTTTTGTTGTTTTACTGTTAAAATATTTAGTATATTAAAGTTTAAAAAAACAACAACATAAAAAGTGGACAGCAAGAGATGAGTGAAAAGCACAGTCATGCTGTATTTATAAGATTCAGCATGCAAATCTTAAACTTTAATTAATTTGCTATGCAAGTTTGAACAGCCTAGTTTAACAAATTCTAGTTTGCATAAAATGTTTTCTAGCATAGTTCTCATGTCTTTCAAATTATTCAATTCCAAATAAATTACTTATGATGGGACAGTCTAAATCTTTGAAAAAGAGGAAATGACACTTTTTTCCCCTGAGCATCGCAGTAGTCATTAAACTTTTACTTATTTGAAAAAATATGCTTTTTACTTAAGTATTTTTGTTGGTTAAAATGCAGTTGAAGGTATGCCTTTCAAAATATTTAGTGAAAGAAAAGTAGCAACAAAATATTGTTTTAGTTACTTCACAAAAAAAACCCCCTTATTTCTTACATACTACTGCAATAGGAATTAATACTTGCAATAAAAAATTTTACTTATTTTTCTATTCTGCTAACTAACAGGAGAGGCTGTAGATGAAAAAGAAACTTTTCAAGGACTAATGTAGGTGAAAACAAATTGTTGTCAAACATGAATGTTGTGGCTTTGGATTAATTAGCTTCTTATTCTAATCCTTGACTGTATTTTTAATTTTAATTGTAGTTAAAAAATGAACTTTCTCTCTCTCTCTCAAACCCTTTTACAAGATAGGCTTTCTGTATGACTTTTTTTTTTTTTTTTTTTTTTTTTTTTTTTTTTTTTTTTTTTTTTTTTTTTTTTTTTTTTTTTTTTTTTTTTTTTTTTTTTTTTTCTCTTCTTAAGCTTTGTGTGGTGGATATATTCATGGGAAGAGTGGAACTGTTCTTTCTCCAGGTTTTCCTGATTTTTACCCAAACTCTTTAAACTGCACTTGGACTATTGAAGTGTCTCATGGCAAGGGTAAGTATCTAATCTGTTTTGCATATATATATAATGTCTGTATGTAAAAAAAAATCAGACACACATAGCTAAAAAATGTCCTTTATGAGTTAAACCAGCACTTTCTGCCATTCCTTTGGGGAAGAAGTTTAATTTCCCAAAATAAGTATCTTCAAATGTGGTATTTCCAGTTTGTGTTTATTTTTCAAAAGAAGCATTCTTTTTAAAAGTTGCCAGAGGCAATGTGTTTTAGTCTCAGAAAACTGGAAAAGTGTAGAAGAGGTAAAATATGGGAAAATAATAGCTACTTGTTAAATAGCACTAAATTTCTTTCAGTCAAAGATGTCAGGACCTTGTTGATGGCTCTTCACCAATTTTTAAGCATAAAGAAACAGATTTGATCTGTGTATTGGTAGCCTTAGATTTCAGACTTAAGCCATTAGAGCAAAAACTTATATATATCTTTATGTTACATATACAGTAGAGTAACATGTGAATGCATAGTTGATCTTGTCAGCTTATCCATTGGGGGAATGTGTAAAATAACCTAAGCAAAAAAGCCCAGAGAGTACTAATAATGTGTTACATACTATTAAATCAAAAATCAAAACATAAGAAAAATTTACTGAGAAGTATATTGGAAGTTTCTGTTTAAAATCTTCTTAAAGACTGGATTTTTTGTTTAAAACTCATAAGGCATTTTAAATGTAAAATATATCAGAAACCATTCTAAGAAGAATGTTGTTCCCCACAGTAAATTTATAAATTTGTTGTATTTATTGTATTTAAATGTATTGTATTTGAAGACTGAATTGTAAGTCAAAATTTAATTCATTACTGGACTGGAAGCTGGTAAATGAAAAAACAGTCATGATGTCAGTAAAGGATCAGTCCCAGAAAATATTAATCTATATTTATGCAAGACTGTACATAAAACTTTGTCCTTGTATATGGGCACTTCCCTGAAGTTTAAAAAAAACCAGAATTGTGTTGGAAGAAAGGCAAAAATAAAACACAAATACAAAATTTCAGCCAAGTATTAAAGTATGTCTCCTAGTTAACAATGAAATCAAGGTAGATAATATAAGTAAAAGAGACATACAGGAACTTGAATAACATCTAAATAATACAAATCTGGATTTTCAGAGTGCTGTATACAAATAGCGCTGGATGCCATTGATTCTGTTATGGGAAATATTGATTTGAAGTGAGCTAAACCAGCATCCACATTGCACATATTACTCAGCTGAGCTCAAGTGCTTTCTGCAAACTTTATTTTCAGAATTTCAGGTTTTGATTCTAACTTTTTCTCAAAATGTTCCCATATAACATAAGAACTGCTTTCTGTGTCACCTACATATGAAGGAATAGAAAAACTTCCTATTAAATGCTTTTCTTTCCTCCCTTTTTAATTCTTTTAAAGGTGTACAGCTGGTTTTTCATACCTTTCACCTTGAGAGCTCTCATGACTATTTGCTCATCACTGAAGATGGGAGCTTCACAGAACCAGTAGCCAGATTGACTGGCTCAGTCTTACCCCCTACAATTAAAGCCGGCCTCTTTGGAAATTTTACTGCACAGCTTCGATTTATATCTGATTTTTCAATTTCTTATGAAGGTTTCAACATAACATTTTCAGGTAATGAATTCCATTCTGCTAAATATCCTGAAAAAAGTTCCAGATGATATTTCACTTGTAGATAACAGAAACATTTTGAAACACCACTAAAAAAAAAAGTTAATAGAAATTGTATAGTCTCTATCATAGAAAACCGGTTAAGGTTTATAAAGGTGGCCAAGAGAATTGAGAAGAATGTTGGTGATTTGAGTGTTTTAAGAAGTTTTCCATGTCCTCACAGAAACATCAAGATTGTTGAAAAAGAGGTTTGGAGGAAAATTGGGGGGAAAAAATTACAAAGATAGAAGGTACTGCTTCAGAAGAAAGGAACTAACTGGTACTGTTTTACTAAACCAACTATAGAAACTTTTAAAAAGCAGTGATATACTAACTCAGATTCACAAAGGAGTCTAAATTGAAGACTGATTTTGAAATAGAAAACGTGTATATAAAGATAAATTAAAACACTTATTAGCTATTGATGTATTTCTATAAATTATCTCTTTAAGATACTTGAAACATTTAAGTTACTGCTTCTTATTTACAGTCTTCTAAAACTAGATGACATCTAATATACATTTCTCAATAATTTTCTTTGCCTATCTCCATTACTAGGAAGTAGAATTACAGATTTGCATATTGTAGCAGGGCATCTCACTCCCCAACAAGAGATCATCTGTTGCTGTTAATTGGTCAAATAGCTCAAACAGGACGAGCTGTCTTGGCAACATGGCCAAAATGGCCAGTGGTCTGGCATCTCCCACTTGCCAATAAACATCTTCCTGTTGAAGTGAGATGTGGAAGACAAGCTGCATTTCTCACTCACAGACACCTCACTTACAAACTAGAAAAGCCACACCAAACTCACAAAGCAGAAATCCTCTGTACATGATCCTGGAAATGTGTGGAGTTTCTCCCATGAGTAGGGACACCTACTTTATAGTAGCTCCCCAGGGGCTAAGTGAAGAAATCTGTGTACATTAATGTCATTTTGGTGGTAAGTTGCAATACTATTTCTTTTGCTAGCTTTACTTATAGGTACCTTGAAATAGTGCATTGTTTTATGTTAGCCTGTAATCTACTAGTAGTTCTTTAGTTTTATACTGTGTAGTAATTCTGATTAGGGTCTTTGGTCTGTTATCTCTGTTTAATAAATAATTAATTTTTATAAATAGATCTGATTCTCCATCATTAGAACTTGTGGACCAGAATAAGTCCTTACATTTAAGATGTTGACAAGTTGACAAGTTCTGTGGCCAAGACTAAGGCAGGGCTTGTCTGAAGCTTCCACTTGTGCCATGACACATATAAATGAATCAAGTGCAAGTTGAAATGCACATGCACATGGATATTCTATGGAAGGAGTACATAAGGAACTCACATCCAACTCTCCCACATAATTTTTCAGGAACTGAAAGTCAATAAGTTTTATTGAGATTTGGAAATGCTTACAGATGACCATGCTATTTATGAGTAATGCATCCCATTTAGCTTGCTTATTTTAAAAAGGAAAAGAACTACCTCACTGAGTAGCGCAATACTGATGGATTTACTCCTATGAAATGCTAAAATACATTCATTCTGGATACTTTGGACTCACCAAATCAGAGGTCAGCAGTTTTGCAAGTTTAAAATGTAAATAAAAATACTAAATTATATCTCTGATAGTTTGTTTATCACTAAGTCAAAAGGGTAGAGCACTAAGCAAGTCGTAGAAAAACACACAAAATATTGTGGATGCAGGGGGGAGAATTGTGCAGTAACAAAAGATATGGATTACAGAACTTTTGGAACACAATTGAAGGTTTATGTCCTATCTACTACTGCTACAACATACAGAGCCAGCATATGTCATCATTTATATTAAATACACATTTTGAGAAATATTATGAGGTACATTAACTTCATGAAACAAATAGGTGATTCTGTTTCTGTATTTTCGCACAATCAGAATATATTTCTTCTTAGTAAGAAGTGTTTAGTGAGATGGCCTTAACCTGTTTTGAATGTCATTTAACATAGAAATTTGTCATGAAAATTGTCATGTACCTAAAAGTGTACTACGGTGTATCTCCATGTTTAGCTTAGCCTCTGTAGTACTGAGCAGAGGTAGTAGATCATATGTTTTCTAAACTTAAAACCTTTGCCAGCAGAAACTGGTGTGGTTTATAGATTCCCGTTAATATTCAGAACTTTCCTACAAGACAGTTACTAAAGCAAATGATTTATTTATTTATTTTATTCCACATATCAGCTGTTTAAGTAGATTTGACCCTACTTTCCTCTGACCTCCAAGGTAAATGTTCTTGAAAATGTTTTTTCTTATCTGTTACTAGAAGTGATCTCTTTGGTCTTTTGGATCATATTCTGAAGAATATAAAATCAAACTTTTTCCATTAGATGTTAAGTTGATCTCTTTCAACATCTTTTCTTGAAGTAGTTGCTAATGGATTGTCGCGGGTTGGGTCCTTTATCTAAGGAAAAATTGTATGAGAAAACATGACAAACAAAAGGTGATACTTCCAGAGCATACTCTTTGGAGATGGGGAAATGGATGGTTCAGATATTTTCTGAGTTTGATTTGCTTCCTATGTAACAGCCCTGATTTTTTACCCATTAGTTTATTCTGACTCCTCCTGAATTATTCCTGATGTGTAGTTATAAAAGCACACTTTTTGAAAATTTGTTCATATGTCTTTCATTCACCAAACCTTTTGTTTGATTTTTTAATTAGATTTTCTTCATTACATAATGATTTATTTTAACTACAAGTCTCACTTCTAAAGCTGTTTGGGAGTTCAGATGAAAAGAAACAGGAATTATATACAAAGGAAGTAATTAAACAAAATTATAGTAAACCACTTACAGAACAAGCTGATTACAGCTCTTGAAATTAAGAAAATAGATGTAGTTTGTGTGGGACATTAGATACATAATTACTGTATATATAGGCATAATAGACTTATAGAAACAGTACTGGGTTTTAGTAGAGAACACAACTCTGAAATACATGTTTTCCAGATGTTCCATGCTCATACAATGCAGGCAATTTGATAAGTTTGGTTTTTTCCATGTGGACAACTTGTCCAGATAATACTATATTATGTTTTATTGTCTGCAGAATATGATCTGGAGCCATGTGATGACCCTGGTGTTCCTGCCTTCAGTAGGCGAATTGGTTTTCATTTTGGTGTTGGAGATTCCTTGATCTTTTCTTGTTTTCCTGGATATCGCCTGGAAGGTGCTAACAAACTCACCTGCCTGGGAGGTGGTCGGCGTGTATGGAGTGCACCTCTGCCAAGGTGTGTGGGTAGGTGGTCACATGCTTTCATTTCATTCATCAAGTTGTTAAAGCACATGGCATGTGTCAGAATACTGGGCAGGGAGCAAAGTGCTTGGGTTGAAACAGTTGATCCCCAAGCTGTAAAAACTTTAAAGTCAGTGCAAGATTAAGTAATGCATGTCTCTTTTATTTAGAGAACAAAAAACATGGAGGAATAATTAGAATCGTGCTAGCAAATAAGATCAAAATGTCATGTGAGGTAAAATGTAGAAGTAATTATTAAACTTTATGTTTGGCACAGTTAAGGTATAAATTTCATACTTTGTCTTCTGGGGTAGAGAAACAATGTTTAGAGCTTTTAGGTGAAAATAACCTACTTTAGAGCCCTGCAGCTGGTTTTAAGGATCTTTTTTTCATATTGTGTTGTTATTCTTGTAATTCTAAACTTTTGGGATTTTTTACCGTTTATAAACTGCTTCACAGCATTTTTAAACTTTATTTTTTAAAATTAGTGTGCTGTTGTTAAACATCAGTAACTATGAACTCAAACTGAGTGAACAGTTCTTTTCCTGGAAAAGTTCTGGGACTGTATTTTATGAAATTTGTGCAGTTGCTGTATTTGTGAGATGGTTTTATCTCCACCATGCCAAGTGGATCTCACCAGCTGCTACTGACATAATGATTCTGAAAAGTCAAATACTTCCATACACCTCTAAATGGATTTCCTTAAGAGGGTTCTTGTTTTAAATAAAATATTATTTCATAAAGGGAGTAACTCAGCTTCAGCTTCTTTTATTTGTTTTAAAAAGATGGATCTCTATATCTAAAAAAGTCATCTGCATTGTATATGCATGTAAGATACATAGAAAAACATAAAGGATCTCTATGTCTAAAAAAGTCATCTGCATTGTATATGCATGTAAGATACATAGAAAAACAAAGTATCTCAAATTTTGTTTTAAAATGGTTTTATTTATACCATAATGAAAGGATGTTACAGATGGGAGAGAAACCAACATAATATGGAGTTTGCCATTTATTTGGAAATTCTAGATTTAAGTCTTAGTCTATTTTCAGCACTGGCATATTTTCTTGGTTTGGGTTGTTTGCTCATATATTTGTTTTGTTTGGGGTTTCTCTCTTTCTAGAGGGCTTCTTGGTGTTCCACTCAAACATGTTTAGTTTATTTTAAATATCATAAGATTTTAGTCATCTCTGCGCTGAAGAAAAGAGACATTCTATGTGATGGTCATGTATGTTTTTGTAAATTGTGTTAACTTTTAGAAAGTCTTTCCTACAGTATCTACAGTAATAAGAGATTCATACCCAATATCTTGAAAATGCTCACTTAGTTATCCTGATATTGTGAATGACACATTGAAAAGTTGCAAAGATTACTACCAAAGTATCAATAATTAGCTTAATGAAGTATTGGCCATTGAATTAGCTGTGAATTTAAACCACTTACAGTGCCAGACACAGATATGCCTGTATGTTCTCCCAAGCATAATTTAGTGATACACATCTAATCTTATGTATATGTGATATGTCTGTCATTCATGTTGAAATGGAATTTATTTACAGAGAGCTTAGCATTTCCTTTTTGTTCTTATGTTCAGTTTTGAATAAATTTGTCAACTGGCCCTGAGACACTTCTGTCACTAAATCCATGTATGAGACCCCACTTTCTAACTGATTAGTAAAACTTTTTATAAAACATACAAAGACAAGTGGCACTTCTCTAAAATAAGATAATCTAAATAACTCTTTTAACTCAACCTATGTCTTCATTTCATCTCTTTTAGTGTAGCAAACTAAAAAAATATCTATAATGCAGCTAAGACAAATGCAAGGAAAGAAACTTTGCTAGGCAGCTGGCTGAAACTGAGGGGGAAAGACATACTCAGTGCCCTGCACAGCTGCTTTCATAAGTGATTATTTTCTTAACACTTAAGAGGGTTTACAGAGATCCCTTTTCTTGTTTCCACGGCACCTAAGACATTAGGGGTGAAGATATCCTCTTACTCTGAAAAGTTCACACAAAGACTTCTTTCTCAGAAGAGTGAAAAGCAACTGCTTGTCCTGAAATCTGCTGGATTTGGAATGTACATTCAGAATTAAATCTAGTCTCAATTCAGTGGCACAAGTTCATAGGAACATTACTGTGTTCAGTAGCCTCTTGATTATTACTCCCTAATTGTGATTTCTACAGTGACCAAACTCTCATACATGATATATACACATCAACAAGGATTTTTCAGTCCTTCTATGACACATCGTAATGCATTCTTTCATGCTTCTTTTAATCAGATTCAGGATGAAAACCCTTCAAATTTAATTGCATTTAGTTTTTAAGCTAAACATTCACACAAGCGCATACTGATTTGTATCACAGAAGTTGTATTCAGTTTCATCTGCTGTTGAAAAAACCAACAATCCAATAGGGTTTCCTAAGGTCTTGCCCTTCTCCATCCCAGTAAAAAATTTCAAGTCCTTCCTCTAGGATTATCTCAAACACGATGTGCAATTTTCCTGATCAGAGAACTATTTGTGACTTTCCACCATTTCTTCTTCTTTGAAGAGTTATTTTCCAGGTAAGGGAAAAGCAGAGCTTGGGAGGTCTTGTTAGCCTAACATCATGATGCTGCTATTAATTTAAGACTCTTGAGTCCTGTATGAACAACATTATCATAATTTTCAGTGGCCTTCTCTCCATGCTATGACATTCTACTCTCTTTTTTACACAAGAGTACTGGTTCCCATCTTTCCAGACTCAGTAACTGCATTTGGGAGAACTATCACACTATTTTTACTGAACTGGTGACTCACTCCAGCACCTATGCTGCAGTTAGGCTTTTTTTGCAGTTTTCCACAGTATAAAGGACACAGACAGTAATTTGAATGAAAAAAGTCTGTCTATCTGTATATAGATGTTCTTTGAGATATGTCGTCTCAATGTACACTCATAGTGTTCTTTTTTACCCCTCTCCTCAAAATTTACTGTAACTGAGAGGAATGAGGGGAGGGGAACTCTGCTAATTTTCTCTTTTGTGTGATGCACAGAATTAATTAATGAGCACATGTCTATAGATAATGTCAAGAGAAAAATATATTTCTAGTAATACTGACACATGGCTACCTGGAAGATAAGCATGCATATCTTGAAAAGAAATGTCACTAGCCCATATCTTTTGATTTGAGAGTATTGATGTAAATATCTGGGGTTTTACTGTTCTGAAATAACTTGTAGCCTGTAAGGATGTTAACCTTATCATCTGGTATGCTACTGTAATTGGTTTGTTTGACTATGTGTGATGATTTAATTTTTCAGATCTACTTCTGGATAATTTACGTGTGTGGTGGTTTAATTTTTCAGATCTACTTCTGGATAATTTACTTTTCATTTAAAATTATTGGGTTTGTATTGTGTGTGTGGGTGAAAAACAAGCTACTGGAGTACAGACAAGTTTCTCCTGATTATCTTTTGTCTAGTTGAGATTTGCAAACAGAAAACAGATTTTGTCCCCTTCATTTGTTTATTATTGTGTTATTATTTGTTATTTTGTTGTTATTATGGATTTAATTATTACTCCAGTGTTTTCCAGAAAAAAAAAAATCAAAACCATACATTTTATTAGTAATTACAGTTTTGGTGGGTTGCTGACACTACTTCTACATATATAATTTATTCCCATTATGCCATTTGCTTTTCATAGTTGCAAATGTATAAAGGTATATACCTTTATACTTATTTCATGACTGTGAAGACAAAACTGGCTGAGTGTGGAAACATAGTCTTACCACTTTTTTCCTGCCAGCAATAACTCTTTTTATCTCTACCTATAATTGCGCAGTTCTATTATAGTTTCATTCACAGTTGACTACTTTTTCCTGAGGACAAAACCCAGCTTTTAGTGAGTTAGTCCCCCTAGAGTACAGATCCAAGAGTAAAGCTTAGGAGCAGTCACGCACCTCTGCGTATCCGCAAAGTTGTGTGCATCTCAGAAGCTTGGTGAATAGTGGAGTCCAAAAATGAGGTGGAACAACTTATTGAAGTCCCTGATTCTGAAGCTAATGCCCACCTAAAGGAGACTGTCACAATCAGGTTTTTGATGTTATCTTATTGTCATCAATAACCTTTTAAACAGGATCCACAGGCTCTTTCCAGGAAATTGTTACTAAGGCAGATTTTCTAAATCTCATCTAACAAACCAAGACTATGCTTTTAAACATACTTTACTTACTTTAGAGTTTGCTTTAAGTCAAACTATTCAGGAGCTTTCTAGCACTCTATGTTGGAGTTGTGTTACTTAGAAAATGAATTGAAAGGCTCATAGGTTGAGGCATTCCTAAAAAAACCAAACAAACTGGTGAACCCGGAGACCATGAAAGCAAAATGAAAAAAAGTTTATTAGAGGTCATAAGAAATTACAAGAAACTTCCATTTGCAAGGGTAGGAGAGACTTCTCTGTCCTCTAGGAAGGATATAAAGGAGTTGTTTCAACTTATACACAATTGTTTTGAGTCTGAGGAAGGAAAGGAAAGGAAAGGAAAGGAAAGGAAAGGAAAGGAAAGGAAAGGAAAGGAAAGGAAAGGAAAGGAAAGGAAAGGAAAGGAAAGGAAAGGAAAGGAAAGGAAGAGGGAGAGGAGAAGAGGAGAGGAAAGGAAAGGAAAGGAAAGGAAAGGAAAGGAAAGGAAAGGAAAGGAAAGGAAAGGAAAGGAAAGGAAAGGAAAGGAAAGGAAAGGAAAGGAAAGGAAAGGAAAGGAAAGGAAAGGAAAGGAAAGGAAAGGAAAGGAAAGGAAAGGAAAGGAAAGGAAAGGAAAGGAAAGGAAAGGAAAGGAAAGGAAAGGAAAGGAAAGGAAAGGAAAGGAAAGGAAGAGGGAGAGGAGAAGAGAGAAGAGAAGAGAAGAGAAGAGAAGAGAAGAGAAGAGAAGAGATACACATTCTTGGAGAAATAACACAAAATAGCACCTACTCTTTCTGACAAGATCTATAAAATTAAGAGGTTGTTTTCATATTAAAACACATTAAATCACTTGTTACATAGCTTAAACTAGCACGTAGTAAACAAAATTTGTTCTGTAAATATCAGCTGCTTACGGGGATCCAACTGAGATTCTTCACTTCCCAAATCTGCTAAACTATGGAAGTCTGCCAAAACACAGGATTCAAAAGACAAGGTCCTTCAACACATCTACTTTATAAAGGAAAAAAATCCAAATGGATTCTGTGTCTTCTCAGACTTGGTGAGGAGTAGGGTATGTGCAAAAGCAGAAATGTTTAACAAAACAAGATATCTATGAGTACAAACATCTCCAGAGATAGGTGGCCAAGAAGTAGGGGCTGAGGCAGAGAAGGGAGTTTAGACTGCAACGTCAAATGCATGCATCTGTTTGCACTTAAATCATCTCCTTATTACTTTTTGAAATGTGACTTTATAATTTGCAGCAATCCCCTAAAAAGGTGAGGAATGAGCCTTTTAGTTTTGGTACTCCTTTATATGGTGCACTGTGATAAAACTGATGAAATTCTGAAAGACAGGGGACATATAATTCTTTTCTTCCCACTTGACAAAGATTGACTGATTACTGAAGGCAAGGAGTGAAAACCCTAGTGGAGATCCCTTTACAGTGAGTTGCAAAGTACTGAGCTCAGATGTAGGAGCCTTGTCTTTTCAAAAGACTTTAATTCCATCAGGAGGGTACAATCTCCATTTGACTCATCTTGGGTGGTCATTCCTTTTGAATCTGTCATTAACCTGCAGAAAGTTAATGTCTTTCTCCCCATTAGCCCTCTCTGAGGGTTGGCTTGGCTTTCTCCCAGGTAAAACCTTTCAAAAGGCCGAGGTTCCACCAGAAAACCTTTCAGCAGGTCTGATGTACCCAGGTCATACCGACGGAAAAAAAAATATCATTATAATTTCATAACAAGCAGACAGTCACCATTTGACTTGCTCTTGGTAGTTACACCCTTCAGTAACCCACTGAGAGTCAATGTCCTTCTCCTCACAACCCTCTCTGAGAGTCAACTTGTCTTTCTCCCACAGAATACCTTGCAGCAGGTCCAGGTCACACCAGAAAACCCTAAACAGCTTTAGACCACACTGATCACTCCACCACATCCAAGGGATCCTGTCTGATGTAACAATTATGCAATGCTCTGGTCTAGACAGTGGTTTTAGGGGAAGGTAGTTTGATTCACTCTGGGTGGTGTGTGAGAGAAACAACAAGAATTCTCAGGATTAGAGTGAAATGACACTGAATTACCAGAATGTATAAATTTATTATACATATATATATTTATATATGTGTGTGTGGCATGTTTATTTTAGAACAATTTAGTTACAATGGAAAGAAAGTATGTGGCCTTTTTTATATAATCTATGGAAATGTAAAAACATATTTTAAGAAAATATAGAAGGAAAAGAAAAAAGAGGAAGAAAGGATAAAAGTTGATGGTGGAGAGGAGAGATATTACAGCACGAGGATCTAGCAATGAAACTGTTGTCATTTAGATGTCCGTTGCTTGAAGTGATGGTTGTGGTCTTGATCTGTTGAGGGTGGGGAAAGTCCTTACATAAAGTTCCATGGATCTTTGATAGTTTATGACATTTATAACACTTTCTGAGACATAACCATGTTTCTCAGCATAGTGTAAGTAGTTATGTCTTATTAGAAGGGATGAATACCTTCAGGCCTATGTGGGAACGTCCGGATAACTTCCCTGGGAATTAAGTTTTGCATCTGAGCCAGTTGCCTGTTCCTTTATCTGGCTCAAAGCTCAGCTTTTTGCTAAGCAAAGGTCAGTGTGTAGTGGTCATCCTCTGGTGATGGGTGTTCACCCCCTCTGCAGCTGGGCTGTTCTTATGCATATCAGAGGTTTCACCACCACACATCCAAAACCTCTCCTCCTCTCCTTCATTTGGGGGGATGCAAACCTGGCCTCAGCAAAGCACCCAGCTGCTCTTGCAAATGGACAATTGTTTGAGTTATTAACCCTTAACATTCCATTCTCTCATAAGAGGGAATAAACATTTGAATTCATTCTCAAACTCTCTTTTATGTGATTGTCTTAATGATTATATTATTTGATTTGTAAGCTGCTTCTCTCTGCTTGTCTGCACTTTCCCTTCTCACTATCTCTTTAAGAAACTGTATAATTTTACCTATGTATGACATATAATGAAAATGTTATTTCTGCACTATACAGTCTATACTATATTCAGTTCACACCAGCCTTTCATGGTAAGGATTGAACAGAGTTCAAACATAACATATCAAGGAATAAACTTAGTTTTGAGTGCTGGGGCTTTTGTATTTGGTTTGGGTTTTAACCTGTATTATTTCCTGTCCCACATGAGTTATTTCAACTGTATGGAATATTCCTAAATCAAGCTGTAAAAAACTTAAATTGTAAAGCTGAAAAGAAATCACTCCTATATATATTCATTCCATATTTGAGTGGTGTTGCTCCTATATTAAATTTTATATGGCAATTGATTTTTAATAGTACATTAATACAGTATTTGAGTAAAATCTTCACCAAGGTATTGCTCACTGGTATTCAAATTAATATCAAATTAATTTATCATATTTAGTTGTTATATTAAATACTACTTGACTAATTGGTAGTGTGTTACAATAAATTGTTGACACCATTTAATAAGCTGTTTCTTTTTAATAGTTTAGTTAGTATTCATTGCAAAGTCATCAATTGTAATTAATATACTCTGTCATGTTGTAGCACTGAGTTAATTTCCAGTGAGATTGAAACGTAAGTGGGAAAGCTGTTAGCCTGAATAGCATTGGAGATTCTGTGAGACCCTTGAGATCTGGCATTCATTTTTTTCTTTAAAGTCTGTAGCATAAAATTTGGATTTGAATTCACCTTTAAGAAGTCAAAATCACTGTTCATTTATAGCTGGTGTTTAGGCAGAGAGAGCTCTCATTTAAGAGCTGGTCATGAGCAACAAATCTTATATAACATCAGTAGTTGTGTCTCTGAATATTCAGACAGAAATAAGGATGTTCATGCATTCCAGATCCACTGTATTTCGGTATTCTTTATTTAAAAGCTGTCACATTTAAATTGTTAAGTCTACTAAAGTTAAGTCTATTGTTAAGGCTGTTTTCTATACATTGTTTTATACAATGTATTTAATAAAGTTATTTGATAAGTTTTTGATAATTTCTGTTTCTTTATCTTACAATATTGCATTTTTATAAATACAATCAAAAGGTTGTGTTATTTAACCCCTTCTTTTAGTTTCATGTTTTTGACTTAATACTGAAGATTTGTTTGAGTTAGTGTTTAGGTTAGTGTTAGGTTTGAGTTGTCTCTATCTGAAAACTGAAACTTTAATATTCGGGAATCACTACAGATTTCAGTTGGTACACAATGGCCACTTTGATTTTATTTTCCGAGTGAGAAGGAGTGATTTTTATAAGACCTTAATCACTTTTATCTGAGGCCTGGTGTGAAATATTAGTCACCTATAGTTAGAAGGAATAAAGATTGCCTCAAGTCACCCTTTTGCCTTCTTTCTATGGTTTAAGGTTATGTCTGATAAGAGTTGTTTCTTTCTAAGACAAATAATGTCCAAAGCTTATTATCAGATGATACTAGAAAGAGTAGATAAAAATCTCAAAAGAATATAAATACGAAAAAATGTCCTTACCTTGGTTTGTGCCAATAATCCCCTGAGGCCAATTAACATCATAGGATTTGTTTTGAGAATGTGAGTAGTGCCTTATGTCAGTGGCATATGGATTGAGAACTAATTAAGCAAACCACAGAAAATGTTTTGCCTCCTGTTAGGCCTTCCTTTCCTGCTCCATTATTCTGTGCATTCAAATGGTACAAAAAATACAGAATAAGAGGTTTGTTTTCACCACAGCATTTCAGTAGGGTTTTCAGTGAGGTATTCTAACCTCACCGCCATCATATGGGTGTTACTTAAAGAATATTAAGAGAGGCTGACATGAACATGCTTTAGTAGTGCAGTCCACAGCTGATGACCTAACTTTACTTGAAATCTATGTTAGAGAAGCAAACAAAGAGTAGAAAAGAGAGAGAGAAAAAAACCAGGGAATGCCAATCCTCAGGCACCAACTGGTAAGAGGAAGGAAAGAATCCTCAGACAAAAAATTTTCCCTGGTAAAGGTAGTGGTGACAATAATGATGATAATAGTAATGAGAAAAAAAGCCAACAACTTCTTGCTTTCTCCCTGGTACAGTTATATTTTTCATGCAGACCTTCTCAAGATCCTCATTAGTAGTTTATGATGCTGTTTACACCAAATGGAACAAGTGCGAGTGCTGCAGACTAAATAGTATTTAACGTGATATATTTGTGCATGTATTTTATTGTGTAATACTTATTGTGCATTAGAATAACTATAAACTGCTTGTTATCTACAATATTCTATTCCAGTATGAAGTTACAGGCTAAATACTTCCAGATCCAGAGTGATGTGATCTTAGTGTAGATTTACAGGCTAAAACTACAGAGCAAAAGAGTGAGAAGTGGGATGAGAACAGTGTGATTTAAAAATCAATGGCAATCACTTTTTAGGAGAAACCCAGCATAACACTGTTTCTGAATTCAGTAGTGCCAGGTGAGCACAGTACCATTTGTGAAGCCAAAGTGAAGGTAATGCTGCAGCCACCTGGCAGCGTGTAGATGAAAGGTTACAGGTGCACCCTCAGGTGGAGGGCAGGCTGCAGAATTGGAGATGAAGGACTGCTGGCAATACAGGCTCAAGACACCATGCAGACAGTTGCTGTGGAAACTCCACATGAACCTCAGTTTGATGCAGCATTCCTGTTAACTGGAAGCTTCCTGTATTAGAGTTTGTACATGAATCCATGCTTGAATCCAGTCATGTATTGTGTCGTCCCTGCAGAAGTCATATGCTCAGCTTTAGAGATCCCTCATTGACTGTGGGGGAACCCTAAGTCTTTGCTATTATGAGAAGACAGAGCAAATTATGCTTCATCTGTGATCCCCTTTGCTCTTGTATCAATGTTGCATAGCCATCCTACTGGATAACAATATTGTCCAACAAAACATAAAGAATATCTGAGCTCAGTTTCTTCTCATACTTTATGAACTGCTGCACAATTTTATAAATACGACAAGGGTATTCTGCACTCAGTAGAGTGCTTTGCAGCAGAGAAGCCTTTAAACTGACAACATACTACTTTTATTTGATCTCTGCTTTGGAGATCTGCTTAAAATCCTGTCAAACCTTTTAGCGAGATGTATGGAAGAAAAAATAATAAAGTAAACTTTTCCATTAAACAAAGTTATTGTTACATTTTACATGAACTGTATTTCAAAGCAATTCAAAAATCCCTGAATTTTGTTTGTTTTATAGAGTTTGTATTTGTATTCAGTAACTGTTTGTTGATATTCAAAAGATCTGCCCTCTGCAGTTTCCTTTTATCCAATTTCAAGTGAGACAATGAAAGAAAGAAAAAAGGTACTTATTTAGATAGAATTTAAGTGACTTTATTAAGCAAAAGAAAAAAG
This sequence comes from Corvus brachyrhynchos, assembly GCF_000691975.1. Lineage (NCBI taxonomy): Eukaryota > Metazoa > Chordata > Aves > Passeriformes > Corvidae > Corvus > Corvus brachyrhynchos. Next base: position 8,984,166 of record NW_008239080.1, read on the forward strand.
AATGGGGTCAAGTATCTCCAGACAGATTACTCTCACTGAAACAGAATAAAAGAACAGTTTGATAAAGCAGCTTTTTTCAGTCTGCTGCAGTTCTTACCAAGGTTACAACAGACAACTTGGAAACTGTAGCAAAATTAATTAACTGTAGTGAAATTAGGTCCTCTTTTAAAATATTTTATGTGTGAAAACAGGTGACATACAGTCAATATGAGTATACCTTTTGAATTCTAAGGTGGATACTTTTGATTTTGTAATAAATAAATAAAACTAACTTTAAAAAGCACACAAGTGTTTTTAAACAAAAGTTATAATAGAGAACTAGATTAATCTGCTTTTGTCTGTTTTCCAACTTTTGAAACACAGAGGCAGTACCATGTAGATTTTTTTCTTTATAAAGGAGATGTGTTGAAGGACCTTGTCTTTTGAATGCTGTGTTTTAGCCGACTTCCATAGTTTGGCAGATTTGGGAAGTGAAGAATCTAAATTGGATCCTTGTAAGCAGCTGATACTAACAGAAAAAAAATTGTTTAATTGTGCTAGTTTAAGCTATGTAACAAGTGATTTAATGTGTTTTAATATGAAAACAACCTCTTAATTTTATAGATCTTGTTAGAACACAGTAGGTGCTATTTCATGTAATTTCTCCAAGAATGTGCTTGCCTGCCTCCTTTCTTCCTTCCTTCTCTCTTTCTCCCTCAGACTCAAAACAATTGTGTACAAGCTGAAACAACTCCCCTATATCCTTCACAGAAGAAAAAGAAGTCCCTCCTACCCTTGAAAATGGAAGCTTTTTGTCATTTCTTATGACCCCTAATGAACTATCCTTTTTTTTTCTTTTGCTTTCATGGTTTTCTGGCTCACTGTTTTTTGGGGTTTTTTTTTCAATTTTTTTTTTTTTTTCTCTTAGCATAGGTTTTACATATTCTCTGCTGAAAAATATTTTGGATTACACGTTTTTTTCTTGGTAATAGAATATATTTTAAATACATTGATAAGTTGAAATAAATGAAGTTAGAACTGGTTCTTAATTGCTTAATCTACAGAGTGGGTTTAGGTGTCACTGACCATATTGATAGTAAAAAACCTAGAACTTTGAATCAATGTATTTTGTATCTTGAAAAGTGAAATAGATTGATAAAGAAACAAAGGAAAGGGAGATATGCAACATAGAGAAGGGATCTCTATTACATCATAATATGTATTTCGTGCTACATTTTTTATAGCAATTTTTAGGTATTATATCATATGCAGATTTAAAGTCCTTAAGTCATACTTACATTATACTAATCTAAGCATATCACATAACCACACAGAGAGCATTTAGAAATATATTAATTTTCTTTAAAGTCTACAGCTTGAGGAGCTAGTCCTGAAAATGCTCTTTACATAGAGCATGTTCAATGGGTATGTTATAATTTACCTGCTCACCTAAATTCACCCTGATATTTCCAACACAAGGTTGTGGATCAAAATATGGAGACAGAATATCAACAGTAATTACTTTAAGATCGGAAGATTATTTCTCCTGGCAAATTCCATGCCTGTCAATGTTTGCATAACTTAAGACTTGTAGATACTAATACAGATATAGTTGATTTTATCGAAGAAAGCGTGCATATGGGTAATATTTAGTGACTTATAGTTAATAAATGAAATTACAATCAGATACAATGTGATGTATGAAACATGCAGAAACATTTATTAAAAGTGTATATAGGTTTTATAATATTTTCACTATCAGATTAGAATAACACGCACCTGGACAGCCAATAGTATAACTGTCATGTGCCTGCTAACCAGTAACGTAAGTGATCACATTCCTAATATTCACATCAGCTTTTTTTCCTTAAAACAAGTGCTTGTATAACAATTTTTTCTGCGAGCTACTGTGGTTCTGCTACCTGTTACATTTTAGAAATTTTGTTACATCTCTCCTGCCTTGACTGAATAGTCCTTGATCTTCTTAACCAAGTGGTCTTTGTTCTCTTGTTACTAAGCATTCTTTGTTTTCTTATCCCAAAATATTAGATGTTTTTCTCATGTGGGGGAGTGAGAAATATTTTCTCTTTCATCTCTCTGGGTTGGGGAGGCAGTTCATGCTGTCAAGATGAGAGCAGGTCTCTGGAACTGAGAAGGTATCTGGAAGGCATTGAAGCAAGGAAGTGGCCTCTGTAGTCCAGAACTAGAGAGCTCTTTCAAGATAATACAATAGTATTTTTCTGCTTGAGATACTAAAATCAGTAGTTACTCTTACAACCCATGTGCTTTCAAGACTGACAGTGTTTTACTTTTCAGTTAACATAAGTGGACAAGGCATATCTGTTCTTTACACAAAACTGCCATGCCTTGATCTCTCATCAAGAATATGAGATGTGTCTTCATTTCTTTTTGCTTCTGGAAAAGAATTTTAAATTTTATCTGATGCTTGCTAGCAGAATCATCGTGCCAATATGGCCAAAGGCTCTTGTTTCATTTTGCATAAAGAATTAAAGATTAATTGCAGGTGAAGAAAATGGAAGTGAACATGAATATATTTTTCCAGTGTAGTAGTTTGGTGCTCACATGGTAACAGTGAATGTTGATTCATGAGTTATTTCAGAATTTTATTTCTCAACTGTTTGATGTACGAGTTTCTTCGAAGAAGTATTCCTTTTCCCTTATATAATGCCCTACCCACTGTGCTAAAGAGGTTAGTCAACATTTTTTCACTTTGTGACTGATTTTCTAATCTCTCTGTGTAAGGCAGAAGTCATAGGAGATGCATGTTCAAATTCCCACAAGCAAAGTGAATTGAATTTAGGTGTCACACATCCTGGCTTCTTGTGTTAATTACTATATTAAAAAGTAGCAGCAGTATCAGCTAGTGTAAATATTTTTAAAGAAAAACCATGGCTTTTCCCATACCACTCAGTATAATATTAGGGCCTTGAAGGGGAGAGATGCCTTTGCATAACCTGCTGCCAAGACCAGACTCAGTATTGCATTTCATGGCTGCTCTTTTGAGTTTCTAGTTCATAACTACGGGAAGCGTGGTCATGCAGTTCTGGACTTCAGTGTGCAGGAACAGTTAGAAAAATACTCAGTTGAAGTCCTTAGGACATAAGGTCTATGTATCTGGTCATTGGTCACAAATGGCGGAGATTTCACTCATTAGCACACTAAAAAACTCCAACAGTGTGGAGAGAAAGGAATTTTTCTATGGATGGGGACAACATTTCTTTGAAAAAAAGTCACCTAAATCTCCAGGTCAAGACATTGGGGGAGCTAATTAAACATGTCCTTGACTTGATATCCTAACATTACCAAAATACAGCTAGAAAACCTTAACCTGAGCTGTGATATGTTTCGTATAAACTGAGGAAGGGAAGTTACAAAGAAGGGCTTAATTTCCTTTGGAAGCCTCTTTCTGGGATCTGTATTGGCGATTACTGACTGACAGAAGACGAGGTAGGAAACTTGACTGGCCAGATGACATGAACAAGCCTTTGTCATGATAATGAAGGGAATGATGGGGCCTGATGAAACTGCATAGCTGTCAGATATTTGCCAGGGATTTGAAAAGGGGTAACATTCACTGAAAACAGAATATGGTTTTGTAACATGGGTTGGAGGTATGTGAGTGCCAACTTAAGTTCACAGAATTTTGCCATGTAATTGAAGTTTAGTAAATAATTGCTCTTGTTAGAACACATCTGCTTCTTGCAGAAAGTAGTATACTTTAGAAGGGTAGTAATATTTTAACTTTAGTTTGCAACTCTTATTATCCCTGATCTTATATGTCAGTACTTTTATTCACAGATTTAAATTACCATGGCTTTGAACCTTGGAACACAGACTTCTTGGATCAAGAGATGTGGCCAGTTCTAGATTTTGGAAAGCTCGTTGTACACTTCCTCTATTACTGCATATGTCTTAGTGGTTTACATTCACTCACTGAAACAAAATGTAGAATATTGCATGAACATTAAGTAAGAAAAAGCCCTTTGCTTCCATATTTTTTTCTCTTTTTCAGCATTGTACTTTATTTCTAGTTCTTTAAAAGAGGTAGATAATAAGGAAAAGCCCTTTGCTTCCATATTTTTTTCTCTTCTTCAGCATTGTACTTGTGTATTTCTAGTTCTTTAAAAGAGGTAGATAATAAGATAATGATGCAGCCTAAGGCACCATTGTTTTTTTGTATGCGTCTTTACCTGGGCAAACACTTGTTTGCAGATGGCTTGTGTAGAGTACTGGTGTTGTAAATGTTTTACATTAATGTGGCAATTATATTGGCATTGCTGTGAATTACATTTTATAAATTTAATCAGTTCCACCTTCTTCCTAAAATCCAAGACACAAATAGCTACATATGGATATGTACACACTGATAGGTACAGAGAGACCTGTATATGTAGCCATATGTAATAGGTATCACATACTTGGCATGCTTTACCAAAAAGTATCAAAATAAAAATCTAGTTTCTCAGTCTACTACAGTTCTTTGAAACATTTAGACAATGTAAGGTGACTTTAAACATGTTAGGAATACCTTATGCATCCTACATTCCCCAACAAAGAAAGAGTTCATCTGTCTGAAGTTTGGTGGCAGGGGTTCTTATTCCCCAACACCCTTCTGCCTGTTAAATATAATGTAGCTCAAAACCTAAGCTAAGGAAGGGAAGATTATAAAGCTCTACTTTAAAATAGCAAATGAACTATAACTTAACGTGCTAGATCAAAGATCCAGTTTATTGGTTATTTCCTTTCTATTTTGCCTAAGGAGATCCCAAATGAAGAGTAGAAATAAGGATCTGTGTAAGATTGTAACTGCCTCATTCCCCCTTCCTTTCTTCCCCTTTTCCATTCTTACATCTCTCCTGCCCCCTTCCCTCCATCCATCCCTGCTTCCCTCTCCTTCTCCTTCTTACTCCCTTTTTTCTTCAGTTTTATTGTAAGGAGGAAGTAAAAAATACACTTGTTTTATACTTTTCAAGGCAAGAGGCACATAAATTTGATATCTGTGAAGTTCTCAGAAAAGTAAATACAAAATGTTTAGACTGCTTATTTGCAAGTATAAAACATACATTTCTTCTTAAATATGTTGAAATCAATTCTTTTCTATTTGCTGAATTATCTTTATACTATATTTTAAAAATTATTCTTTACACATATACTTGTTAAACTATATTGAGTTATACCTAAAACTGAATACCCTTCCCACTTCCTCAAATAGATGTTTTAATGTCCTAAGAACCACGAAAATCTATTAAACATTTTTAGAAAAAACACAGATTTTTTTTCTAAACCTATCAGTTCTTTGATAGGGTGTATATGTTGATTTATAATTACTATCTTTTAATTTGTTATTATTTTAACTGTTACATTTTTATGAAACTCTGAATGAGGTCAAAACATCTAATGATGTTTGGGTCAAAAAAACCACAGTATATTTTATCCCTAGACTGAAAAATTAGATATAAATATCAATCTCATGCACCTGAAAAAAAGCTGAAGATTAATGGTTGGTATGTTAATGTTACTGTGGGCTCTTATAAGGTGTTTTTAGGTAATTTTTAAGTGTTTTATATATCTGTTTGAAAAGTACACCAATATTATTTGCTTTCTGTTTGGATGTTTTCATTTGTGTGATGGAATTTACGTTGCATATTTGGAATAATTTTATTAGTCTTTATTCAGAAATCAAACTGAGTCCATGGTCTGGAACATAACACTCCTCCTACTCTTTATTATTTTCTTTACTCGGGAGCTACAACAAGTAATGTCTAATGAAAGTGTCAATAGGTGCTTACTACAGATGGCTGTGAAAAAGACTCACCTACTTTTTACCCAGAAAGGAAAAGATCTGTCTCCTTGGCTCTGACTGATGTCAATAAATGTTGGTTTCTTTTTTATTTTTTCATTTTATTCCAGGTAGAGAAAAACATGTTTGAATGCTCTTGATTTAGTACCAGAATTTTTTTTTTCTGCAGCTTATTGACTGCTTTTTAAAATACTTATTTATAAAGCTGAATACAGAAGTAAAATCAATAGTGTGTTTATTTGAAATGTTACCACAACAACTATATTTCAATAAAACATTCTATTTTTATGGTATCCAGGCTAACCTGCATTATTGGTTAGTCTGACGGGAGGACCAGGGAATAAGTTGGAGGTAAAAGCACATAAGAGCACGTAATAAACAGAGACAGTGAAAAGCAGGAGATGGCAACTTTGATAGGGTTTCTAGGAGTTGTTCCTACAGATGAAATCTAATAGAAATATACTTTTCCTAGATAGCCTGTTAGAGATTGCATAGAATCTAAATATTATTGCTAATAACCCATATTTTCTTGAATTGGATAATTCACTTTTGTTTTAATGTGTCTATTTTCTTTAGCTGAATGCGGAGCAACTGTCTCTGGAAATGAAGGAACATTGTTGTCTCCAAATTTTCCATCTAATTATGACAACAACCATGAATGTATCTATAAAATTGAAACTGAGGCTGGAAAAGGTATCCATCTTAGAGCCAGGAGCTTTCAGCTGCATGAGGGAGATATTGTTAAGGTAATAAGAGAAATAATTTCACTTTCTATGCTAAACATTCACATTGCATGAATAAATCTGTTTTTAATGCCAATTATCTTTATTTTCCTTCCACATTCTGATGCAAAATTAATGAATTTTAGGTGGATAGCATCACTGCCTTTATACTAGATTCAATTATTTGTACTAGATGCAAAGAAACTATAGAAGACATTGCGAGTTCAATTATATTTCTAGAAGTGTTAGACTGTTTAAAGTAGTTTATATCTTAAACGGAATCCTAAAATTTGAACTTGGATTTTGAATACCTAGTATTTTTTCTCTTTGCACAATATTTGTAAGTGTAGCACAGGGATTTTTGGTTTTTTCCCTAAACAGAAACTAACATTGCAATATTGGCTAAAACTGTATTTATAGAGGATGTCTTCCATTATTTTATGTTGCAGGTAGCCTTTGAAACACAGCCTAAATATATAGAGATTTTGAGCATGCACTTTTCTACAGCATGGTGATAAGTTGTCTTTTCCTAATACTGGCTGTTGCATTCTTGTATGTACTGAAAATCATGATACTCATCTGCAGTGTTGACCATACATTAAATTGGTCTTTCAAATTTATGTCTCCAAATTTTCAGTTAATTATTACTTAAAATCACAAAGTATTCAGAATTCAGTTAGCAACTTCCTTTCTGGATATTTCCCAGCAACCCAGTTAACATGTTAGAAATTGCTGTCTGCATTTCAAACTTGATTTTTTTAATTTGCACTGAGTGCTTCCCGCAATGAGTTTAAAGACATAGTTGTTATGGATCAAATATTGGTGGTTATATTTTTATCCATTTTGTCATCTAAGAGCTTCCTTATGTAATTGTGACAATTCAATTCCTACAAAGAACAAGGCATTTAGAAATATGATGAATGTGGGGAGGAAAGAAAAAGCCTTCATTTAAATATAGACATTTATATCTTTGTTATTATATCTGTTCTTTTCAACAAGTACAGTCTGCATTTGACCATGAAATAAGCAAAACTTATAGTTTAGTTTATAGACTAGAGAATTACAATCAAAAGAACAGCATTTTCTCCATCTTTACCCACAAAATCATTGATAATAAATGCCACCATGTTTATACCACCGTATAAAACACTATAAGACCTTGGTTTGGCTTTTAGATCAAAGGCAATTGAGTAGGTGGGCAAAGTACGTGGTCTGTATTGTCCTTCGGTCCCATTATCCATGGTCTGACAGTGCAGATCCCCAAAAGTATTTTTGCTCTGAACAGATGCAGAAGAGAAGAAAGAACTTAATTGCCCACTGAGTTGCTTGAATGTGGTACATAAGTCTCCCAGAAGCTTTGCAGTGCAGATATCTGGTTTATAAATAATTTAATAAAGTACCTAAAAATCAACAACAAAATATCCCTTAGAAATCCCTAAAGAAACATTCAAGAAACTCAGTTATCCTTCAGAACATCTCAGGAGTAATATCCAGTTACTTAGTGATATTCCCTGGAGATATAAGAAAGATTTGCCAGAGACAAAGTTGTTCTGAGCAATCTGTTAGATACTTTCTTCTTTCATAGATCTTTCAGCACAATATTTCAGAGGATCCAGAGGAAGCAAAGGCAAAATTTTGGTGATGTCTGAACTGCAAGGTCTGTTCTCTGTTTTGAGTCAGCTGGCACAGCACAACTTCCATTTATACAATTAAGCTCTCTTCTACCAATTAAGGTCTCTCTATAACCTGCGTTTATTAAAATAAAGTCTATTTCCTCTCTATTCCCATGCCAGGATGTCCTTTTACATATTTTCATTGGAATCAGCACTTTGGCAGGACTATGGACTTTGAAGCTTGCTTTCTTTCCTATCTGCACCCAAAATATGAGCAAATTCTTTTATGAACACCAGCCTTCTATCTTGTGCCTGCGCAGAAGAAAGCTGCAAGACTGCCTTGCTGACAGCTTGCAAGGAATGCACTAAGCTTAAGAATATTTATAAACCTTGCACTGAAATATAGGGCATTTTCCCAGCTCAGTATCTTACTCTGTTTTTATTACCGCAGGCCTGGGCCCTAGGGTATATCACCGTGTCCCGCAGCCATAGGGAGGAGGAGAGAAGATCCAGCAGGCAGGAATTGTGCAGCAAGATTGATTTATTTAATTATTTTACAAACTCTTTTATAGACTTTTTTCTTCATAGTCTAATTGGACAAAGGATCAGCCACCCCTTGGGGGTGATTGGCCAAAATCCTAAAACATCCATTGTCAAAATATTTTTCTACTATACCATAAACAAGACTTTTCAAGGTTGCAGGTGGCTTGGTTGCTTACATGCCCTGCGACCTCTTCTGTGTGAGAGAAAAGTCTCTCATGGACTTAGAAAATAGCAAGAAAATCCTTGCTAGCAGCATTTTTGTATCTACATGTTTTAAAAGAAAAATCTGTATGTATGTAACGTTGCATTGGGTGTGGGTGCCCAGGCCCTGCAGCAGTGGGGGCTGTGGGGGCTCTGTGAGGGGAGGCCAGGGCTGCCCCAGCTGGACACAGCCGGTTCCAGCCAGACACAGCCGGTTCCAGCCAGACACAGCTGGTTCCAGCTGGACACAGCCGGTTCCAGCCAGACAGAGCGGGTTTCAGCCGGATCCAACCACCCACTGCAGGGCACGGCTGAGCCCACGGCCGGGGCAACAGCAGCTTGGGGGAAATGTATGTAAGAAAGGGAAAAATATGTTGCTCAGTAGTGCGTGATAAAGAGGGTCAATAAAACCTTGTAATAATAATGTAATAGTCCCAAGATCAAGCCACCAGGAGTGTCACACAAAGCATATGATGTTACTGTTTGAGGTAAGATCACTATGAACACCATGAGGATGTAGTGAAAGGATTTTGGAATGTTACCAATGTCAGCAAACTATACAGGCCTTGCCTCACTAGCCACCAAAGGAATATTTTAAAAGAATGTCCCTTTGGGATGATTTTACGCCATAAAACCTCTGCAGTTAAGGAAATTTAGTAAGTTTAGTTGCAAGTAATTTCTTTTTATTGTCAGAATAAGAAGCTTCAAGAAACTTTAAGAAACTCTAGCCAGCATTTCCTTCTCATTCAGGTGAGTGTTATACATTCCCACAGCAGGTGCAGATACATTAGCACTGTTATTGGAGCATTGGCCTCATGAATAACTGTAGCACTATCCTTTTCTTTTGTCTGCGTATTTTAACCCCAGCAAGTAAAACAAACACTTTCAATTCCTCAAAAATAGGGGAAACGAGGCATCCCGTAATGCTCTAGCTAAATTCATCATAAACACAGCTCCAAAAAATGCTGTAATCATTCCCCGCTGCCCCCAAGACCAGCTTCTGCAGTTTGACTACACCTGTAATGTTAAACTTTCGCATCTTGCACAATAAGGTGGGTCACTGGAACAGTCTCTTAGAAACAGTTTCTGGCCTATGCAGTTCCTGCTCTAATGCTTTCTCAGAGAAGATTTGTGAGGGTGTTAGTAAGCCTACATTAAGTGTGTTCCAGGGATGTACTGACAATAAATACCATTTAGACAATCAAGTTGTAGTGACTTGACTCCTACTCTGTCACTATTTAGTTCCTTTGAAAATATAATCTACAGCTATATATATTCAGCTCAGTATTCAAGTGGGAATATTGAGGCTGGATATTGAGATTGTAGTGTGTATGGAATGGCATATAATTTGCAAGAGTATTTCTGGCATCAATAAGACTAGTGCAGGAGGAAGGGTCAAAACTTGTTTTTAAGGAGAATGCATGCAGGTCAATGTCTGTAATTTGTGGGCAAAGAATTCTATAGCTGTGACAAAATTTGAACTTGAATTAGTGGGATAGAAATTTGAATTAAAGTAATAGAAACAGTCTCACCATTTTGAAAGGACATATGACAGAAGTGAATACTTGGATTATCTCTGGTTTAGAGCTTATCCTTTCTCACTCACTAACATTTCATCTTCTTGGTCTGCCTGTTTTAACTGCCGCTTGAAGATTCATAACTCTTTAAAGTGGCTGCTTATGCCAGAATCTTTATAATGCAGTCACAGTGAATTTGTTAGAGGCAAGAGGAAAAGCAGAATGTAATATTGTCTTTCATCTGTTTTGCCAAATAGACCTTCTTTTTTCTTCATGACTGAGGAAATTAAAATTGCAGCATGTGAATTATATTTCAAATGGGTTCTCCTAAATAAGTTAAATGTATGTACTAAATATGGATCAGTAATGATAAGTAGCCTAGACTAGTTTATTAAATGTATTCTGTACCTCTGGAATCAGTCACATATGACATGACACAATGGTTGCACACAAGCTGTCTATTGCGAATGATCCTTGGCCCACGTTAATTAGCATGACAAGCATTGTTAAAAAAGTGTTTTCTTTCCTGGGATGGTTCAACCAACTTTTCAGTGTAGACAAGGGAGATTCAGTGCTTGTATTTGTCCGCTAACAATGTTTCATTTTTTTGGAGTGGATATATACTTACTTATGTCTGCAGTGTTAGCAATAGATGGACAAGTGTCGCCACAAATTGTCACAGCCTTTTTTTGTTTTGTTTTGTTATTTTTTGTTTGGTTTTGTTTTTTTACAGCTGCTTTCACAGTATCTCCTTATCTAATTTTAATTTCACAAAACACTCTTGTCATTTGGGTCTGGATTAATCTCAAGTGATTCTATAATTTAACTTGTGAATCCTCACGTAGGAGGAGTATCTCCAAGAGTCAGTGAGGTAGAACACTGTTGAAACAAGGTATCTGTAGTCTTTAGCTGGGGGGAGGGGGGGTGTTTTTGTTTGTTTTGTTTTAAAGGTGAATAGAAATCTCTTTTTAAACATAGGTGGCATTTTAATTAATGACAATTAAGGGAACATTCCATTTCAAATGTTATCTCCCAGATCAAGTCTTATATATCTGTGGAAATAAATCTTATGGGGAACAAATGATTTACTTTATAAAATAGATTTTCAGATCTAATAAATAAAGTATAATCAGTCCATGAAAGTGATATGTAGTTCTGTCCCAAGACAATGGTTCGAAGCTTGCAAGTAATTTTCCAGATACTCTTAGTATAGCTTAAAGTCATATTTCTTCCAAGAGGTAGACCTTAAGGATGTGTTACTGCTTGCATGAATCTTAAATACAACTGATTGTATCTTCTGAGACTTCTCTTCTGTGCACCTTGGTATAAGACAATCTTTGCATCAGTAATAAAGGCTGAATCTATTGTTCTATCAATGGCTATCACAACATATTATTTTTCAAAAGCTTCTTTTAGAGAAGGTAATTATTTATATCTATGTATGTTTGTTAAAGTAAATATATGCTTTTGTCTTTAAAAAGTCTTTATGTGTGTTGTTTTTATTATTTTATTTTATTAATGGCACTTGAGATGAACATTGGTACTTTCAAGACATTTACCTATTAATGGCACGCTGGTATTTTCTCCACAGCAAAAATAGAATTGCTTTTAATTGTTGGTTCTCACCTACAAATGTTGCAGTGGTCTTTCATCTCAAAAGAAGCATTTCTAAATTTTATTAATAGATCTAACTGGACATTCAAATAGGAAGAACTGTCTGTGACTCAGATGTAGCAATTTAGATTGTTAAATGGGTCACTCCTGCTTCTGTCTGGAATCAGCATGAATCCTCACTGTACCACAAGGTCTGCAAGAGGAGGGATGAAGATCCAGTGCTTGAAATATTTACTGTAATTGTAGCTTTTGCACTGGTTGTCTCTAGTCACTGTAGGACATATGGGACATGGGCAAATTATCTTCCATTTCATATCAGAAACCAGCTGTTCAAATTAATTTCTTACTTTTATATAAGCCTTGACATGATGTTTCATATGTGGTGTATATTCACACACTTTATATTGCTTATTTTTCCATGAGAAAGTACAGAAGATTAATTTAAAGAAGAAATTAACTTTTAAAGTTCATCTTGAGAAAACAAACCAACTAACAAAACAAAACCTCTGAAGGCTGTTTTCACACTTTGTTACATTCAAGGTTTTACAATAAGAAAAAATATTTTTTTACTGCCTAGGCAAGAGTTTATACTTGTCCTGTGTTGGTGAACAGTCAAAAGGGCATTCTTAAAAATTCTAGGATTTCAAAAAGCAGATAGGCTGATATATTGTTGAAAGTTTTCAGTAAAATAACTCGGTAAATATGAACATCTCTACAATTAATTTGGAACTAGACTCACATACATTTTTGAAAACTTATCTTTGTTAAAATCTATAATAAACCAAAATTGCTGCAAGCTTAGATCCTGGGATAAAAGGTAACAGATTGACTTCAATATCTCAGTTTTGCTGTTGATGTATCCAGACAGGAGAGAACAGAGTAGGCTGTAAGGGTTTACCTTCAATGGTGATTTCAGAACTTCTGTTGGCTTTTGTGAATAATTGAGAACAATCTGAGTTTATGAAACCTCAGAAGACAGAGTTGCATAAAAATATTAATTTCTTTCAAGATGAGGTCACAAAACTGAAAAGGCAAAAGAGTATAAAACACCTTAAGGGCGACAGAATTCTTAAGATTTCACTGAACTGTATAACCAAGGGGTATATACCTCTCAAAATACATATATTAAGGTTTTGGAGAAACTATTGGCAATACATTGCTAATTTTGGAATTATTGTATAAACAAAAATCCTTCAAATATTTAGATTTGATGTCCAATTTCATGCTCTTATTTCTTCAAGGTGTATGATGGAAAAGACAGTTCTTCACGCTCTCTTGGAGTCTTCACCAAAAATGACATGATGGGAGTTATTCTTAATAGCACATCTAACCATATGTGGATAGAGTTTAATACCAATGGATCTGATACTGACCAGGGATTTCAGCTGACTTATACAAGTGAGTAGCTCATAAATATGGTCTGATTGATTGCTTTGTGGGGAAATGCATATTTTTCAGCTGTAGTGATTTCTTTTGGAATGTTGCAGGTAATTTCCTAGAATCTACTGTGGTTAAGAGACTGAACTTTACTTGTCTACATGACTGGAGAGGTGTTAGTAATTTAAAAACATTGCTGAAAGCAAATTTGTAAGTTTTTAAACTAAGAATGCATGATTATTTTTAAGACTTAGTAGTGGGGTTGTGACATATGTGGGTTGAATATGTTAGTTGTTACATTGTAGCAGAAAACATACAGAAAGACTGTTTCCATTTTAAAATGGAAAGTTCAATCTCTTCAGTCAAATCAGACAAGAAAAGAAAGGAAAAGAAGAGAAAAGAAAAGAAAAGAAAAGAAGATAAAAGAAAAGAAAAAAAGAAAAGAAAAGAAAAGAAAAGAAAAGAAAAGAAAAGAAAAGAAAAGAAAAGAAAAGAAAAGAAAAGAAAAGAAAAGAAAAGAAAAGAAAAGAAAAGAAAAGAAAAGAAAAGAAAAGAAAAGAAAAGAAAAGAAAAGAAAAGAAAAGAAAAGAAAAGAAAAGAAAAGAAAAGAAAAGAAAAGAAAAGAAAAGAAAAGAAAAGAAAAGAAAAGAAAAGAAAAGAAAAGAAAAGAAAAGAAAAGAAAAGAAAAGAAAAGAAAAGAAAAGAAAAGAAAAGAAAAGAAAAGAAAAGAGAAAAGAGAAAAGAGAAGGAAATAGAAAAACAGTACAAATGAGAATAAAAAAAGTAATGTGTACCTGGGTGCGCACTCTTAATCTGGCCTGACTGATTGTCAGGATCAGGGTGGATTATATACTGGAAGGAGACCAGAGTGAACAAGTTTTGACAAACAATGCACTTCCTTGTCCCACAGACTGTATGCAATTAATTGAATTAATTTTGCTGGCAAAACAATGAGTTTTTTATGGGAAATAACTCTGGGGATAACTAGTTTGTTTCCAACACACATAAAGAGATATTTTGTCCAGGTTTCAAGGAATCTCCAAGTTCCCTTTACTTTCAATTTATTATCTTTTACATTACTTTCCATGAGTTGCTGTTGAATCTTGCAGAGCAGAGCACCACAACATAGTGTGGCACAGAAATGGAATCATTGCTCATTTTAGTATATCTGATGTTTTCCCTTTGATTTGGAGCAAGCTGTGGAATAACTAGAAGTCGTTCACTCTCTCTTCTTTCTTTCTGCTGTGCCTAGTAAATCTGAATGTTATCCTACCTTTAGATGTTTTTTTCTTACCACTGAAGATTGACTAGGGAAATCTACTCTGATTTGCCTAGAGAAATTGTAGATTTTTTCCTTTGAAAGAAAAGGAACCAAAGACCTGTTTTAAAAACAATCTTATTTTAAGGGCTCTGATTTCAAGGGTCTTGAAACAGTTCCTTTCAAATCCTGTTTCAGTGATCAGTTCCACCAGCTGTTTACAAATGTAATTTTACTTAAAAATATAATTTTGTCTAATTTCTACATTCAATTACTTGATTTTGTTACACTTTATTTTGCAATTCTATGAAGATTTGCTCTCCTGCACCACATTTTTCTGTGTAAGATACAATAATTAATGTCTTAAGTCTTTTTTTCCTGACTGTTTGATTAGTTTTGAATCTCTGTTTTCTGTTCTTCCAAGTATTTTCACATTTTCTGAAGTGTGTAGACAGAATTTGACATAGTCTTCTAACAGTAATTTTAATACTGGGTAGAGAGGCAAAACTTATGTCTGCATAATATTTTACTTTTTTAAAAAATTTTGGTTGCCAAGTATCTAATTTATTTTATCAGAAGTAATCAATTTGCAGACATTCATGTTGAAAAGCTTATCTGTAATGACTTTTCTTCCTACTTTCTCTCACATGAGACAGTCCCCAATTGTAAATAAAGACTAATTCTTTACTTCTCACATGTGTTTTCAGGAAGCTAAATTCAATATAATAAATTTTGAGATAGTGACCATCTGACCAGGTGATTCCCTTCAACTATAAGTGTTATTTCCAAACCATTCAGTGTGGGTCTTTTCACTATTCATAAATTAATACAAGCAGAAGATTTATTCTTTTGCAGTGCTCTTTGAAAGCTGGCTGCAGTGCTGACTCACATTCTTTTTCTGAAAGAGTCCCATCCTAGTAATATCTTAGAGATTAGATATACCAGAAATTTATACTCATTATTTGATGGATTTGGAATTTTTTGGTGCAGTTACAATTTAGTTACTAAACAAATGTGTCCATTTTTCATTTGCTATATACATGAAATGCAAAATGATAATTATCTTTTTGGGTTAGTAAAGCTATAGCTTACAGTGGAATTAACTGAAAGTTTGCTCTGAAGATAATTTATTCACTTTTCAGATTGAATTATAATGCCAGATACTTTAAAATTACTAAAAAAAAAAAAAAATCAAAAAGTTGCTGGAATGTGGTCTCACTGAAGGAAATGAGAAATATATGCTAGAGTGAATGAAATTGAAAAATTAATATCATAAGGCAGAGATAGGAGAATTGATGGTGTAATAAATCAGGCAATTAATTCAGGTTACTTCCTATCTGGTTGCTGAGTTCTTGCTACCCACAAGGCGTCATCAACTGCCCTTAACTTTTGCTCTTTGTGGTACTTTTTTTCCTATTAATGCTATTGAAATTAAGAAATAACATTGCGGGGTATTATTAAAAAGACTAATGTAAAAGTTTGCTATTCTGTTTGTGTGCAACTACTTTCCATCCTTTTTGATAGTGTGAATTTTGAAGATTATGTTAAATTTAAAAATACAATAGAAGAAAAATCTAATGATCCATGAGAACAGAGAAATGGATAAAGAAAATTTTATCTGTTTTCAGAATTTCATTGCTGACATAATAAAATCAAATTTAATAAACTCAGAAACCGAGATGTTTATATAAATTGTAGAAATCAGAATATAAGCAGATATTAAAAGGAAATCTATAAAGAATTCAAGCTTTAAATGAAATCTGATGAAATTTCAGATAAAATCTTCTATAGAGGAAATTGTTTCAGCTAATACTGAATGGAAGCTGGAAATTACAGTTATGTTATTCTTTGTTCTGTAGCTACAAGATGCTTTCAAGGAAATGGATTTATCATGATAGGTAGAGTTAGTTTTTACTAGAAAAGACCATGAAAACATCTGTACTCTTTCTCAAGTTAACTGTTTTGGGAAACTAAGAAATATTTTCAGTGAAAACTAAAATTACAATTATTTTATTTAAGGAATCTGCTTCAGAAAAATGGAGAATATTTTAGCCTGAAATTGGCAGAGTAAGTATATATGGAGTAAGAGTCATTGACATAGTAATTTGAGCAATAGCTGAATATGACTCTACCAGAGGACAAGAAAAATGAGGAAAAAAGAAGGAAACGTGTCTACTTTGTGTAAAACAAGTTTATATAAAGCCATTTCCTTATAGTGTGTTAAGAGGAATAAAGTAAAGTGTCCACTTCCAGTACCTCTGTACTTCTGTCAGAGGAAATGACTGTGAACATTTATATCTCAGTGCTGAGGAAATGACAGCATAAGCTTGATGACTTTAATTCCCTATGAGTAGAGGACATCAGTAGTGATCTTCATGTAAAATTTTAAGTGTATGCTTGTAGCCACAACTGACTCATGTGACAGCTGTTTTTTTCCCTTGAGAAAATGTCTGTTATTCTTTCATAATAGCAAGTTTTATAATTCATGGGATCTTTTTCCCTCCATCGGATTAGAACTTTTCTCCCTGAGACGCCTCTAATTTCTGTAGGGAAGAGAAGATTAGATGCAGGGATTCCCACAGCTAATCCTGTTCACTGCTCTAAGACTTGGCCACTGTGGTATAAAGATGCCAGTGCTTTATGCTGTCATGTCAATGGCCTTTAACGTTAAATTGACATTTAGATAAAACCAAAATCTTTTTGTTGACACACAGTGACAGGCAGAAAAAGCAAAACACAGCTGTCTGGTAAAAGTAACAGACTGCAACTTTAAATAAGGAGCAATTCAGTACAGCTTCTGAATAACAAACAGGCATTCTCCCTGCCATGCCTAACCACTCCCTTATCACACAACAGGAATTTTAACAGTGGCTGTTTTCACTCATCATGCCCTGAACTTTGACTTGTGTCATGAGTGCTTCCTTGTTCCTGTTTAATCCTCCTGCCTTGAACATAGTCTCACTTTTCTTAGATTTTGGAAAAATGAAAAACAATACCTTCACACTTTATCATACGTGTCATATACAAATGTTTTGTGACCCTCGGAGTACTGCCTAATGCTGCTGCTGTATGATCTATACGGACTTGTACAGATCACAGATCACTCAGCTCTGTACTGTACTTGCACAGTTTTCTCAGTAAAGTTCCCAAACATTTGAGAAGAAAACACTCTTGCCCTTCACAGTTCCAGCTAGAAATCTCAAAACTCATTTCTTTTCATGGTGCCTGATGATAGATGTCTATATTCATGATGTGTAAGGAACTTTACTGCTGTGTAGAATTGCCCTTTGGACTCTTTTCAGACCTGAGGGTTTTTACCATGTGCTTTGCACTGGCAGTTGCTTGTCTGAAGTAGCATGAAGTTGCTAGACATCTTTTTTAGGAGCAGCTTATCTATCTCTCTGTGGCAATTAAATGGTTTCCCAGTCCTGTGCAGTAAATAATAGAAGCAGAAGCTTCACTTATCTGCAGATTAAACCTTAGAATATATTGTAATAAGTCAGTGGAAGGGTCCTTCCTGAAATACTGACAGATATTATCTGTAGGAACATGCCTGGCTGCACTGGCCCACTCAGTACAATGTTCTGCCTCTCAACAGACTCTTCTGTGTTTCAGAAACATGAAGAACTGCTTACAGACATTTTAAAGTCTGAAAATGATTAAGGAATTTGTGGTATACTCTGTAGCTAGATTTTGGATTTCTGAAGGCCTGTCACTGACCTGTCCCTGATTTGCTGCTCTAGACTGAAAATGAGATTCCATGTTAGTTCCTCAACAATTGTTTTTTATTTGTTTCCTCCACTTCCTTGTGATATGAAATTAGATATTCTCCTGCTCTTCTGTGCTAAGATGGAAGTGAGGGCTGGAAAAAATATCACTAAGGATTTTTCTTTATGAAAATGAATGGCGTGTAGGCACAAATCATAATTTAATGGAAGCATCCTTAAATTTCGAATCCATGATAACCATTTCTTTCTCTGAAAGCAGAATCCTGCATGACTATAATTTCTTTCAGAAGAGTTCAGACTCCTGAGCTGTACTTCACTCCACAGAACTTAACACAGATTTAGGACTGTGCACGGATATTTTTCTTTTTTTAATGAGGTTTAATATTTTTATTTGCATTTATCATCCTTTATATTTAGCATAGTTATTAGTTTTGCGTTATTCTCTTCATTGGTCTGAAGATATACTTTTCATTTTAAGGAAAGAAATTTTAAAGTACATTTCTCAAACATGATGCACTGGTTTAGCATTCATGGTATTCCGTTACAGATGAAGATTTAGTTCTAATTTTCAGTTTAAGTTCTGTGTTATAATCATTCTTTAACCCTACTTCTTTCAAGGGATAGTGAAAGTTACTGCATGGAAGGTGAATCTGAATTAGCATGGTCTAAATTTATATAAATTATTTAAACCATTTATAATGGTTCATTTAAGAGAATCATGAAATTTAATTTAGTTCATTTCCTATTCTACAGTAATTGAAAATGTTAGAATGTCAGTGAAAATAATGTTCTGAAACTGCAAATTCAGACAATTACTCTAGCGCACAATTGGACTCAAGTTCAGGAAAATAGTGGCTTTGCCTCGGGGTGTAAAATGTCAGTTTAGCAGAACAGTAATGATAAGAAGCTCTTCCAGTTTCCTTTCCCTAATTAGTCTGTGTATAAGATCTGCTCCAAGTAGAACCTTTACACACTGTAGTAAAAATGTAAGAAAAAACTAAAGGAAAATATACCAAAACTAAGAATTATTAAATGAGTATGTCTTAACCTATACAGGTATGACATAGTCCCAAGTCCTATTAAGAGCAGTACCATTATGTGACTAACCCCAAATGAATGTAAGCTATATTGCATGCATAGAAAAAGCTCTTGTAAAAGAAAGTTAAAGTTGTAAAGTTGTCAGAAAGAAGGAAGATGTTAACTATTTCTTCTTTTCAATTAGGAAAAAAAAGGTTTGATACGTAGGAGGTATCACGTGTGGGAAAGGTAATTTGTTAAACGTTATTTATCTGGTTCTGAAAATTGTCAGTTGAAGGTGTCCTGACTTCTCTGTGTATGGTTCAGAGACTCTCATCTGCTTAAAAGCACTGAGTTTTCCCAGTGTTGTAATTCACATCTATTAGCAAAAAAAAGGGCTGCTTTTTAAAATCTCTTGTTATAAAATTTAGAATGCAGTTATGATTTGCAGGTGAGAAAGAGACTGGCCAGCAGAGATCACTGTAGGTGTCCATATGCATATGATGTTTTACATTTATATTAAAATTCTATCTTTAGAGTATGAACATAAGATTTTTCAGTAATGCCAATTCAGGTAGGCTTCTTAAGTGTACTTTTTTTCTCATCTGCTGATGTATTCATCCTAGCTAAAAAATGTGATTGAAATTTGCAAGCAGATTCCAGCTAAATTCATAATCTCAGGAGTGATGGCCTAAAGATTATATTGCTTTAATATTAAAGAAGTGATCATATTTGTAGTGTTATTAATGAGACCTTAGTGGGAAGAGTTTCCATGAATTTGTCAATGCAGTGGTTTGAATGACAGAATTTCTTTATCTTCTTTGCCACCTCAACCTAAACTTTTTCTGTCATATTTTAAAAAGAATCTATTTCTATGAAGCCATTATAGACTTTGTCATTATATATATGTGCAGCTGGATTTAATGAGTTTTAGCTGGGATTTGTTCCAAAAGTTTGCTCATTTCCCCTGTTTTTCACAAAAAGACTTCTGTTTATTTATACTGAATCATTTCCTCTTTTCCAAGTTTTAGATGAGTAGACAGTAGAGTTACTGTTAATTTTTTTCCACTGCTATAATTACCAGAATTTTCCCATGAGCAAAAATTCGTGCCTGAAAACTTAGAACACTTGAACAGAACTGCCAATATCCTATTGTTCCTTACCCCTGGCCTTCTTGCCTACATTGGCCTCATGTTGAATGAAAAATTATTATTTCCCATTTGGGATTATTGGCTCAACCCTATCTTTTGGGAAAGAGAGGCAGTTCCTTAAGTCAGGTAGATATCAGCACTTAGAAACCTAGGATGATTGAATAATCCTTCTTGCAAGCTCCTTCTTGCTGCAGTTCAAATGTGAGATATGTTAGGTGCATCATTATTGATTTGCTGTTTAATTTATGAAAGTATTAACCATAGCAGTCAAATTATAAAATCTAAGCTACACAAATGTAAATGCATTATTCTGTTCCACACTTCTAATAGTCTTACACAAAATTAGAATCTTATATAATATATATTGTAATATATACTATATAAATTACAGTATATAATAATATAATATATAGCATATCATATTATATAATATAGTATATAATGTTAGACATTTCAAATAACTTGTGGGTGCCCCTGAGATCAAAGTTTGATCTTAACTTTCTTCTGACTGATTTTTCCCCTTTCTAAAAGCATGCATTTTCAAGAAAAATCTAGAATTACTTTGTAAAGATTTTAACAGTTTAGATGTAACCATGTGAGGTTTTCTCCATTGCCTTTATTATATTAGGGAACTGTTTACATTTCAACAAATTAAGATTGGTGCCCTCAAACCTAGTTATTTTTTATAACTGAAGATTAGAAATAATAGGAAACAGATTTTTTTCCATTCAGCTAAACTATGTTTCTAATGTTTCTAATTATTGAAAATAGTAAGAAAGTTATTTCAGAATAAAATTAAGATTATTCCTTCAAAAGTTTATGCATATTAAAATCACCCTGCCAAAACTATGTGTACATGATATATGGACAGAATTAGGGATGCATGTAAAGAGAAGACTATTTGGAACAAAGATAGTTAAAGATGAATGCTATAAACCTATTTATTTCTAATCCTTCTGTTTCCATAAACTTTCTAGATGGGAAGAGTTGCTTGAAACAGGATGATGAAAGGTAGACAAGATTTATGTTTTTCTTATTATTCAGTTGTTCACCACAGTGTATTCAGAAATTGATTTTCAGAAGTTCTGGGCACAATACCACTAGCCAGAATAACAGGCGGTGTGGTGTGTGCATGTGATTCACCTGTCAGTGTGTGAAGGGATCAACATAGTTGGAGATGACAGGGTTTTAACTTTCAGTCCTGTCTGTGCCATACTGCTTTTTATAAACTTGTACAGTGCATTTTCCATTTTTAATCCATCCTTTACATTCATGGTGACTTCATTCCTCTAAGGATGAGTATTTTTGAAAAGACTGTGAGCAATGAATGAATTTGCAAGCACTTAAGCATTTGGTATGTGTTAAATCAAGGTACCTTGCACTAAATAACACAGGAAAAAAAGTGTGTGTTCATGTTATTTCTTTTTCTTTTCTTTCCCCTCTGCCCAAAAAAGAATAAGGCCAGTCTCTTCTAACAAGCCACCTACAGAATATTTTTAAGTACTGTCTGTATCAGTCATTTTCCCACTGATCATAAAAGATGTTTTAGACATGGAGATCCTGAAGATACCTTTCCATAGATACTTGAAGTTAGAGTTCTTAAACTCACATCGAATTTCATCTTTAGTCCCTGCATCTTCTATGGAGTATAAATTATAACTAATTATTCACTTGCTTGCTGATTGCAAAGCTTATTTTTATGCTTTCTGTATATTCACAGCAGTCATCTTGCTGCAGGGACATATATTTGCATACCCATTTCTTTCAAGTATTGTTATTTATGTATTTTCTTTCAATAAAATAATAAAAACCTGTCTTCTACTACCTGTCTACACATATTTAACTTACTTCTTAAATTTGCTTCTTAAATTTTTATTTGTTTATGGGGACACTGTAGCTGAAAAAGGGAGAACAAAATTTTCGGATAGGATACATGGACACAAAGAACCTGGTTTGAAATTGGTGGGAAAAGGCCCTAGAACTTTTTGTAATATATTTATAACAGGAGAAAATTACAGAAAAGTATTCTTTTTCATTTTATATTCAAAAGACCTGTTATTGACTACATGTCCTAACATCTCTATTTTACATATTTTACAGGTTTACCTAAATTTTTTACATGTTGCTCATGTTAAGATGAATTGCTGAAATTCCTATTAGAAATTATTGTCCATTGAATGACTGTCTCATTCATATAGTCAGTATTAATTGCCAGTTGATTGCCAAACTTTTGAGAAATTAAAAGTGTACTTCTCAGTTTCCAAAGGATGCAAAGCAGGAGTTTCTGATACCTCACTGTAGCCGCATTATCCAAACACTTTTCTTTCTATAGATTTTTCTATCATTCTAATTAGGTAGAGATTTTGTAATTGGCCATTTTTCCTACATTTTTTTCCTACAGCTGTAGGTTTCAGGACACAGTTGCACATAAATGGTTCCAAGCTAGAATGAAAATGCCAAGAGCTCTTATTTTGAATTGCATTGATTTAATTAAATAGACTATGTTATAGATGCTTAGGATGCAACAACTGCAGAATGAGTATTTGTTGACATTTACATGCATTTAGAAATACATTATATACTCTGAACATTAACTCAAGTATCACTTCATATTTTTAATTACTCTTTGACAGTTCAAAAATATTCTGTGTTAAACATATAGACTACACTTATGAGCTTAAATGACTTAAGATTAGGCAACTCTAGAAGAGTTGCTGGTGTTTCCAATATTTTCATCTTACCTTTATTTTATAATAAAACACGTTAATATTTCCATGCATGTATTGAAATAGGATTTTTATATGCACTTTTCCTTCTTCTTTTGAAGTCATCCTGAAATCTGTTCTCTCATCACTTTCATGAGCTGAAGATAGGTTATACATTATTTGTGAGTTCTGTGTTCTGTGGCAAGCAGAAAAGACAATGCCTTTTCACAATGGGCATGGGCAGAGCCCACCCAGTCTAGACTTACAGTATAGTAAGTAATATAATTATTAGAGATTATTAAAGAGTATTTGGCATCCCTTTGGTGTTTAATATATAAGCTGCAAAACCCTTTTTGCATTCAAAATAATTAACTCCTCATGGTTTATCTGCAAAAATTTTCATTATCTGTGAAATTTTCTTAGCGATTCATGGTATTTTTGCTGTATTTCCTCATATGTAACAAACAGTAATATTAACAGGAAATTATATGAATATAAACTTATGTATCTAAGACAAGATTATTGATACTGTTGATCTACACCTACATGCTAAATTTTTATGTTTTCAGAACATGTTCATCTTTAGATTAGACATCTAAAGTTTTTAAAATAACCCAGCTGGCATTTCTTTTAAAATGTCTTTACAGTTTTGTCTGGAGGCTTTCTATTTAGAGTTCTTACTACAAAATAAGAAGTTGATGTCGAATACAGCACAGGTTCGTACTTTGGAATTTACAAGAAGAAATTCTTAGTTGGCAGTTACAGTGTTCTGGGATCATATTTGAGGCCAAGGTTCCACGGTCTTAAAAATGAATTGGTGCAGCATCAGGGTGCCCAGCAGTGCAAATCTGAACTGGACCTGGCAACAACACAATTGAATTCCTGTAAAATTAACAAGAGCACACAGAAGAAAACTTATAAGCATTTTGTGCTTTTATGGTAGTTTTATATATGGTTTGGCATAAAGTCAGAATGTCCTTGACAGAAAATAATGAATTCAACATAGCTGTAAATAAAGCTAAAGTGTCAAAAGCACTTGAACAAATTAGCATAATGGGACCACAGTATTAAGGGCTGTGATGTTACATTTATTTTATTGTCAGTTCAAGTATTTCCTCTTTTTTAAAACTGTTATCTTCCATCGCCATAAGTACAGTTTTAATTGTCATAGTACATTTTTTGCAAAACCTGAACAATGTTTACCAAGCAAGAAAGATAATGAAAAGAAAATGAAGGAATAAAACCCTGCAGACTAATTTCTTGGTTTATATTATGATCCCTTGTAACAGTGTGCTTATATGTTCTACTAAATCAGTCATAATGTAATATGCATCAACATACCTTTGTGTAGAAAGTAAAATTTGGATGAGTACCATAACTCACAATTCAGAGTGTCTTTGTTGCTTTTGTCCATTCATAGAAGTCTTAGTGTTGAACTGAAGGTTAGAGTTTCAAATTAGGGACCAAAAGTGCCTAAAGGCTGGTAATGCACCTTTTAGGTGCTTACATTTTCATGTGTCTGGCTTTAGGAGAGTGATTGTTTCAAAATACTATAGGACTTCTTCTAGTAGGAAATTACTTGGTATAGATTACTTACTTTTCATATAGCCACTGTAGGTTTACATGCAGTCTAAATGCACAGGTATATATATACTAAAACTGTGCTCTTCCTTTCAAAATGAGTGAAGGGAACATTTGCAGATACCTCGGGATGTTGTCAACTTCAGTTATACGTACGCTGTGCAATACAGAATCCCTGAAAATTTCCCTTGAAGACACAAAATGAACACTCTCTTCTTCATATTGACAACAGGCTTTGGAGGGCACAAACTTGAAGCTGAACTGAAAGTTGTGCTTCATGGATGCACATAGCATATTCCACCCACTAATGGACGCAAAAGCTAGTCCAAGGTAAAAACCCTTGAGTGCAGATAGTGTGGACATCATGTTTTCAGCTTCATTGTTTCACTGCCCAGATTTGCTTTTACTATACTGCACTGCTTACTAATGCAGCTAGTACCACAGTGCCCATCATAATTAAACTGAGTTGAAAGAAGCTGTAATTAATAGTCTACATATATTTGCAGATGTCAATAATTTTTGCCCCTACAACTGATATTTCTACATTCCTGATTATTTACATCAAATATGACAGAGTAAATCACATTGGACAGTGCCAGAAGGTCACAGCCAATCATCAAGATATATTCTGGCTGTTTTGGTTTTAGTTTAACAGGCTTTTATGCATTCATTGTTCTGACAATCCTATAATGGAACTCAAGAATAAGATAACTGGCAGCAATTTGCCACTACAATAATCTTTCTCAGCAGTAAGAATCTTGGCAGAATTTTTCTGATGCTGGCTTGTTGCAATGTCAGGTAAACCCGAGTACTGTGATTGTGTGGAACTCATGACCATATTGCCCTATTGTAAAAGTTCATAGCATCTATTTTAACACTGAAGTTCTGTTGCAACATTTCTACAATGATATTTCACAACAATATGATCCTTTATGACAAATTACTCCAGATGTACAAGAGCATCAGGGAAAAAGGGAATGAAAAGTTCTGTGTTTTGTGTATGAGAGGTGAACGGCACCTACATGCATGTGAAATACCCCAATTTTTAATAGGCTGTCTGATAAACAATGATAGTCTTGCTGGTGGAGAAATGTAGTGAACATGGGGCTGAAAATTATGTAATGTCATTCTTACAGTTTTTTTCTAGAGTATTCAAAGTGCCATTTAAAAAATTTGGCATTAATGCCAGCAATTTGTTAGTTGGATGTTCTTGCAGAGAATATTTTTGAAATACAAAGAGCAGTAATACTTTTTATTATGCCACAGTGAATGTTTGTATCTATTTTTTTTTCCCCTAGGCATAATATTGTGCAAACAAACCTAAAAATTAAGAGTACTGCTCACCTCTTCATGAATTATCAATATCATATCAATATCATATCAATATCATATCAATATCAATATCTGCCTGAAAACTTACGGCTCGCCTCTTCATGAATTATCAATACCTAGCAATTAAAATGAAGGTGGTCTTTTTGATAGAAATGTCTGAATAATCTAAATAAACCAGCAAATAATGAAGGGTTTAGTGTGTCAAGGATATTTAAATTTAGGTTTTATATTTTTGTTTCCAGTTAGATATTTTTATTTACATATTATTTTTTAAATTATTTTGTGTGAAATAGGAAATTAAATTCTGGTACTTAACACAACAACTTGTTATGTTTTCTACAATCATCTTATCTAACACTTTACCCCAAATAAATATTTGATTTGGGTTTAGAATGGACTAGCAGAAAATCTTAACTCTTCTGTTGCTCCCACAGAGTCTTAAAAATAAGATTTAAAAAACCTGTTTATTTCTGGAAGGGACTTCATAGCCTTTGACACATGTACAGGCTGAGAAATTCCTGTATGTACTACTGTGTACTCAGAGTGTTTTTAACAAAGTTGTGTTTTCCTATTTTTTAATTTTCAGAGATACTTTGTTGTTTACAGATGCAAAAATGCAGTGCAGTGAGTATCTGTAGAGTTTGAGGCTCTTGAAGAAGTAGGAAATTCACCTTGGGGACAAAATCTGTTCACAGGCAAAAAAAAAAAATAGAAGCTGGAGAATATGTAGAAATCTACAAAGCAATGGAGGTGAAATACCTTTATGTCAGTGGATACTTAAAGATATAAGTGATTTACAATGATGATGTGAACTATTAATAAGGCAAAATAAAACCAGAAATATCTTTTGTGTTCCTCAGTCCTGTTTCAAGCAAGAACAGACAAAGTGCTGGCAGGCTACGGTAGGCTTCTCTCAAACTTCTAAAGCTTGTTACATATCTCTTTAACTCTTCACATCTATCTATGTTTACACCTTGTGTAAAACTGAATGTTAACTGGAATGCATGAAATTATAGCAAGTCAGATAGTTTTATCCCAGTCTTGATACCTTCTTTAGTGAAGATGGCTGTATAGCAGACTAGGAAGGCTGGTTTGTCCAAAAGTTCATTTCATTTCAACCAATTTATGTGTTGGTGTTGTAAAAGATACTACCTCTCCCTGACAACCGTCTTCTTTATGTGGTGCAAGGTATTGGAGAATCAATCTCTCTAACTATATATCAGTGCTATGGAAAGTTTTTTCTTTAATCAGGGGAGTTTCATCTGTCAATCACTTATGGAAAGTTTTTTCATGAGACACAAGTAGATTCTTTAATCAGGGGAGTTTCATCTGTCAATCACATGCCACTGCATTTGATAACCAAATGTTGCACCTAATAAAGAATGGGAAAGTGTCTAAAAGCAGTGGCAAAGAAATAGTGCTACACTGGCTCATGCTGTCAAATCAGCATTAAAATATCACGCTATCTATCAAACAACTTACATTTTCAGGATTTTACATAAATGTCTCTGTATGTTTAAAAAGGAGATTAAAATAATGAAATATAGCAAGTCAGAACGATAGTCTGACATATGATATATGTCTTGTGAAGTTCAGCTCATTTGAATGACCAAATCATCTTGGCTCTTTATAGCTTTGAAGAAATAGACCTTTTTAGAATTGTCCCATCCATCCAATCTGCTTTTTTCTTCCTTAGGATGAGATTAATCATACTTCATAAGATACTGGTAACTCTAAAAGATAGAAGACTGTTTAGATGTGACTGTTTATATAATCATTGCTGAGAACCAGTTAAAATGATTGCTACCCCTTTTTCTGGAAACTGACCATGTTTGCTTTTTTTTTTTTTTTTTTTTTCCTGTCAACAGAAAGAAATTGCAGGCATGTGCAGATATTCACATGGAAACAATCTTTTAGCACGGGAATAATGATAAATCTCTATAATCCTTTTGTACTGTGTATTTATAGATATATAGCTACTCCATCTGACATAAAGACTACACTTCTTCTAGTAAACTAACCATTGTCAGGGCATGAGTATAGTATGGGATAGTGATTCTTTAGACTGTCAAAATGTTAGGGTAAATGCTAACATGCCTCTATCTTGCCTTCTTCTGTCTAGAACTTTCCCAAACAATCTCAGGCATAATATAGTAGACAGATAGCTGAATTTCCAGGAAGTGGCTTGCAAACAGCCATGCTCGTTTAAAGGATAACTGAATTTAAGAACACATGACTGTGGTCAGAGTATTCTTATTGTTCCTGGGGCTTGATGTTTCTTTAGATATCAGCAGAGAGTGATGTGCTGTATCAATGTGATGGAACAGCATTTGGTTCTGGCCTAGTTCTGCCCTGTAAAGAACCTCGGCTCAGTTTAAAATAAAGGTAGAAAATAAATGTTTGCAGGAGCTGATTGAACTGACTGATCTGAATACCTGTCAATATAAGCGGCAGATTGTTTTCAGAAAATTCATATTTTTCTACTGACAATTGAAGTTGTGTAGACTTAGCCTTCTAATTTTCAGAATCCCGAGTTATAACAGGTAAATCCCGACCTTTGTGTCCAATTAATGAACAAAGAACGCAAAGGTATTATATGTTTTCAGAGGAGTTATTTGATGAATATCTTTAGCATCTCTACAGGAAGAAAAGCTCCTTAGACTCCTTGCAAATTTTTCAGCTGTGGGTGATCTCAGTGCCAGGAGAAAGGTATCAAGAAATAGGATACAAGCTCTAGCTTGTGTATTTGTAAAATAATTAAATATTGTCTATACGTTATTTACTACGTAGTGAAGGACCTCACAGAATCATAGAATGGTTTGGGTTTGAAGCAACCTTTAAGATCATCTTGTTCCAACCCCCCTGCCATTGTGTGGGTGCCTGGAAGGACTGCTAGCTTGAAACATTTTTGGGGTGGTTGGGGCAACGGGCAGGTCAGGTTTTGCTCCGGTGCGGTGCTGAACTGCCCCTTACACCCCACCCCTCCCCCAGCTTGTATCCCAGCCCTGCAGTGGCTGCCACTCCCCGGCACACCGAGGCCATGCGCCCCTGGAGCCCCTAACCCAGCTCCTAAGTGGCCAAATGACTGCAAGCCCCAGCTGGGGTAAGGGGCCAGGAAAAGCCAAAGGGTACTTAAAGCAAGACACAATGTGAGCACATTTGACCCTGCCTCCTCTTGGAGTTTCTGTCAGATGAACACCACTAGAACCAGGAGTGATGGCTGTGTTTGTTCTTTTCTATGTCTTTTCTGTCTTTCTCTCCTTCTTCTAATTCCTTCACCTTGGCATTTTAAGTAATGTTTTGAGAAACCTGGAATCTATCAGGCTTGGAGTTTGCTAAGCTGAATGGGCCAAGTTAATGCTTTGAGAAGTGTTTTTTTCATGTTGATTGAATGCTGCTCTAAGTCTTTTGCCAAAGTTCTCTGGTTTTCTAAAAGTGCCAGTAAAGGTTTTTTTGTTATTTTGACCTCTTGGGTATCTTGTTAATATTTTTCCCATGTGTCTGACTCGGAGTGTATGAACAACTGTAAGCCCTTTAAAAAGTCTCATCGATCAAATTTTTGGGGGCCTTACGCATGTTCCACCAGAACAGGTTGTTCAAAGCCCCATCCAGCATGGTCTTGAATGCTTCTAGGGAGGGGGCATCCACAGCTTCTCTGAGCACCCTCGTGTAGAGAATGCACTGAAAAAAGAAAACTGAAGACCAACAGCCTGATTCAGCAACACTTAAATAAGCTGTTCAGTAAAATAAGGATGGCAAAATGGAAAGTATTTGTAAAGTCAGAATTACTTCTTTGGTTTGGGGACATGGCAGTAATAAAGAAGAATCCACCATGAAGAAGAATTTGGAATTGAGAAAGATGAATTTGGAACTGCTCTTTCTATTATTCCAACATCAGGAACTGAAGGAAAAAGGAGAGATATGGAATACATCTGTACATTTTAGCAATGCTCTATGAAGACAATGAAGAGAGTAATGTGTAAAATGTGGTAAGAGTTGTCGCTGCTCAGAGCAGATCTGCTCATTCCATGGATTACAGACGGAGGTATTTATCCCATTAAGCATGTTAACAGGCCAAAAGGAGAATGTTAATTGAAAATGAGTGTGGGAATACTTCTTCCTTTCAGCGGAGAGGAAACTGAAGCCATGCTATCCTGACACTAGGATGGATGAAGTAGCCTTTGCACATGCTTCCTGAGTTACCATTATGGTCTCTTGACTTCGTTATGGAGATTAGATGAGGAGATGAAGCTTCTACTTAGTGCCAAAACTAGGATCAATATTTTCTTTCCACTGAATAAAAAAGAATGAAACATAGAAGTAGTATAAATTAATTAATTCCTCACTAATCTTAGAATAGTATAGATAAGATGCTTTCTTCAATAAGCTAATGTCATAATCAAATATCAAATAAATAATTAGTTCCTAGTCTTTCAGTTTGTGATTTACCCAAATTATGTACAATTTATCTTTGGTCACTGTGAATATAGCTAATGTCATTGAATCATGAGAATTTAGTTTACGTCAGGATCAGATTCATTGCCATTGTATTTTATTTGGTATTTTATATCTCCATGGTTTTTTTTTTCTTTTCCCATTTCTGTTTGCAGGTTTTGACCTAGTAAAGTGTGAAGATCCTGGCATACCAAATTACGGCTACAAGATACGAGATGAAGGACATTTTATAGACACTGTCATTTTATACAGCTGCAATCCTGGCTATACAATGCATGGTAGTAGTATTATGACCTGCTTAAGTGGAGATCGAAGAGTTTGGGACAAACCTTTGCCTACTTGCATAGGTAATATGGATTGTGACAATGGTCTGGTATGATTGGTCCGGTATTTCAAGAAAAAAACCCAAATATTCTGTCTTTCTATACTTTATGAGATGATAATGGTGCAAACATATTTTAAATTTCAAGTAAAGATTGAATGTGAACATGGAAGTATAACTTCTCTGAAATAAGTGTCTGGCTATTAATGGTTATAAAACTACTAGAAAACACTTTTTTTTCTATAGAGCAGTCTTTGATGGAAGACTACTGCTCAGCTTCTGATGAAGCCCTGAGTCATTGAATCATATACTATCACAGGCAGTGGTATTGTCTAAACACTTCATAAACTAAGAAAGCCCCATCATGAAGCAAATAAAGTTGTGGGAATTTTTTCCTCATCTATTTTCATCAGAAGCTATTTCAGCATCTCATTCCTGTGAACTTAATTTCTAATCTTCATCCCTCATTGGCAGATTGTTTTATCTGTGTGCTCTGTGGTCCTTGTTGCCGCGCTAAGATACCCCATCTATCAGACCTTTTCCTCAAATATCATGTCTTCAAATGCCTAAAACTTTCATTACAACCAACATAAATGTTAAATAGAGAATTACTAGCCAACATGCAGAATAACTGAACACCAGTATAGCTATTATCCATTGTACATTTACTAAGCAGTTTGCAACTAGTCCTCTAGTTGTGCTTTCCCGTCCAGCAATTGCCAGTGAGTTCCTGACTTCAATTTTCACATGAAGTTCCCATTAATCTTTCCTTCAGTGTGTCTTCTGATGCTTGGTTTTCTCCTCTGCTGTCCACTGCTGGCAGGGCACCAGCATCTTTCAACGCTCACCTCACCTACACGATCTTTGCTTGTTGCCTTTCCCCCATTTCGGGGGCTGCATTCTGTTCCAGAACCCGCTTCCTTCTGAACACATTCACAGACCTGCAGTCTACAAAAGAGCAAGCTCCCTTTCTTTAAAACGTTCAGCTTACCCAGAGAGTAAGTGCCAGAAACACATCGGTGGGCAGTATTTCTGCTGTCTTAGTAGAGGTTATTTTCCCCACTTGATTCTAGAATTTTATCTGTAAGTTTTTGTCTATATATATGAGAGGTCAAAACAGCTATCCAGCTTTGATTTAAAGACTTTTCCAGGCTCTTTATGCATTCAAGTCCTCATGCTCTTCAGTTTAATTGGTTAGCTTCCTTTTCCTCTAAGTTTGCCCTTTAGTAGGGAAGACCTTAATTATTCCTACCTTTGCCTATTTCTCCATGCAATTTAAATGAAGTCATTTCTCTAAGGTCATTTTCTGCAATATTTTTTCTGCCTGTGTTCACTACCAAGTAAGACTTAGAATCAACTCTAAAATACTTGCTGATTTCAAGTCTATTAGATGAATAAATCCAGCCATCTACCTATTTCCTTTTCCCTGTATGATGATTTATCTTCTAATTTGTATGTGGGATTTTAAAATCTCAAACATACAGCAATTAAAATATTAGTAACTAAAAAAAAAAAAATCCTATATATTACAATCTGACCTGGAGGAAGCTAGGGAACCAAGGATCAACTGAATCTAAAGAAAATTGCCATCTTTGCTCCAGTAGAACATCCTTCATAATCCTTCTTCAAAATACTTTTGACCAATATGTATGTTTTTCACGCTGACTTTATTTAGTTTAATACTGTATTCCTACTATGTAATGCACCTTCTAGTCATGTATTTCCACCTGTATTTCCAGTTTTCTTGATACCAGTATGCTTTTAATGTTCTATATTTTACTCAGGATTCCACTCTGTCTTTATTCTTCTTTTTCTTTGTCCGTTAATTTTGTACCTTGCATTACTAGATTTGGTTTCTGTATTTTATTTCCAATCTTTTGGAATAATTTGTGGAGAAATTCCTTGAGAATCTTATTTCATCTCCAAGTGAAAATATGTCCCCCAATCAATGGAATAATCTGTTTTCTTTTGGCATCCTGAGAGAGATTTTGGTCTTATTTTCTGTTTGTTCAACCAAAAGATATCTTTCTATGTGCTTTTATCTCTCTACATATATTTTTAATTACTGTCTTTGTTCCTCTCCTTAAAATACAATTTTGATATTGCGTCAGTTCTGTATAAACTACCTCTTCTCATTTCTAGTTTAAATCTCTTCTGAAATATTAATTAGTTCCCCATGAAATCAAATATTCACTATTCTCTCTTAGAATTTTCTAAAAGTGTTTCCTTCTAAACAATCTTTTACAAACAATCTGTTATCTTCATTAAATTGTGGGGTTTTTTTACAGTCTGTGCACAAGAAAGCTTGTCATGAAGATCCCTGAAAACTCAGTCATATATCTGCAGATTATTTCAGGCTTGCTTCCCTCCTCCTTCAGACTTATAAAATCTTATCCTTCCATCATTTTTATCTTATGTTATCACAGTTTTATCTTTTCCTACTCTGATTTGAATGACTTATTTTTCTTTTCCTTTTTCTGAAGTTGTCATGAACTTCCAAGCATCACTTGCTTTTTTAGAAACATTTTCTTAATATCTTTCTCTTTGTGAGGATGTATTATTTTTGCTTGTGTTCTAGGTCAGCATTTGATATTTGCTGTTCTCTTCAGTGACATTTGTAGTCTTCATTGTCTTTACTATCATTTCAGTTTCATTCTCAAAAAATATCAAGCCTATAAATAGACATAGTCAATGCATTTTACACTTATTAATTTTTTAGTGATACACTGTTATACTGGTCTTAGCATGCATTCTCATTTTTTCTATGTTCTAAGACTTAACGAAGAAAGCCAATGAATTCTTGTCATGCTTTCTCTAGAAGTTTACAGAAGTGTTTGAGTATAAGTCACTTCTATTAGTTATAGTATAGTTGTTTACATAGTATATTCTTTGAGGTGGTGATTTTACAGTGTGCTCATTTCTGCATATTGGAAAATAAAGTATTTTAATTATTTTCACAATCACTTCTGAAAGTTTACTTTTGATCCACTCCTAAAATGGATTTTTTAAAAAAATATTAAATGCATAATGCATAATCCCAAATTTTATGATGTATTCTTTTCCTAAGTGAGCCTTCTCAGAAATTTAAATCACATATGCCAGTTATTTTGAGTTTAAATTTTGGTTTCACTGAGTTAAATTTAGTTCTTTGGTAAATGTAGTACTGTATCAGGCATTTCTTATATGTAGTTATCTACCACAGTGATAATTACATTCCAAACTTTCTTGTATAATGGAAATTAATTAAAATCCTAGACAAGGGTTATGTTTGAAGGAATTTTGTACTAAAGCTGTTTCTTGCTTTGGTTCTGTATATAGAATGTAGTGTTTTGAGTGATTGAATCAGCAGGATAAATAAGTTAATCAGTCACCTTATTTCCTTAATGGTAGTTTTCCCTCATGGTAACATCTTGGTTGTGAGCAGCGACTTGGTGGCATGTATAAAGATTAGTATTTGTTAGGAGTGTTGCTGGTAGATTATTTGGTCCAACTGCAATGTTTTTTCCATCATCTCTGTCTTACTATGCTTGCTGTACAGCTGTGCTTGAATAAATCCCCATGGTAGGATTTTTTAATAACTACTTGTAAGGAAACGCTATAAATGAAGTAGAAATGCAAGTACATCACTTAACTGAAGAGTCACTGATCCTTTTTAGTTCAGTGGCGCATGACCCTTACACAGTTCTGTTTCATCAGGGTGTGTCTTTACACTGGCCAGACAACAGCATGATGCTCTAAACAAGTGACATTAGAATCATTTGATTATGGATGCTTAGAATTGCTATTGGTCTCTCCACAAAAATAGCATTGATAGTAAAAATATTTTAAACCAGATGCCACATACTATCAAATCATAGCTTTCTGATTTACTCTTTTGCTTTGCAAGCATATGGTATTTAATTTTTTAAATACCAAAGGAAATTTCTAGACAATACCGACTGGTTTTTGGTGTAATTAAACTTGAAGTTATATAGAAGTAACTTGAAAACATAAAAATAAATCATTTTGACGTTACAGCAAAACAGAAAGCTATTTTAATGAAAAAAATCAGTGCTGTGAAGTTTAAATTCAAACATTCATTGTTAGAAAAGCCAAGCACGTTAGATGGGATATTTCTGACACATTTTTGCTGTCTTGCTAATGCTAAAATTGTGCTTTTGTAGTCTCAGTACATATTGAACTCGTATGGTCAGTTACGTAATGTAATCACAGAAGTATGGTTTATTTCTTTATGACAAGGTAGGAATGAGATCATTGTGCTCATTTTTAACTTATGTACATGTCCTGGTTTGTATGTATGTGTACTACTTCAAATGTTTAAGGTCCCTCTATTTACTTTTTAGAAAACAGACAGATGTGGAATGAATAGAAAATGGAAGTGCAAATTACTATGGTCTCATTAGAAATGTAATCCTTATTTTGCAGCTGAGTGTGGTGGTCGAATTCATGCTGCTACATCAGGGCGCATTTTGTCCCCTGGTTACCCAGCACCATATGACAACAATCTTCATTGCACTTGGATTATTGAAGCAGATCCAGGAAAGACAATAAGGTACATGCTAAATTTCAATATTTATGGTTGACTTCAGTATTTTATAAATTTTTAGTAATTCTTGTATTTTTCTACACAAGTTCTGGTTTTCACTGGGGTAGTCAAGATACGCTTCGATAAGGTGTTGCATCAGTTTTCCAGGGTTGCTTGCCTGTTCAGGTGTAAAGTCCCTGGATAACCAGCATTCAAGGCACCTCTGAGTATTGCCTCACCCAAAAGTTTTCTTTTACACCAGGATAACACCAGATTCCACAAACCCCACATATACAAAATATGTTATAGTGTTAATTAATTGTATTAAACAGCTTGAGGTTCTTGAGCAAGAACCTCAGGAATCTGCATAATAAAACAATTGCCATGAACCACAGGTAGGAAAAGAACATTGCAACAGGTAGGAAAAGAACATTGCATTCCCTCATCCTCTCCACAAGACAGCTCTGCCATCGATGCCAGGGCAAAGCACAGACCCATTGTCTGAATTAACATGTTCCCAAATTCAGCAAAATAAAGAGATAATCAATGAAGCCAACAAACTCTAAAACCTGCACAGGAACTTCACAATTACTACCATAGCTATAGCACCTTCGTACAAAACTGATGTTATTTCAAGACCCACACTGGGCCATGAAAAGGTCTTTGGTGGGTTGACATTGTCTGGATACCACCTCCTCAGCAGGATGGGGCGGGGAGAAAATACCATGAGAAAAACCCCTTGTGAGTCAAAATAAAGTTAGTTTAATACAAAAAAAAAAAAAAAAGCAAAGGTTTTCCATGCATAGAAGTAGAGGAAAACAAAATATTTATTGTTTACTTCCTATCAGTAGGTGATGGCCAGCCACCTCTTTGGGAGTCAGCCTTCAGTATGTGTTGCTCTGGAAGACAAACATAATCACAGAATATTCTGATTTGAAAGGGAGTCACAGGCAAAACAATATAAGTAAATGACAAGTTATTCAGTGGGAAGTTTTTCCCCTTTTTCTTTTGTAATCCTGTTTCACTAAGCCAAATATTGAATTTACACAATCATGTTATTTCAATGCAACATTTTTGTTTAAATAACAATTTTCAAATTGATGATTTCCAGTTAATGACTAATAAGACGAAGAAATGTCATCACACAACTATTTGAAAAAATAAAAAAATAAAAAAGACATTTTGATATTTACCTATTGGATTTCTTCAGCATTAAGAATGTAAATATTCAAGACAGGGAGACAATGCACATATTTTGACTAGTAAGATAACATTCCTGAATACCTTAATAAATTTAATTCTTCACCTGGAGGTAAATACAGATTATTTTATTATAATACAGTTTTATATTTTATGAATTTTAGCAAAAAGCCAATCTGTTATATTTTTTTCTTTTTTGTATAGGAAAGGAAATGTCATGCTGACAGGACTTCTTGTACTATGTGTTCTACTGTCCAGTAGCTACTACATTTTTTTCAATAGCATATAATTCAAGCAAAACAGCATTCCTGATATCCTCACTTGAATAAAAAGAGGAAATCTTTGATGAAATCACAGTTTGTATACCTTAAAATATTCATCATCAAAATAAGATAATTTACAGACTTATAAATTAAGTCTTGAGGACTTACCCCCATAATGGCATTTTTTGTCATTGAGACATTTATAAAACAGAACTGCATGTGTCCTACAAGATCAGCATGTTCAACAGGAAAAATGAATAACTCTGCAGGACCACCAGCTCTTCTTCAGTCCTAAACAACATCTTAAAACAACAGTTTGGGAAAGATTGCTTGGAGTTTTGTGTAATTGTGTTTAATGAGTAATGCACAGTGCTTTTACTTTCTCTTTGCAGTCTGCATTTTATTGTTTTTGATACTGAGGTTGCTCATGACATCTTGAAGGTATGGGATGGGCCTGTTGAGAGCAGCATACTTCTCAAAGAGTGGAGTGGCTCGGCTCTTCCAGAGGATATTCACAGCACTTTCAACTCATTGACATTACAATTTGATAGTGATTTCTTCATCAGCAAATCAGGCTTCTCCATTCAGTTTTCAAGTATGTAAATATTTTTCTTCTCAAATATAATCGTTTCATACCCTATTTGTATACATTATTCCTGTACTTAACTCTTTCTCATCTTGCAGCTTCCTCAGTCTTTAGAAGAAAAGAGATTATATTATTTTCATTATGTTATGTGTTTACGCAAATGGCTACAACTAGGGAGAATATTTGGATTTGCTTTGAATGTTTTAGGTTTTTTTATTCCTTGTTTTCTACAGCAATCGCAGACCTAGTGCTATCTAATTAGCACTATTTAACAAGTCAAAATGGTCTGTAAATACAGAACTTTTCTTCAGCACCAATAAATATCCCCACTAGTGCTATCTAATAATGTATTATTTTATGTTTATAGTTTACGTTAGTTGGACTTTTTTTTTTCTCAAAACACTGACTGCATGATGCATGATTTTTATGACCTTAAATATCCTTTGTATGATTAAGCTAAAAATTAAAACACGCCTTACCATATTGAAATACACTTAAAAATTTACTTTTAAACTAATCAAATTGATCTTTAAGTATAAAGTGAAAGCTTCTCTGTGTTATAGAGAAGCTATGATCAACATTGTACAAGTGATCAATATTTTAAAACTGGGTATGTGGAGTTTTTCAATGTTATTTTGACTTAAAGACCAGGGGCAGGACACAGGAGACTGTATCATTGTCTTTGATTCAGTCATTGCATCCTTAAATGTCTAGATACAATGTATGTATTTCTGATCAAGACATATGAAAATTATGAATTAATGTGTGCGAGTAGTATTGTTCTCCATAGATTATGTCATTCAGAAGTAAAGGGTTCTAACCAGCTTTCAGTCATTATTATTCACATAAAGATATAAACTTGGGGGGTTTTCTAGTCTCTAAATAATGCATTTTACTTCATTTTCCTATATTTTTCTGAATGCTGTGTCTGCCTCCCCAAAACACTCTT
>NW_008239080.1:9022668-9089222 GCF_000691975.1 Corvus brachyrhynchos
TCATCAGCCTAAAAAACCTAGTTAAAAGTATGTAAAATGAATTAAAGACAAAGAGCAGAAAAAATGTTTCTAAAAATTCTCACCAGTGTGGTATAGGATATACTGCTTTTCATGTTTTACATGAAAAAGGTTTTTTTTACATGATAAGTTTTACATTTGTGGAAATAAATTGGGGATTTTTTCCCTGTCAGGGGCAGGATTAACAAATACGTTTAACATTGTATTATGTGAAAATACCTTTGTGCACAGATTTTGAAAGGACAGAAATATTTAAGACGTTCTGTTTACCAACACTTTCCTTAACCTTCAGTGGTACTAATAGTAAGTAGAAGACAATTTAATGCTTTAAGACAGAATAACTGTTTTTCCCATCCTAGTATAATATCTGATGGATGCACTGAGTGATCATGCTGGCAATTGCAGAGTATGTCTTACTGGAATTAATTGGAATTAATGATGAAGAGCTGAGTGCTCAAGTAGAGGGAAAACCGTTTCATTCACTCTGTTTGACAAGTGGAATATGTCATTAATATTTAAATTGTAAGGAGTAAAAAATAGTATTTAAGGAATATGTTAAAGTAAATGTTTAGTTATTTAATCTAAAAATCAGAGTCTAGTTTATTTAGTCCTCTTGAGGCAATGTGCAGACCACTGCGGCCTTGATGTGTAAAGCACTTAGAGTAATTAATCTATGGCTAACTGGGAATCTTTACATGCTTTAGTATTCATCATGTGTTCAAACTGTCAGACAGTTTGTAGCAAAGCTGCACAGAATATTGACATTTCAGTACTTTAGTAGTTTGTAACTCAATATGTAAAAGATTTCTGAATTGCTCAAACTTTTTTTTTGGCAATTGCAGAAGATGCAGACGTTTTATTATGAGTTCTATGAAGGTAATTGGTGAAGTTTTCTGTCTTTGTGTCATGTGAAGGATTTTCAAGTGTTGCATCTGTTAATGAGTATTTCATTTAGCTGCTAATTATAATTGAAGAAGTAAATTTCAGGTTCAGAATTGCACAGAATTGGAAAACCTTCAATAATGCAGCTTCCGTATTGGATTATGCAATTGGGATGAGTGTCTGCATTCATGAGCACCCCTTTATGGAATCATATAAAGGATATACATTTCTGAGTATCAGATCAAATGAGCAACTTAAACACAAAACATTGAAGTGCTAATTTGCATCTGGTGAATTTGTTTCATTGTGCTGTGAATGTGCTAATTAGTCTCTATACTTTGCATTCTAGAATGCCGTAACTGCCTCTGACTAAAAAAGAGGTGCTGTGAAAGGGTAGTTTGAGGTAGATCAGAAAATATCACTTATAAATTACTTACTGTTTATTGTAAGTGTAATTAGAGGTATTTTAATTAAAAAAAAAGTAATTGGCTGAATCTTGCAAAATGTTTGAATGTTAAAGTTCCCTGTCTTACCCACTCAGCTCAGCATGTAGAGCATGAGGACATGAACTGACAAGAGTGATTATGTTTGTAATCAGTCTAATGTTTTTCATTAAAACTTAATTACCATTTAGTTATGCATAAAGGGACAAAAAATGAAGTTCAGTGTACAAAACTGACCTTTATTCTGGGGATTAAATACATTTAAGCTATGTATTACAAGTAGAGATGTCGACCAGCTCCTTCTGGCACAAGGGTATAAGCAGATTTGGTTATTTGTCTTCTTTATTGCAAAGAAACAAAATTACTGGCAGCAAAACCTTCTTTCGTAAATTAGCCATTAAAAAAGTGCTATCTAACCTAGCTTAATTCTGTAGTACATATCTAAGGTAAATGGGATAAATTTCCGTCTGGAGTTGCTTTTTCTTCTTATCAGCTACAGGTCTAGATATACTACTAGTAATTTTCAAACTTTTGAATATTTAAGAACAGATGAAATGAATCCTATCTGTCTTTTCCCAGGTGTCTAGTTTCCTTTGAGATGTCATAAAGTGTGCTGGCTAGTCTCCATCTGCCACTGCAGAAGGTCACACAGCCATAAGTTCTCACTCCTATCTTCCAGTCATGTGCTGATTCCTTGGATATGATAAGGGATCTGAAATGAGACTAGTCACCTACGTTGAAGCAGATCAATCTTGCCCTGAATGTTTATTCTTCATCTACTCTAGACTTCTGTAAGCACTTGGATCCCATGCTAATGGATGGTCCATTGCTTTTATTGACCTAAAGTTTATTTTATTGAGGGTTTTTATTTCTAACAGTATAATTTTTTTTACTTGATATTTAGCAAAAACAATAGAAGTGACAGATGATAGGAACAGCACTGGTAGTTTCTAGTCATAATGTAATTCTTACAGGCTCTGATAGCCTTAGTTTAAAAATATCTAATATTAGTTCTACCCTTACAGTCTATCCTTTTTTTCTTCAACTAAATTCTCAGCTGTTGTAACTTAAGAGAACTGTATCCTTTTCTTCAACTTAATGATGAATTTATAGTTCTTTAGGTGGTTTTACAGATTTTGGTCCTCAAGGCAAATAATACATCAAAGGATTTTATTCACAGTCTTCTTAAAATTAAAAAAAAAAACCTAATAATTTTTTGAGATGTCTGGCTTTTGTAGAATCAGACCTATCTATGATAATATTCTATGCCTATCTCTGGTTCTGCAGCATTGTTAATTTCTCTTAGTTATAATATTCTGCAAGCATACACTTTAATTAAAAATGTGCCTATCTCTGCTTTCATACAAGCAAAGATGTGATCTTTTTTTTGTTAGTATAAAACAACTGTCAAGATGTTAATAAAGTAGCAAGGCACTTTTTCTCAATTTATTGTAAAATTTCTGTCTTATTAGAAGATACAAAGATACAAAATGAAGGCATTTGTATAGTTGGTTGTCCACTTTTGATTTTTCGGTTGTTTTCTTGCTTCCTCAATATTTTTAAATTTTGCTCCTGAAGTATATGCAGAAATAAGCAATGGTGAGTAAAAATGCTTGACTAAATCTTTAATTTAACAGCACAAGTTACCAATTATGATAATACAAATAAGCAAGTTACACCAATTATAATTAGAACAATTATTTGGAAATTATTCTGTCAGATGTTGAGACATCTGTTGACAACTTACTTCCTCTGGCAAAAGCTTAACTATCAGCTGTTTGGTTGTTCCTAATGGCATTGGGCTTAATCTGACAAATCTGTTTAAGCAATGATTTCTGCTTTTGTCCAGCTTTGCAATTCCTTTTGATCATGTGTTTTTCTGCAGCAACTTTTACAGTAACTGTGTCACCTATGTTGAACTGAGTACTGTTGTCTTGAAAATTGTTCCTTTATTGTTGAAATATTTTTTAATCACTTGCCTAGTGGCCTAAGCTGCCACATTTAAATAGTATAAGTATTTCCATTACAGAATCTTCATTGCTAGAATTCATAATGCAATTGTTCCAGATTGGTTCACAATTAAATTTTTGGGAAAAGGGGGATAGCACAAAAATATATTTTAAAAGAAATTTACAATGCATAATATATAATCACATACCTGCCTTACTAACTTAATAAATTTTGAGTTCGATAAAAATAAAATCCATTAAGACATCCATTGTTAAAATAAAAATAAAAGGTCACAAGACACAAGAATTCAACCCTTTTCAAGTCTGTAACCTAATAATTTCACAGTTCAGTGTCTTTTGCTGTCTGTGATGTTATAAATGTTGCATTTCATGCTCACAATAACATAGTGATGAAACTGTGGTAATGAAACTGTCATTGCACTCCTATCCATCATCTAATCCATGGCCTGGGGAAGGCATCCTCAGCCTCATAGGGGGTAGTAGTTCTTCATTTGGTTCCTGTGGAACTAAACAAAAATGAATCTTATAGGTTACTTTGGTGGTTACCTCTAAACTTACAAGATTTTTTTCTCCAGACCTTAATTAAGAGGCTTCACTGGCATTTGGGTTTCTTTTTTCTTTACAGTCTTGGACAATACATGACATTTAAATATGTTGTTGATGCTAATTTGCAAAGTACTTAGTCTTTACATTTACACATGTTATGTGAGTTACTTTTTAGAAGACAAACATTATTCTTTGACATTTTGAAATGTTAGTCTGAAATCACTGAAAATCCTACATACGTCTCAGCTTTGATATGCAAAATTCCTTTTCAGGCTTATTATTATCCAAACATAATGCACTAAACGGGGAAGCTTGTGCAATTTAAAAGCCTGGAAAAGTCAATATTGTTTCTATAACCATGTGGACTAGAAAAAATATACTGTCTGTAGCACAACACTACAGCAAATGGCTTACATGATTATTACCACAGACACAGTGAAAATTATATGGATGGAGGCGATGTTTTTATTTCCTTGAGGTACAAGAGAAAACAAGATAAAAATTATATAAAAAACCAAAAAAGAGTAAAAGATAAATTAACCAAAAATCTATCATTTTTCTCACAGGTCTGCAGCCTTGCAAATACACAGTGTCATCTTCTCGAAAGCAGTCTCCTATTGATTTTCAGTTCAATTTTAAATCAACTTTGAAATATAATTTGAGGACCAAAAACAAAATAAAATCTAAATTGGGATTGTGAAAGATTCTTAAGTTAGAAACAGGGAGGCTTAACACAGTGGCTGTCTACATATGGAGGTCTGAAAACTCCTTAGCAATCTGTGGTTTTCCCAGCTGTCTGTTCTTCTGGAACCTACCTCTAAGTTCCATCTTTAATGCACACAGAAGCTTGTTCCTCTCTGAGCAAAGGAGACAGTAAGTGACAGGAAATCTGTACAGAGGATTAGTTTATAGCCCACTGAGTATCATCTAAGCTTAAGGCTTGGAGCACATATGCAAGAGCTGAGAAGCAGAAATTACTTATTTTCCAGCTTAGTGGCATTCACATCTCATCTCCTGGCTATGCCATTTAAGTAACCTAATTTTTCTCAGTCATTTTTTAAAAGTCTAACTCTGTAATTTAGTTTGATTTTGTATCCTTGAGCCTAAAAGGAAGTTATTGATTTCCTTACTTTACAGCGTGTATGTTTTACTTGTTAAATGTTATAACAGAAGAGCAGTGATGGAAAGCTGGTAATTTTTAATTTCTGAATTACTTATAAATGCATATGACCTCTATACACTTCAGATATTTGCAAAATACCAAATGAAGCAATATCAGACTTGTAATTTTCATGCAGTTACAGAATCTCTTGGGATTCTTGAGAAGTGAAACAACTTGGAAAGGAGGCAAGTTGAAAAGTTGACAGTCTGTCTAAATATTCCCTTTACTAGATGACACATCAGTGCTTAAATGTCTGGTGTTCTCTTTAATTAGGGTCAAGTGTATTTGGCACAATAAAAAGTTGTTGGTTTCAAATACATAAAATAACTTCTGAGGCTGCAAGACCAACAGTGTAAAGAACATTTTGTTTATTAAATATCTGTGATAATTTTTAAAATTTAGAACTTTGCATATAAGAAATTAACAGTGAAATTAATATTAGAAGGCAT
The DNA here is from genome assembly GCF_000691975.1 of Corvus brachyrhynchos. NCBI lineage: Eukaryota > Metazoa > Chordata > Aves > Passeriformes > Corvidae > Corvus > Corvus brachyrhynchos. The sequence continues at coordinate 9,028,139 of NW_008239080.1, forward strand.
TGGTCCCTTCTAGTGGATGGATACTTGACACAGAATGGGAAAGTGTTGTTTGCTGAAATATTACGTAACATAACCTTTTAAGAAGAAAATTAATCTATTCAGAGATATGTTTAAAAAAAAGACAACAGCTAATGATAGGGACAGGCTTGTGCTCATTTACTTGAAAGAATTGCAAGTCTTTAACAGATAAGCACTAGAGCGATCCATTGTTCAGAGCTGTTGCTGTCTGTCAAATCAGGAAAAACTTCTCTGAGGTCATGACCATGCTTTCATTCCCTTGTGGCCAAACATACTTTTAGTAAACTGCACTACTATGGGGTGTCAGGTAAGTTGTCAGAGTGGTGCCTGGGGAATGCTTACAGAGTAGTCATTAGTAGTGACAGCTATTACTGTAATTCCTAGTGGAAAAAAGTCCACCACAGTTAAAAACCTGCCATATCTTTTGCTTCATTTGCATATAGGAATGATCCAAAGTATGAGATCTATTGTTTTGGAATGGAAACAACGACAAAAACCTATGAACAATAAAATGTTAAACAAAGTTTGTGTGTTTCTAGTGTGTTAATTGTAATAATCCACAAATTCTCCCACAAAGATGTTTTACAATTTCTGCGATTTATCTGTGACCACCCATTTGCTTGAACATGCATAAAACTGCTTTAAGAATCCAAAATAGTTGCTTCTTATTTTACTCTTTTTTTTTTTTTTCAACCTTTCTCCCTTCTGAAAATTTACAATAGAGGGTAAAAAAAAGTTTTCCAGTTGTACAATCTGGTAGTTCTTTCAAGTTTGCAAATATTTAGTTGCTCTTGCTGTTTCTTATAGTGGTATACTCCTTTGGTGTGGACAGAAGGAATAGATGCAGCTGCTAATTCAGAAAATGGATTATTATGGTCAGGAAGGTTGCATATTGGTGGTAGACACCAGTACCATTAATGACAATTGTGACACTGGATTTATGACTTCTTATTTTGGCTTTTGTTCACAGTTGTAGTAAGTTCTTTGAAAAAGATGTTTGGGTAAGGACTGGTAGGAAACAGAGTGCAATTCAGTAGAGACATTAGTCTCCAGAGATGGGACCTCCTTTCCTTTGGAAGACTGCAAAGTTTGTTGCAACTCAGGATGTCTGAATACCTGAAGCCAGTAGAAGAGAACCCGAAGCCAGAAGAGACCTGGCATCTTCCGAAAATCCACAGTAGATGTAGATTTGTGTATCCACTTTCTGGGTGATTACTTGCTTTAAGTCATCCCATACTGATGGTTAGTTTAACATTGCTTTTTAAATGAATTTATTCTTTTAGAAAGAAAAATCCATATGCAACTACTGAGAACTGATCATAAGTGAGATATTTTGCTAAGGTTCAGTTTAAGTTATCTCTAAGAAAGTTGTTTCTTGCCCCTGAAATGAAAACCTCAGGGCTCCATAAACTGCTATTTAATTTAGCCAGATGGGGGTAAACAGCATTTGCATGCTACAGTATAGTAGGACTATAAAACAATATTATTTACAACATGATACACTATTGTGCAAACGGCATCAAATCTGTTTTGATAACCAGAATATTAAAGTGAGAAAAGGAGTTACTAGTTCTCAGGCCATTTTTATACTAAAGATACTGGCAGGCAGTCACATAATCATGATGTATCTCAGTGGGCAGGTTTTTGTAAAAGTAAAGGAACCATAGCCTTCCTGTATTAACTGAAGAGCAAATAATATTGTCTCTGGTTGGAATGCTAATGTGAACATGTGCATTTAAATATGGATGGTAAGTAAGTATCTACACCTTACAGCTTTTATTTCATCATTCCCATACAGCTTCCATTGCATCAACTTGTAATGATCCTGGGACACCGCAGAATGGCACTAGATACGGAGACAGCAGAGAACCTGGAGACACCACCACCTTCCAGTGTGACCCTGGCTATCAGCTGCAAGGACAGGCTAAAATTACATGTGTGCAACTGAATAACCGATTCTTCTGGCAACCTGATCCTCCTACATGCATAGGTATTAAGATGAGATGTTAGTCTCTATTCAGGACTAATACAGATCAGATTTCTTGTTCAGTTACTGGGCATATGGTGCTCTTGCTGGGGCGATGATCTCTGCAGAACTCAGTTATTTTGTACTTACAGAAAATGTCAGTCTCATTCTCTTGATTAACAGTATTTTTGGGTGTGATTTTCTTGCTTTATTCTTTAAACTTCATAAAAGTTTAAAATTGACAAAGTCTAATAGAAATAATTAAACAGAAGTGGTGATTTGGATAAAAAAAATCATATTGAAATGGTCTCATTAGAATGTTCCTCTGTGTAATAGTTTGGTTACATAACTGTGATCCATTATTTATTCTGAAAACTTTCTGAGTTATCTTACAGATTAAATACCCATCCTGTGCAATACCTTGGAAGATGGATACTTATCGGGAAAAGTAGATGCAGAAAAGGGGATCCAAGTTACAATGCTGTTGAAAGAACTTAGATATATTTCCATAGCACCAGGAGAGGGTGGATCCATAGTGCTAGATTGTATAAAGGTTTCACTGGGGTTCTTGCCAGTAGAGTAATAATTACAGGCTTGCTGAATTGTATTTTAAGGTCATCAGTGTAGGTTTTGTAAGAGTAACCAACATATGGAAATTTATCTGCTAGGCATAGTAATTTTTTAAATCCTGGTTATTTTGTTGCCTACTGATTTATAATTAAATGAAGACTTACTTTAGCAATCCTAAAACCCAGATACAAAGTCTCTGGAATAAACATAATGATTTTCTTTCTAGAAGGCATTTTGGAAAAGCACTTTCCAAAATAGCATATCCTCAAATAACTGCAGTCCCTCTGTTTCTCTGAAGTAAAAATACTGTGCAAGATTCAAGATAATGGAGGATAGTTTCTCTGACTCCATATCATGTAACAGAATTGGAGCAGCACATTATCTGCTTACTTTCTTCTGGGTGTCTTATGTGCAGCATACAAAGTAGTATGAAAATGCTTACTAAACATATGGGGATCATTCACAAATTAAACATCTAAATAAAAAATTAAAATAATATATGTATGGTATCTAAAGGTCTAGAAGATTCATACTTTTACTTTGAATACCAATTATAATCACTCCATATTTCTTTATTGTCTAGTAAAAAACACCAACAAAACAAACATAAAAGAAAGAAGGAAATAAGAGAAAGAAAGAGAGAATACCTTTGGTCAAAAAGTATATACATAGTTCCTGTTATTCTTCCATATACTCAAGGTGACTTTGAAGGGGAAAGCAGATTAAAATAATCTTTAGTGTAGACATGACAATAGCAGAAACCTTAAGAGTTCTGTAAAGCCATTATATGTAATTTTAACATTTTCATAAAGTCCTTACTTTAGTATGCTGACTTGTAAGTGGAATGGTGTGAAAAGAAACCTCTTTAAAATGTTTTGTGTAGATGCCAAATCCTTAGCACCAACTGGTGTTGCAGTGGGGATACTGCAACATGCATATATCAAACCAGGAGTCCCGTGGAAAGGAAATATATATGGACAGACAGATTCTTGATAGCTGTTTCAGAGAGATGTTTATTTCTCCAGCCGCATGGCCGGAGCTCTGCCCAGGAACTGTTCCAGTCACGGGACCAAGGGTCCTTCTGCCCGCGCAGGGAACACAAACCAACCAATGGGAACGAGGCTGAGCAGGGGCAGGGAAACCCCGTGTCTGTGCCCTCAGGGCCCCTCTCCCAGGGCTCCAAACTGGTTTGCACTTAAAATGTGTTTCTCTGAGTCTGGTTGAGTTGGTAATGTAGGTGCAGCCTGTATTGACTACTTTACTTTTTTTGTTAGACTTCTATGTGATTATCATCTATGAGAGTAGGATTCCTTATCTGTTTAAAAGTCACATTCAATTCATGGTAACTAAATGAATGTATTTAATTTTTGATTTGTGTAATATCTTTACTAAGTGAATCAAACAGATTTCTACAACATCTATGGTCAATAGAAACTGCAACCTGAGTCGTACTACTGAGCTTTCCCAGTTCTTAAAGTACTTCCAGTATATAAGAAATTTTCTGCATGATAGAGACAGGATTAAGTAATACCAAAAATATACAGGACTTCCTAATTAACTTAATATTTTTTATTCCTTTAGAAAGATTTTTCCTGTACTGCTTTTGAATATGAACAGAGGTCACTTTTTTAAAAGACAAATAGAAAATTTTTTGCTAAGAGGAAGTGGGAAAGTTCTGGTTTTCTTAAAAAATTATTATTGGTGAATGTAGAAATCATTTTGCTCCTACTTAACAGCTAGTATGTGCTTGTGAATTTAAAATGTGACCATATTCCTATTCCTTTTTGCATTGTGACAGCTGCTTGTGGGGGAAACCTGACAGGCCCAGCAGGAGTTATTTTATCACCTAACTATCCACAGCCTTATCCTCCTGGGAAAGAATGTGACTGGAGAATAAAAGTAAACCCTGACTTTGTCATTGCCTTGATATTCAAAAGGTATCTTTTCTCAATGAATGTCTCTGTTTTAAAGGGTTTTAAATCTAAAAATGGCAATATTTATAATTTCTTAAAGCTTCTAATTAAATTCTCTGGCTACATCCTGGAGCATATATCTAATACGTGCTGTATCATTGATTCCAAAAAATGTAAAAGAAAAAATATATAGCTATATAGTATCTTTGCTATCCAATATATTCCTGAAGAACAAAACTTTCTGTGACATATCAAATAAAAATCCTTGAACGACCTTATCAATTTGTTGAAATGCTTGATTTATGCTATTGTACCTAATAATGTGGTACACTTAAATGTGGTGCACTTAAAGTGCAGTGGAAATTCTATCTGTAAGTCAGTTCTTACAGGATTTTAGAAATACAGCCTAATATACTCTGCTTAAAGTGAATAGATCAGAAAAAAAATTGTTCTACTTAGTCAAGAGATAAAAGACTTTGAGATAATGTTGTATCACAATTTTAATTATTTCCTCTGTGTTCCATAATCAACCTATATGTGTTGCATAGATTTTTACAAGTTGAAGTTCAGGGATATAGTCATATTCATGTGCTCTGTTTATTGTTTCTAATTGAATCAGTCCTATATAATCATCTTGCTTGCTATATCTATGGATACAAATGCAATGTTTATTCATTTTTTGATACTGTGCTTTAAGTGTGATTTTAAAGCAGAGAATGGAAACATTGCTGTTGACTTCAGTGGAATGTTGATCAATTGTGATTCTTTTAGGTTGAGAATTTATCTGTGTAATATTTGTACCCTTTCTGTGTGAAAAAAAATCAATATAACACCAAGACAACAACAACAGCCAAACACCAAACCAAAAAAAAAATCCAGTTTCTTTAATTATGGACTGCAGTTTATTTTCTAAAAACTATTGATAGACACAAAATTGAAGAATGGAATCATAAGGTACTTGAAATTATATAATAAAAAATATGGTAATTCTGTTATTCAGGTATTTGATCACATAGCATATAGATGACAATAGTTCTCCACTAATTACACTCTTGAAGATATCACATGATAGGTGTAGTAGGCACCATATTTTTGTGGATTGCCTAAATAATTGGCTCAAATGCTCCATTTCAAATAAGATGGAAGAAACTTACTCAGTATTCAGATTTGTTTGGAAGTATTGTTATGAGGAGTACAGTATGATCAATATAATGGAATTTTCTGTTTATGCTATACTTCCAATAAGTTTTCTAAATTATTGCAGTCTAATAATACATACAGTTTTCAGTAGCTGAGGTTAATCAGGCCTGGAGTTCCCTGGGTCTTCTCTCACACCCTTCTTGTAAATTGCATTAACATTGGCCACCTTCCAGAGAGCAGGAGCCTCCCCAGACCCCCAAGACCTTTGGCAGATGATGGAGAGCAGAGGAAATAACGTTTCTTTGACATTATTCTGCAAAACCTACTTTCTTAACATACCATTTTCTGTTCATTTCACCTAACCTTTCTCATACTTGGCAGAATGCTACAGCTGAGGCCTGTGCTATTCTCACAGAACAGGCTTTGAGAAAGCAGCAGTGTCTGCACAGGATGTGAATGTGGACTGAGAATAAGGAGATGTAAAATGTTTTTTCAAATGTGTGTTTCCTACAGAAAGATTGAAAACCATTGCTCTGTACAATTTGATTTTCCTTGGTTTTGGCCTTTAGGTTTCTATTCCTTTTAACACTTCTAAAACCCTCAACTAAAAATTTTCTGTCTTAGCAAATATTTTAAAATATTTTTTGGCTTCTCTTACTTCTTGAAAATAGGGCATAAAATATTATTCATTATATGAAGCTGTTTCCGTTTGGCATTATGAAAATATTTCCTGCTAGCTAAAGATATTATTCCTTCTGTCTTCCATAATTTGGAAAAGTTTGCATCTAACAATACTAACTGGTGTAATAGAAAGACAAACAGCTGACTGTCACACTTGGGAAAAAGACATATTTATTTATTTTGTTCTACAAGGATAAATAGAAAAAACCCAAAACTATCCAACTGACTGAGACCTTGCTTGCCCTTTTTAATGTAGCTTCAAATTTCTTATCTTTTCTTCTGTGTTCCTAGTATATCCTTTTATCTAACTCTGTTTATCTAGAACTGCCTGAGATTTATCTTTACATTGTCTCAGAACTCACCTCAGTTAAATTCCTCTGAAAGACATTCCATTTGTATTATCTTCATAATTACTTTGTAAAACATATAAGTGTTATCAAATACAGCATAACATAGATGTCTTGGTGAGAATTAATATTAATTCACATTAATTTATCATGTCTGATATCATTTGGGTAAGAACAAAAGCAAGTTCCAAGATAGTATTCTATCCATATGACAGCATCTTGTTTCTAAAATTATAAACTTATGTTTGTAATGGGTGGAATTAGTATAATCCAGTTTAGCCCACTAAATCTGGACTTTTAATTCAAGCTACTTTTCTGGTTCATTCCTGTGGTCACTGGTAAGAGGCAACCTTTCTGAAGAAAGTGATTCCATGATCTTGATAGAGTTGTTTAAGATAGGTGGGAGGATATTCATGATGGCTTTTAGAAAGCTGAATGTGTTCATATAAATGGTAAAAAGAACTCCATTGAAAGTTAGTGAACTTTTACTGTGAATCACATTTAAAAAGACATTTATTTCTGGAGAAGAAAATGTTTAGGCATAAAATTGGCAGCTACAGTCACAGTAATGTTTAACTCATTAAAAAAAAACCTTGAAGACTTAATTATTTTTTCCCTTTATTTTCAGTTTCAATATGGAACCCAGTTATGATTTTCTACATATTTATGAAGGAGAAGATTCCAACAGTCCTCTAATTGGCAGTTTTCAAGGCTCACAGGCTCCTGAAAGAATAGAGAGCAGTGGTAACAGTCTGTTTCTGGCTTTTCGCAGTGATGCTTCTGTTGGAATGTCAGGATTTGCCATTGACTATAAAGGTACTGTTCTCATGGTAATCTAAATAAAAGGAAAAAATGTTATTTAGTGATTATTGAGACTCAAATCTGTTTACTTCTGTATGTACTCATAACTGAACTGCCAAATACTTTGATGCATTAACATATGTTTTAAAAACTATTTTCTGTTAATACGTGAAGGAATACAGAAATCCTATTTCATGAAATCTCTTTCACATCACTTATGCACTTTTTCATCTTCCAGAAAAAAAAAAAATAGGTAGAAGATGCACATCAAAAGTAACATTTGGAAAAAAGTTTTACAACAGCGAAATTGTCTTACCCAAGAATGCCATCTGACTGTTTTTTCTTTCTTGTCAATACATGCTAATACATTTTCCTTTCCACATTGTTTTGAATCTACAAATGCATTTTTGAATAAATACTACTGGATAGTAATTGCATTTTTTTTTGAGGGGGTGCCTCTTACTAGATAGAGACTGGGTTAGGCTGACTGTTTATTAAAGTCAGAAAATCATTGAAGATGCTGGTTTCTTTCCCAGTCACAGATGCTGTGTGTGGCTTGATTATAATCTTTGCTGAGTTTTATCAAGCTGTTTTTCAGCAGCAGAAGTGCTGCCTCAGCTTCTTATTCTTGACAATGGAAGCAAACCACATTAATGTACATGTTAAAAATGAAAGACAAAAAGATCTAAGAAATACAAAAAAATATATATCTATAAAAGAGAGAGGAATGAAAAAGACCTATAAAATCGTTTTTATATTTAGTCTTCTTCTGTCATCCAGAATCATGCATTATTCTCCATACTTGCAAGGTTCTTCTTCCCAAAGTAATTGTCATATTGCCATAAATGAAATCTTAGACTGTTTGTCCCTGTCCAAAAAAAATATCAAAAAAATGGGAAAGCAATTTGTTCCAGGAAATCTGCAAGGCCTGCAAGGAAAGAAAATGAAGTGTTGAGCAGAAAGAGATAAAGAGATAAAGACGGCGATTGAAAATGTGCACACACATTTTTACTGTGCGTCTAATTTTTATTCTCGGCATAGTCTGATATCAGTTCCTCTATGCAACTGGAAGTTAAATGAAATTATAATGAGGTAAAAATAAAAGATACAAGAACAGAATACTGTCTTTAAGAAAATTATTGTACTTGATGGACAGTATGCTTCTGCTTAATAATTTAACATTTTTCTTATGTATATTATTCAATATTTTATATAAAATGTATAAAATGATAGAACAGTGAGTTGGAAGGGACTTAATCATCTAGTTCCAACCCCCCCTGCCATGTTAGGGATACCTTCCACTAGACCGGTTTGCTCAAAGCCCCATCCAAACTGACCTTGAACACTTCTAGGGAGGGGACATCCAAAACATCTCTGGGCAACCTGTTCCAATGCCTCACCACCCGCATGGTAAGGAATTACTTCCCTGTATCTAATCTAAACCTACCCTCTTTCAGTTTGAAGCTACTCCCCCTTGTCCTTTTTCTACAAGCCCTAGTCATTGACTACCTGAGCCTTCTCCATGTCCTGGGTAATCAGGTCTCCCATTTCTTTCTGGAGAGGACCCACATTTTCCATAATCTTCCTTTTGTCAACAATATATATATATAATATATATGTATATAGAAGTGGTGAATTCTAGAACTGGCCATTTTTCTTCTAAATACTAAATACTGAACTTTATTGGAATCATTCAGCTTCTGGAGGGTTCTGCTAAAAAAAGGTAGGAAGAAAATGCTCTTGGTTAGATCCTCTCAGTATAATTTCCTCTTTTAATCTTATGCAAACATCCATGATCCATGATTCAACAAGAATAATATATTACTAACTTGTTGAAAAATTTAAAGTGATTGAAAAAACCCATTGATAATTGTTCTTTTTGATGTTCTTTTTAATTGAAAGTGTATATAGATTTACTGTAATTCATTTTAACAGAAAAGCCACGGGAAGCTTGTTTTGATCCTGGAAACATCATGAATGGCACAAGGATTGGAACAGACTTTAAGCTTAGTTCAACCATTACTTACCAGTGTGATTCTGGATATAAGATTATTGAACCTTCAACTATAACATGTGTAATTGGTGCAGATGGAAAACCAGCATGGAACAGAGCATTGCCATCTTGTAATGGTATGTACTGTTTTCTTACCATTTCCCTTGTCCCCCCAGTGAATTCAGTTTCTCAGTCCCTGAGGCTGTTTACACTTTCTACACATACAGCTTGTGTAAGAAAAAAACAAATCTGAGGTCGAAAAATAAGAATCATGATGACTGTTGGACTATAGCTTAGTCAGTAATGTATTAAGTATTTAAAAATGTCTTTAAACTCTGGAATCAACACATGTTCATAATGATTACAATGTAATATGTAAGGTTCTTGAGACACCCAGTATTATTTAGAATAGATACCACAACCATCTCAATACTGCATTAATTGTCAGCTTGGAATAAGAATTATAGTTACTGAGGCAGAAAATTAAAATGACATCTCAGAAATGTGGCTAACTAATTTATCCTCTATTCCTTGTTTCAGTGTTTGTGTTGTGTATATACATACATATGGAACAATTTTAACAAATCAAAAACAATTTACATATATTAGCTAATAAAATCCATAAAGTATTAGTTTATTTATGGTGAAAAATAGTCTCCTGCAAAATTTTAGATTTTTAATTATAGAAAAGCACAACTTAGAAGGAAATATTTCTACAACTCCATAACTTTGGAGTTTGTTTTAAATTAAAAGTGATACACTTTCATTCCAGTGAAATGTTCATGACTTGAGAGTTTCATGTGGTAATCAGACTTTGTGGCATAATTTCTGATATCCTCAAAGCAAAAAGAGAAGGAAATAATAAAGATTTTAAATTCATGCCATAAACTAATTCCTTGTGATATTTGAGTTTCACCTCAGCCACATAATCCTATTCTGCCTACTGATAGATCAAACTTCTCATCTTCTATCATTACATTGAATTTTTAAATAATTCATACAAGCAGCTAAGAGAAGGATTTGTAGTATTAATTGCTGCCTTTTTTTATAAGGAAGTCACACTTGTGGAGATATTTCAAGCATGGTTTTAAAGACCTGTCAGGGAGCAGAAAGAACAGGTCTGCTCAACAAGGGCTAAGAGCCAAGCACAGGCTCTGCCCTCACTCACTAGGCACAGCTCCACATGAGCTAGGTCTGCAGAGCCAGGAGTTGGTAACAGGGTACTTTCATAGCCCCACTCCAACAACCTTGTCCACCTGGGCCCCAGGTCGTCCTCTGAGCTACTTTCCAGGAAGGTGTTAGATTGTACTCTGCTATATGTAAGATGCCCACAGCAGTGTAATATTGATTTACTTTGTTCCTTTTAGCAGAATGATATTTTCCTTGCTTAAAACCAAATTAATGTGGCTATGCTATTTTTAATGACCTTATTTCTATTTATTTATTTATAAAATAATTTCATTATTGTTTTTTTGGGTAAGGTAACTTCTTACAACAATCTGTTATTCTGGTGAAAACTATAGGTTTTTTTATTAAATAATTTCTCACAATAAAAAGATCACTGAAATTCGTGTAACTAATTTAATACAAGACTAATATTTTGATGAAGATTTTGATAGGAAGCCAGACTTTTCCAAAAGAGAAGAGTGACAGCAATACTTTGTTTTCAGTGTATACAAATCAATGTCCAACACAAGGACATGTTTGAACTTAAAAACAGCCACTCCATCAGTCCCTTAGTATGCCACACTTACAGCCTATACATGGAGGAACACGCCATGTATTCATTGTTATTGTTTTTCTCATGATACAGACAGAACTACTACTCATATAAATCCTGACTTGTCTTGGAGGTTTGAGCTCCACTGTTCTTAAATATCCCTTCTAACTTCTGTAGCTCTAAAAATTTCTCTTACCTTTCTGTTGTTTTTTTAATATACATATGAAGCCAAGGATTTTTTTATATGTATAATCTATATGCTCTTTTCATAATCATCTAGGAAGATATGAAAAAAAGGCAATACAAGCATACTTCACAAAGCAGAATCCTTGGCATTCTGTGCAGGGTAGTGTCAGCATATCTATGTATTTTTCTGTGCCATTTTTTTATGCAGTACCATATTTTTTCCTGACCTGTTTTTAACATGGATAGATATAGACAGATATTCAAATAAAAACCCAATCTAAAGTCTTTTTTTACAGTATCTTTCAATTAAATAACTTATACTTCCAGTCCTATGGGAATAATTGTAGTCAAGTAAAACTTGCATGTATTCTAATTTTAAAGAAATTATAATAAAATTATATCCTGAGAAAAAGCAAGTGTCATTTTGGGATCTTTAGATTTTTATTTTCAGGCTTAACTAATACAGTCAACTCTAATTAATATAATGTGTTTCTTTGTGTTTGTTTCCAGCACCATGTGGAGGGCAGTATACTGGATCAGAGGGAGTGGTTTTATCACCAAATTATCCTCATAATTACACGGCTGGACAGACTTGTCATTATTCAATAACTGTCCCTAAAGAATTTGGTAAGAATTTCTTCTATTGATTTATCAATCATTATCATCATTCTACTGTTCAAATGTCCTTTATGTGTAATAATGACCTCAAGTTTACATTGTATTGCAAATTATTTATAAAAACTAAATATATTCCTGACATGGAAAATGATTCTAAGGTTTTAACGTTTTACTTCTCCCTAGAGTAATCAATTGACTTCAGGTAAGGCGTCTATGTCTGCTACCTAAATGTATCCTGAATATCCTCATTGATTACATTGTTCATCATCATAGGATAATCATTCATTCAAGCTTCCTGCAAAGTAAAATCAGGTGTCAGAAAACAAGTTCTTATATTCCTCCTACATTTTAACTTTTTGGTTTTCATGTTTTAACAAGAGCAAGATGCATAGAATCATATTTTTTTAAAGTGGACAGTGGAGGGAAGGGAAGCAGTTTTACATTAAAGAACCAGAAGCGTTTGTGAAAAATCACAAAACTGATTGTTTCAATAGGTTGAAATACTTGGACAAAATCTGTAAAACTTGTGCAATTGTAGGTAAGGTATAGTTTTCTACAAAGCAGGTTTTTTCTAAGTCCAGACAAGTAGCAATAAGATTCATTTTACTACTTCTTTACCTAAAGGCTGAATTCACACCAACTTAATGCATTTGGTACTTTCTATGTGCAATGAAACCTGTAAGGACTCAGCTGTAAATAAAATATAGATGGCTAGAGTGAAAAAATAGTATTTTTATTTACTTGGTTTTACTTCATGTTTCTATTGCTATATGATATTTGAATTCAGTGAACTATTCGATATTTACTAGTGAGATGTATAATTAAATGATTTATTAATACACTTTAAATTATATACAGCTGAAGTGCGAATTAAGTGTAGCAATATGTCAAAGCTGGTAACACACTGGTGTTTTTAGTATTTGATCAGCTTTTATAGCCTTCTGATAAAATAAGTACTAATGCAACTTTTAAAATTTAACAAATCAATAACTTTAAAAAAATCTTCCTCAGACTAAAGCCAGGTAAGCAACTAATCCTATATGATAATAGATGCTCCTTAATAGTTGCTATAGATGGCACTGTAATTTTGGTACAAACCTTTCTGTTTAGATATTCCGTTTTCTTATTCTCATAGGTACCTAAGCAATAAGACTTGTTTGACTGGAGGGCACAGTTTTGGTGAAAGCGTGATTTAATAAATTTGGTTTTAATTAAAAATATGGAAATAATGAACAAAAAAAATATTCTTATCGCTTAAGTTTAATGCAGCTGTTTTATCATGTTACACAATGAAGTAAGTTGGAAAAATTTGTGCAGGAATTCATTAATAAACAAGACAAGCAGAATACATCCTTAAATTTGATTTTGAAGACTAAGTTCTTCTTTTATCTCCTCTCTTTTTATTTTTTTGCTGTCTATCCTTTTCTTTTTCTTTTTTACTTTTTTTTTCTTTTTTTTTCTTTTTTTTAATGTAGTGGTGTTTGGACAATTTGCCTATTTTCAGACAGCTTTGAATGATGTGGCAGAATTATTTGATGGAGAAAACTCTCAGGCTAGACTACTTAGTTCACTGTCTGGATCCCACTCAGGTAATTAATAAAGAAAGGAAGTATGCATTTCTTACACAGCTCGGTATGGGAAAAAAATAATCAGGAGAATGTTATGAATTTACTTTGGAAATAAAGTCATTGGAACAGGATGTGAAGGGGAATGGAACACCTTTCTAAATCTTTGAATCAAGACATTATTCTGGAACATATGGTTTAGGCAAGAACTGATCACTTGGGTGAGTATAGAAAGAGTTGAATGAAATTCTCTGATCTCTATATAAGAGGGCAGATTGGATGGTATAATTATCTTCTCTGCCCCTAAACTTTTTGAAATACACATCTACATATTCTGAATGTCTAATTTAAACACAAATTACTTGTATTTACAAAATGCAATTATCTGTATGCAAACATGCACTTAGACTAAAAGCAGGCCAGCTGTTGCATTCAGGTAACTATAGCAAAATGTTGACCTTGTGAAATCATAATTAAGCTTATATGGATTTCAACATGGCCAAATATCCAATGTGTGCATGTGTAATGACTGTGTTAATCTTCAGTGATATGTAAGTATGTTTCTGCAGCTATGAATGTGACTTGTCAAACACTTGTAGTATTTAGGATAGTTTATATGTGAGTTTAAAATTTTTTCAGTACAGGGCTATTCATGGCTTCTTGGTTTTTACTTTGAATAATTGGAGAAATATTTCATATGAAAAGAATGTAACATATCTATTTGATTTCTAGTAAATATATTATTATATGAAAAACTCAGTTTTTAATTTTCCTCTGGTGAATCCTAGCTATTTGTGTCATAGTAAGAGTTCACAAAAAATTCTAAAATTTGTTGAATTACTGACAGGAGTTTAGCAACAAAACAAAATTAAATTTTTCATTTTAAGAGACAGCCCATCTAAGCACCAAATTTTACTGCATCAAGCTGTCATGGAAAAGTTGAAACTAATGTCTGTTTTCACAGCAGACATTTAAAAATACTTGAAGGGAACTTAAAATTCTGATTTTTATTTATTATATCTGACATATCTGATTTACATTGATTCAGGATTCTGTTACATGGAATCACTAGTTGCAATAATATAAAATTAACCAAAGTGAAAGAATTATATACCTGGTTATATAAGATATTTTAAAATCATCATTCATTTCTGTAGAATTTCATAAAATATGGGTTTATGCAGTCCAGTGAGAAAAAAATAGTAGTCATATGTAATGGAATCATTGTGGAAGTACTGCAATTTTGTCTAGAGTGTTTCATTATTGAACTTTTATCATGACTCCCAACAGATATGTCAAGAAAGGTGTTAAATTACATTAAATATCTTTATTAATCCTCAAATCAGAAATAAAATTTGCAATGCTATAAGAAAGTTAATAATGTAATATAGTTCATGTGTGACCATATATTTTATTGAAGCCACTACATAAAACAAGTCGTGGGTTTGCTCTCTCTCAGTTTTAGTTTTGAAATGGCAAGCATTCCATGAAGATTCCTGTGGCATTTTTCAAATGCTTTTATTTGTTTAATGTGTTTTGCAAGGCAAAGTAAAGCTCTCAGTCACAGAAAAGAGTTAACTAAAAAGGATTCTAATACTTTTGGCCCCAAGTGGCAGTAGGGTTCTCCAGTCAAGTAGTTTGTTGGAGCTCTAGTTCCAACTGCTGCAGTAAATCCAGAAGGTTTCTCTTGTTGAATCATGAAGACTTTTTGTTCTGACAATGGCAAATTTAATTTTGTACAATGTTGTTTATGTTTTCTTTAACTATAGAGGAAAACATAAAACTATGTGTTTTAACAGCATATTTGATTACATATTGAAGAGCTAAAACTGTTTCTGTTTTGTGTATTTGTTTTCTGTTTCCATTTGTAGGAGAGACATTGCCTTTGGCTACATCTAATCAAATTCTTCTGCGATTCAGTGCTAAGAGTGGGGCATCAGCCAGAGGGTTTCACTTTGTTTACCAAGGTAAACATGTCTACTTTTGGTGGAAGACACTGGTGCCAATTTCATGAATTGTATTGTTTTTAATTCTGCATAAGTCTTAACGTATTGCTTTAAATGTGAGTGTAGTCTTAACCTTTTTCCAGAGATCAGGGACTTCTCCTCATGGCAGACTGGCTTCAAAACAGCAGTTGCTGTGTTTATCCTGTCTGTCCTCATGGACTTGTATATGTCCAGCCTTTCTCAGTAGTCTGCAGTCTGTTGCTCCCTTACTGCTGAGTGAGCTCAAGGGGTTTGGGAGCGTGCTTATTTGTATTAGTCTTTTTCAGTATTCCCAGCTGATTTTTCAAGAGTTTTTGTCCAGGCTGCTAAGGAATTCTGTCTTCTTGGAGAGCTTGGAGAGAAAATTGCTGCAGCAGAGATCATCAGGCTGTTTCAGTACTGAAGGGTGGGTGGGAGACTTGCTGGTCTGTTTTTGACCCAGCTGAACTTGAGGAGACATTATGTGCATGTCTGCACACTGCAGCTGAAATGCAAGAATGACACAGCATGGCCAAGTCTGTTAGCATTCTGCTGAACAGCTTAGTACACTTAGCTGATCCCTGAGTCTTCAATGCAGTCTGGTGACACCTGGAGCAGTGCTTACAGGTCCATTGCCTGTATGGGCAACAAATGCAGTCCCAAAGCAGCTGACTTCGGGGCAGTTCACTAGATGTATTGCTTACATACTCAGTAAGCTTAATGAGACAGTCATTGCACACTGTGGTTATTGTATACTACCATTTCACCTTTACTAAATTGAAGTGTAAAAGTAGTTTTGGATAGTTTTAAATAATATTATTAAGATTCCTAGATACTTTTTAAATTTTTTTCTTTAAACATTGGAGCATGGTCCTAGTTTGACACAGCAAATAAATGGAAAGAACGGTCTCACCTCAAGAATATTTCCATATTTGTAAGGAGCTTGTTAGGACTGATTTTTAGCCTTCTGACTTCTGTGTTTATAGAAAGATACCACCATGACTGCATATTCTACTTTGGATATATCTCAAGATATTTTTACCTGACATTATTACACATCAAAAGGATCTTACACACACTTACATTAAAACTTATCATCCTAAATTAGTCAAAAGACGGAGCCTATAAACTTCTGGAATTAGAAAAGAGCTGTCAGCATTTGAGTTCTTATCAATTTGCATATGAATGACATATTTCTGTCTTACTCTATTTGGTTTTCTTATGTCTAAAGTGTTATTTCTTGCTGCTTTTAAAGAATTCATAGTGATAAAACCCCACGATTTTATTAGCTGTATATATAAACACATAGATGGCTATTGAACAGGAAGTCTCCAGGTGAGCACAATGCTATGCTTCATTTCAGATATTTATGTTTTTAGGAACTTTAAGAAATAGATTTTAACAAATGAGAGCACAAAATGAGTTAGGCAAAGTCACTTTATTTGTCTCAGGACAATCATGAAGCTATTTAAATACCATGGGATTTTAATATATTTAAAAATATATCTTGAGAGTTTTACTAAACACAGTTATATATGTATACATATATTAGTTAATGAGTTAGTGGTATTTAATAAGCTCTATCTTTTTGAGATTTTTTTTCTCTTCTTTCAAAGCATGTGATCATACTTCCAAAGACTACCTGCTTGCTAGCCTTTTAAATACTTCAGAAATGACATCCATTCTCACATTGAACATAGTAATCTGGTCTGCAAAGTCAATCATTTTATTTATTGCCCTCTATTCCAGGTTGACCTTCTTCCCTGTTCACTTTTCCACTGGGCTGATTTCAATTTAGTTTCACAGCAGTATGAAACATTTACTAAAAAACGGAGGATAATTACTATAGAAAATGGAATGCCTCTGTGATACAGCTTGAGAAGTCTAGGTTGACAACACTATAGGCAAAAGCTAAAAGGAAGGCTCGAGAGGGAAAAAAGTTATTGCTTGCTTATTTCACATTCTGGTTTGAACAACCATCAGATAGGGGCTTTAGCTTCTGATTCAGATTTAATGGCTTTTGTGATGCCACTTTCTAAAAAACTTCTTTTTATCTGGGTATGTCATCTATGCCTTCATTTCTTTTCTCAGGTCATCACTTTTCCTTGTATTTAATGCAATAGGTAAAGAATGTCTGTAATGAGACTGAAGGAATATCCAGTCTTCCAAAATATTAGGGTCAGGTATGTTGATATATGCTAAGAACAATCATGTGTAAGAAGACTGGGATTTTTTTTTCAGGCTTTTTTATGCTCGTCTTCCTGCTATGACATCATCTAAGAAACAAGAGCCTATATTTTTGTATAACTCAGGCTGCAGCAGTACAGAGTTTCTTCCTTAAAAAGTAAACCTATCATCCAAAAATTTATGGGGTTTTAATATTTGTCTTTTTTACTTGCTATACAAATGTGTGAGCTATTTTATTAGGTCAACTGAGATTTTAAAGAGGATAATTAAGAAAGTTAGCATACTAGGATGAGGAAGAGAAAGGGAAATAAGAATAAAAGAAGATTGTGCTTTTAATAATCAGGTTGATCTAATTTGTGGCAAAAATAAAATGCACAACCACACATTGGCTGCTAAATGTAATTAGAGAGCAGAAATAAGACTGCTTGTATGTGCTACCATGACACGTTATGTCCTGCTTTAAAACAGACATCCTGGAGGGATGATTGATGCCCTAAGCCTGTCAGTGGTTGAGGGATTTGAAAAATGCCCTTAATTATATGTTTTAACTTTAACTCAGTCCTGAATTGGAAAGCCAGTTGGACTAGATGATTGTTGTAGGTCTCTTCCAACTGAAATAATCTTGGAGGCATTTCAGCTGAGCGGTCAACTGTGTCACATTTTAGAGAAACAGACCTATTTTCCTAACTTTTTATACATGTATGAAACTACTACATTTTTGCAGAGACTATTTAAACCCCATTTTAAACAGTGTGGAACTACCTCACTTTATTGTTATCTATAGCTTGCATTGCATCTATTCTTAAGGCTGTTCTTTTTAAAACAGAGGGAGGATTAAAAAAAAATAGTACCACATAGAGTGATGTGCATCTTTGGCATTTCTTATCTCACTGTAACCATTAACAGAGTATTAGGAAAACTTCTGAAAAACTGAGCACAATGTCAATTTTAAATGTCATTGAGTCTTGCTGGTAATAGATTAATTTGATACACTGTAGCTGTGGATGTTTCTGGCTGTCATGGCTGATCTCAGTAAAATATCGGCTTTTAGTCTGAAAAAGTATTTCTGCTATGTGAACTAATTTAAGAGTGCTAGTAAACTGCCCTTACATTTACTATCATGTCAGAGATACCTTGCTCACAAGAAAATAACTTTCGTAAAGTAATATTATAATGAAACCAGATGATCTGACATCCTTTGTTGAGAGGTGCTAAAAGGTCTAGTTACACCAAAAATGTATGGATTGCTAGTGCATGTATGCAAATTTCCTGACGCTGTTACTGAAAGTTGTAGGATGTTCTTCAATGACTGTTAAAAAGTGTCCTTTGCCTGCACAGCTGTTGTAGGGATTCTCCAGACATGGATGCTAGGCGAGGGTTAGAGAAACTGAAAGGATTTCTTTTTCTATAGCTTCCTCCCCTTTGAGAAATTGAGTGAAAAAATACATAGGGAAAGGTGGCAGAAGGCTGAGCAAGAGTTTCACGCCATGAATAGAAAATATTCCAGGAGTGACGCTGAAATTTTCAGTCGGGGCATGTATTCTCTTAGGTAAGGCAGATAAGCTTTATACATGTGAGAAGCTCAAAGTTTAACTAGCAGGTGGCTGAGGTGGTGACCTGTATGGGAGGAGGCTGTGAGCTACCATGTCCTTCTCACAAACAGCATCCTGTGAAGCTGGTATAAGCAACCTCTCACATGCCAAAACTCCCACTATTCAGAGGACCATGTGGTGCCTGTTCTCAAAAAATATATGAGAGAGTGACTGCTTTGGGGCAGAGATGCTTCTGGATATGTGCTGCTAGAGATGCTGCTGGAGGGATTGTTGGAGGCACTCTTAGAAAGAGGCCCTCCCTGACAAAGGGACTTTGGCCTGTGGGTAACACCTGCTGGAGTGAGAACAGCTCAGAGGGGTTGGCAGCCTGTGAAAGTCCTATTCTGCAGTAGGGAACATCTTTGAGCAGCTGTAGCCCATGTTTGATCCACACTGGAGGAGAAACATTCAGAAACAGAGTGATATGAAAACCTGAAGAAGCAAAAAGGAGGAGAAAGATAAGTAATGCTAAGTACATTGCAGGGGGAAAGCAAAAAGTGAGCACATACCTCAGCCTCATGTGTTGTCTCTCACCTCATTGATACGACAGAGATGGACACAAGGAAGTTGAGAAAAAGAAGGGGAGGATAGGTGTTCGAAGTTGAGCCTGGTGAGAATGAAGTAAAACTGTTTAATTAACTTGTTTGATTGTTTGTGTCCTCTTTCTTTTTAATTCCTGAATCAGTGATCAGAAGTTTGTGTAAAATTGGTAATAAGTTAATCATAATTAAGTATTAATTCCCTGAATCAAGACTGGTTTGTCCACAACAATGTACTGAACCCTTTGCTGTCACATAATTGTGAATTATTTATCTCATGGCAAAAACACCTGTTTGAACAAGTAGTCCTGATCAGGGGATGGATTAAGGCCTAATTACATGGCAGAAGCTGTAGTTCCAGGCATATGACACTCAATCATGCGACTGGATGTGTAAGCAGCCATCATCACCTAGGCAGTTGTAAAGTCATCACTTATTCCAGTGTAATCATTATACAATAATGTGGAAAGAAAGATTAAATAATGCTTGTGCAGAAGACACTTGGGTAGAGAAAAGGCTATTAATCACAATAAAAGACCAGAAAAGAGCAAGCTGGGTCAGCTGAAGTGACCTGGCAGATTGCAGCTGGCCTGCAGGTTATGGTCAGGAAGAACTGTGACTGTGTGAAATCCTGGAACTATGATTTCTTCATTATCCTTCCACAAGTGCAGAACAGTTTCTTCCCATGGTTAGAATTGCATGCATGAACAAGTTTCATAGGGCATCTGTGTGATGCTGAGGTCCTGTGGAGCACTTAATCACAAATTCCTATTTATTTGAGCAAAGCCACATATATAAAGTTTGCTGAAAGGTAAGTTGTTTGTTTAAACTGTATAAGGTGTTTAACCTTATAACCTAGAAAAAACTTAATAAAATGTATTTGCTTTTCTTTTGCTGTATTGTGCATTTCCCCAGGAGTATGCTAGTTTATCTCTGACCATTCTTTAAATCCTGAATACATTTTAAAACTTTCTTAAGCTTTCAAGGTGAAAATCTTCTGCAACTATCCAACCTACTGATTTAGAAGAAAAATACATGTTATTGTATCTGTCTGAACTTGTCTGATGAATCAACTCACTGCATATTAGTAAAAAAGAGAATGTATTTTTCTGTTATTGCTAGTATCAATTATTTCTAAATCTTCTTTGCAAAAGCTTTTCTCTACATTCAGTAAACCTTGTGCAAACTTAGCTGTTATATCTGGTAGCAACTCTGAAAACTGGTAGAACATAATGTAATCATAAATGAGAACTTTTAATGTTCTGATAAAATGTGTTGAGTGTTTAATGCTAGATTTAAGAATAGATTGATTTCAATTAGTGTTCCATATCCAGTTTGTTTTGAAATGTTAGTTTTTAGAGTATTTACAAGTACTTAAAACTTAAATAATAATGATTCTGAATAGAGCAAATGACAGTATAAGAAATAGGATGAGCATGAAGTTATCAATATGAAAATAAGTATAGGCTTCATACACCTTGTCTTTTACTTAGTGACCAGGGTAGCTGAACAAGTGTGGGGGGTGTGTGTACACTTGTGCACATGAACAGATAGAAATACCACTCTTCACTCTAACAGACCAGAAAAGGAATTTAAACATAATGCTGTAAAATACAACTAAATATGACTGTGATTCTGTGTACATTAGTAAGCCAGAAGCATCATGCTTGAAAATTTGACAGGAATAAAGTGTAACACCCACCTTCTTTCCCCCTCCCTGCCTCCCCAACTCCCAGTGCCATTTTATATCTTTGTTACTGAAGGGCTAAATGGCAGGCAGTATTCATGGTGTTACTTGTTCATATTTGGATGCAGTGATGCTCTAAAACTAATTCTTGAACAAACCAAGCTGATCAAACAAAGCTTTTGAACATGCCACTCACACAGAAAAAATGCATATATTTAATGAGATTATTTTTAATGTACCTTTATTATACTGTGAAACATAGATGATATTGCACACAAATTATACCTGTCATTTTCTATATAAATATTTTTAGGGTTTTTTTTAAATTGGCAGTTACTAGCTAACTGCAAAATGAAATGTAGTAAGAACAAGTTTGATATACAAACAACATGCACAATACCAACAGTCAATAGGTATAAAAAATACCTGTTATTGAGAAGTGTTTATAAATAATGAAGACAAAGGGAAAACTATTCCATGGGCTTCTAATGAATGTTATTATTTTGCTCTTTATATGTTGCTTACAGTCTTTTAACTGTTCTTGAATCACATCAGGTTTATGTATTCCCAGACGTTATTGGTAAAAATAATTGTTGTCAACAGCAAACACTGAAATAGCCTGGAGGGTGTATTTTTATCACTTTATATTCTCCAATATGATAAATAAAATATTTGTAAGATATTATGTTGTCTTTGTATCTGATTAGCTACACCACAATATATTTTTGGCCTTCTAATGAGAAAGTTTGAGTGAGAAGCCAAAGACCCCATATTTATTGAGTGAAGTAGGTGGTAGATATAGGATCCTGTCATTGAAGAAGGCCGCAGAAACACCCACCGATCTTCTCATGTCTAAAGCCATGCATCCAAAGTCAAATGGTCTCCAAGCTGCCATGGCACTTACATAACTGTACACAGTCACAGCCCAAAACCATATTCTAGCTAACAGCCATTAAAGCATTAGTCCATTCTTAGAGAATACAGGAGCAGAGCAAGTAACATGAATTAAGCTGTGTCCTACAAGAAACAATCAACATTTATATTGGTCTGGGGTTTTTTTATTATGACTGTCATTTGTATTCATGACTTTTTTATTTTTTCTCTCTTTATACAGCTGTTCCACGCACAAGTGATACACAGTGTAGCTCAGTTCCAGAACCTAGATATGGAAGGAGAATTGGCTCTGAGTTTTCAGCAGGCTCTGTTGTTCGATTTGAGTGTAGTCCTGGCTATCTGCTACAAGGCTCTAAAGCTATCCGATGTCAGTCTGTACCGAATGCCTTAGCTCAGTGGAATGACACAGTACCAAGCTGTGTAGGTAAGAAATTACATTTAAGTTGTCTGTT
Organism: Corvus brachyrhynchos; assembly: GCF_000691975.1. NCBI lineage: Eukaryota > Metazoa > Chordata > Aves > Passeriformes > Corvidae > Corvus > Corvus brachyrhynchos. The sequence goes on from NW_008239080.1 coordinate 9,050,972, forward strand.
ATGTCACACGTCTCTGAATTAGGATTCAGGAACTGTTTCAGAAAATAGTATTTAACCCATATATTCACTCTCCTTCGATTAATGTCAGTCATGCCCAATTTAAAAGAGCAGTTTTCCATATCAAGAAATAATTGAGTACCAGCTGGCTCATAGGCAGTATAGTGTTTCATATAATGACTTAGATTATATGAACAAGTGTGATGCACATTTTCTTGAACATTTATTATTTTCATGACATATCTACAGTCTGAAATACAGGACAGAATTAAATTCTCCAGAAGTGTCTTTACCTGTTTTATTACACAGTACTCGTCGTGTATTTCTATCACACATAGCATAATGATTTCTTTTTTCAAGCAGAAGCATAATGTACATTGAATAATGATAACATTGTTAAGTATAACTAATTTTCTTTAGTCTGTCAATAGACCTGCACTGAAATAATGTTTTCCAAAATTTTTTTTGTAAATATTGAAATGTTTACCTTCTCCAAATTTGGATTTGTAGCCAAAAGTCATTGCTATTCCTAGGAGTTTACTCTAGAATTAATTAGAGTGTTCTAAAAATAAATGTAGGTATTCTATTTTCTGTGTATTCTGTTTTTTGTGTTTTATTTTGTTCTGTTTCCTTGAACCTTAAAGAAGCAAGTGTGTAACAGTAAAGATATTTAACATACTACACCGCTTTATCGGCTAGATTCAATATTGGAACTGTCTTAGGCTGTGGGTAAATTCACATCATTTCTGTCAGTCATGATTGTATTTAATGTTATGTCTTTGTAGTTTGTTGTTACTCCGAGGTAAGACATGATTAGGCTGTGTTGCTGGGCTGTTCTAGGATGCACACATGAAGTTAATTTCTGAATTGTTTATTCAGGCAGTTTGTATCTTATGCTTGGTATCACTCATATTTTAGATAAGAAGCTTTCTAAGTTCAGACGATTGCTTCTTGTCTATGTGTTTATGCTACAAAACCAAATTATTTTATAATGATCTTGATCTTAGTAAAATTATTACTGCTTCTCTGTTCTTTAAAGAGATTTAAGTTGTGTAATAATTTTTGATAATACTTTCTTTCAGTGCCATGCAGTGGGAATTTTACTGAGCGCAGAGGTACTATTCTTTCACCAGGTTACCCTGAACCTTATGGTAACAGCTTGAATTGTGTGTGGAAAATCATAGTGACTGAGGGATCAGGTATTCAGGCAAGTCTGTATTCTGTCAAGCATGGAATATTAAGTACTTTGTTTGTTTATTTCTCTAGAAATTTCATAAATTAGTAACCCTATAATTGGGGGGCGGAGTACTTGAAACATTAGTGCTTTGGTTTTCTCATTATTGTTCTTTGGTTAGCTTTATTTTATGTTACTTTATTTTCACATGGGGGTACGAATGAGAAATGATTAACAAGGAGTTTTCTGTTTTAATTGTGTAGTTTATTGAAAGCAGGTCCTGATCCATCAATCTGATATGCAAATACCAACTCTTTCTGTCTGCTAGGATATTACGGAGGCCCTTGAGAGTTCTGCAGCTATCTTGATTATCTGCTCACTTACACTTCGAGTAATCATTTAAAATTATGCAACACGTGCAAAATTCTTTTTACTTACTTAGTGTCATATTTTCTAAGAGTTAACACAATTTAAAGAGTGAATAATCATGTTTTATTTAGATTTTTTTCACTGAGGTATCTTTTGTTTGGATCTATTATTTTTATTTTCTTTGGTACGTGTTCTCTTTTTATTTTGTTGGTTTTAGAACATTTAAAAGTGTGTATGGCTTGTTGGCCTAAAAAGTTCTGTGGTCCTGTTTTACAGATCCAGGTCATCAGCTTTGCCACTGAACATAATTGGGACTCCCTTGAAATATATGATGGTGGAGATATGACAGCACCACGTCTTGGGAGCTTTTCAGGTTAGGATATGCCATGATTTAAAGATACAATTTTATATATAGATATGTATGTGAGAGAATATGTCTTTATTTGCTCACACATATAGACAAGGACTATGTATTCCATCATTTCTGATACCATTATGAAATGTTCTTGGTTTTGGGAGGAGACTTCAGGTGGTGTAAACATGTCAATATTCAAATTCAAAGAGATTTTCAGAAGAAAATATGACACTAAAATGTTTAACTTTTATTAGTGGAATTTAGTTGAAAATACTTTCCAAAAAATCCTTTCTTTTATCTTTCCTACCCCTCCCATGGAGGAGATACAGTGATATAAATTGGTACTGACATTCAAGGAGCTTCCTTTTATAGCTTTGACTTAACTTATCCTTATTAGCCTCCCTTTCTCATGAAAAAGATGAAGCATTCAATATTCATCCAAACTCACCCGACCTCACAGAACAAACCAAATTAATACAACTGGGATATAACAAAAACAGATAATTAGTTTTTTAAAATGTACATCAAGCACATACACTTTTTCTCCTTTTATATGAGACAATTTTTTATAGAAAAAGTGTGTTCTGCAAACCAAACCAAGAGAAAGGGATGAAGTCATGAATAATTACCCAGACTCATGATTACTGATCTGATTCTGGTGTAGCTAAAGCAGGTGGATTTTTGCCTCTCTGATGATTTCACAGACTTTAAAAGTATAGATGTATATTGGATTAGTAAGGAAATAAAAAATGAACTGAAAAACTTATTGATGGACACAGTGCCATAAGGTGTGGCATATCCCTTTGGTCAGTTAGGGTCAGCTGTCCTGGCCGTGTCCCCTCCCAGATTTTTGGCTACTCCCAGCCTCCTCACTAGTGAGACAGTGTGAGAAGGCCCTGATGCTGTATAAGTGCTGCTCAGCAATACCTGAAACAACCCTGTGTTATCAATATGGTTTTGGTCACAAAACCAAAACACAGCACCATGCCAGCTACAGGGATTAACTCTATCCCAGCCATACCAAGAGATTATAACATTTTATATTAAATGCTAATAACAAGGCTGTATGTTAAATTGGCAATAAGGAAAATTAAACTATGAAAATTAATCAACTTTTGGAAGTGAATTATGTGGCATATATATTGGATCCATTGGATAAAGAACAGATGAAATGATGCATTTAACAATATTCTATTCAACAATACTAAAGACTCAAAACATTTCCTTATTCCAAAAAATAAGTGTGTCATTTTGCTTTAGCTTAAAAGCCTTCCTGCTTTCCAGGGAAACTGAAAAAAAATTTTTATATTAGAAATATTTAATTGGAGATAAACTAGTGTGGATTTATTGTGGATTTGTCTCGTGTATAATGAACATCAGACCTAAAATGAATAATTATTTTCTGCATGGGAAAGAATATGTAAAAAGGACATGAAATTTTCTGTTCTCAAAATGGAACCAATAATGTGACATTGAAACTGAATTCCAGGCATGATTTCATAAGTGGTAAAATTTCTCTTTTACTAAATTATGTATGAAACCCTTGTCTTCTGATTCACTCTCTGTGGATTCCTCTGTCTTCTAAATATACATTCAAGAGGTAAAAGTCTACAATTACTAAGAACTGACTAAACTGTGCTAACTATGTCACAGAGTTGACTTGGAAAGGTGAATTCACTGAGTCTGTTTGGTTTTGGCGAGTCTGTTTCTTTTTGGCGATTCTGTAACTACTTCCAAAATTCCTGGATGACTGAGATTACCTGTTTGAGCTCATTGTGTGCTCAGTGCAACCCTCTTTATATAGCATTAGCTGCATGATGTGTAAAGCAGATCATTCCTTTGAACACATACACGCATATATATGTGTTTATAGAGAGAGAATAAAAATACAGTAGTCATTGAGGTTGACATCTAGAGAATCTACTCTTATGATGGGAGATAAATTTAGAAAGAAATTAGGTAAGAATGTGATCCATGCTCTATGTTTGTGCTAATCCAAGAAATGCTAAAAATGACCATTGATCTCCATTCTTGGTCTGGAAATTTCTTAGATAGGCACAAAGACTATCACACATTCACTGTAGTGTTCCCCTCTAGAATGAGATACCTTACTCTTTGTTGCCATTGGTGATAGTTGAAAGGGACACAATCTTCTGTAACAATACTGTAATGGAACATTTAAGTAGAAAACCTGTCAGTCCTCATTCCTTTTTAAGGCTTTAGGGGAGGCATGCATGCATTTACTGCCTTCTAGGAGAATTGCCAATTTTCCAGACTACAGATTCTTAATCAAAAGTTTAAGGAGTCTGTAAGACTCCAGTAGACTAACATGGTATCTGTCTACATGAGCATTAGACATTTACCATGGAGATATCTACACTTAAGCTATCATCAATGATACCTGCTCCTGCCCTCTGAGTACCATTTCTGTCTATTGACAGTAAAGGAAGTCCCAAACAATTAGGACACTACGTCTGGTTACCACCTGAAACATATCTTCCATGCTTCATATACCTAATCCCAGGAAAGGCAGAGGTTAGCAAGTGAACAATAGAATTCCAGTTAGATCATAGAATCACAAAATCATAGAATCACAATAGAACAATCCAGGCTGGAAAGGACCTCACAAGATCAGTAGTTCAACCTTTTGTAAGAAGGGGAACCTAGATGATATTGTCCAGCACTGTCCAGCTGCATCTGCAAAACTTCTAGTGATGGTGACTCTACCATGTCCCTTGGGTGGTTGCCGCAGGGCATGGTTGTTCCCACTGTAAAAATACTCTTTCTAATGTTAAGATGAAACATTCCCCAGTGCATCTTGGACCTCTTGCCCCTTGTCTTCTCCTTGCGGCTCCCATTGAAGTGAGGAGCCCTTTAAATACTGGAATACTGTGATGAGGTCCCCTGTGAGCCTTCTCTTCTACAGAAAGAAGAGACCTAACTTCTTCAGTCTTTTCTCACAGGGTAGATTCTCCACCCTTTGATCGTCTTCATGCTCCTCCTTTGGACCCTCTCCAGTGTGTCCTTGTCTTTCTTGCATTGCGGGGACCAGAATGGGGCACAATACTCCACATATGGCCTGACAGGTGCTGAGAAGAGCGACATGATCATTTCTCTATCTCTTCTAGTAATGCCCCTCTGGATGCAGCTCAGGAACCTATTTGCCTTCTTTGCTGCAGCAGTGCACTGCTGACTCATGTTCAGCGTGTCCACTGCAACAGTACCAGGTCCTTTCAGCAAGGTTGCTCCCCAGTCACACAAATCCTAGCCTGTAGCAGGCTCTTTTGCTTATTTTAACACACACACAGGGCTTTGCACTTGTCTCTGTAAAAGTTCATACTGTTTTTGCTAGTCTACTCTTTCAGTCTCTCCAGGTTGCTCTTGACATGTCGGCCCCTCCACTCAGTTTAGTGTCACCAGCAAACTTGGCAAGGGTGCTTTCAATCACACTACCCAAATAATTTCTGAACATGTTGAAGCAGTGTGGGGACCAGTGTCAGTCACTGGGGGTTCCATTTGTGACAAATAGCCAGCCTGAATGATGTCATTGAACATGGCAGTCATGAGAATTAAAAACCAGCCTCATTTATTTCCCACAGTACAATAGGATCTAACTTTTCCTCTTATTGAATACACCCTTTAAGGAAGTAAAAGACTGGTGTTAAATGTTACCAGATCCTACAAAGGAACATAACTGCCAGGTCAGTTTTGTTCATTAAAGAGTATAATAGTCATTATGAGCCAACATCCTCATTCTTACAGGACACCTTAAACATCCTGAAATGTATTTCGAATTCTATATGGATACTGTTGAGGAGAACAGTTGGTGCCAGTAGCTGTGTGAGCAGCTGCAGTTCAAGCTGCTCATGGAGCTCTGGCTGGTACAGCCTGAGGCAAGAGGCCTTGAACTGCCAACACCTTGCACAACAAAGGGCCCAGGGACCTGTGGCTCAGGTTGGTGAGAGGACACTCAGAGACACAAAGAGGAGCTGAGGACTTGGGAGGAAGAGACTTTTGTGAGTGGTGAGACTATGAAGGTAGTATAAAAGCCCAGCAATTTCTTAGTTGGGATTCTCCTTGGAAGCACCAGCTTGAGTGGTTTCGGTGTAACTGCACTGTGAATAAATGGCTTTATGGAACGAGATATCCAAGACTCTGCTGCAGGAATAGGTGTGGAAACCTGGTCTGACTGTGCGAGTGGAGTGTGCAGGGAGTGAGACAGGGACCCACTGGATCACTGGAGCCGGCCGTTGTTGTTACGATCCGGTTTAAACTCAGAAAAGCAAAGAAGTCTCTGTGCATAAACTGGAAAGAACTTAGAAGGTTCAAAATATTCCCAGAAACGAGATTAAAACCAAATGAGGTTAGATGTTGATGCCAAAAAATGGATGTATTTTATTTAATAGCAAAAGAGGCAAAGAGAAGGGAAGAGAAAAGAAAGAGAGAAAGAAATGGAAAAAAGAAGTGTGTATGGGGGGTGGGGGAGGACAGGGATAGGTGACAGGGGTTAGATGGAAGCATATCACCCATCCGAGGGTCCCAACGATGTCTCGTTGCTCTCCTCCATCTGGTCTGCTGGTGGTGAGGGTCCCCTGTCGCCACTGTGGCCATGCCACCACACGCCACACACCAGAGAGTACAGAATCCCGTGGATTAATATACGCTTTGGGCCAGGTGGGAACGCCCACGTGTCTCTCTTGCAGGGGCTGGCTTGACACTGTCCCTTGCAACACTGAGGGTCTGTTGCACCATCTCTGGTGCTCTGGTGCAGGGTCTGGGGACCCCGTTGAGGGGGGCCCCTGTGATGGGCCATGTCACCCCTTCTGCTGTGGATAAGCTTCCCCCACAGTGAGGACCCCTCAGCTGGGCTCCTCTGCACAGTGGAGGATGGGCAGTCACTGCACCTCTGACCAGAGGCATTTCCAACACACACCCAAAGCCTCTCCTCCCCCTCCCCTTTGGTGGAGGGTCTGTGTGAGCCTGGCAGCTGATAGCCCTGGGGCTGTGGTCCTCATCTTGGAGGTGTTAAGCCTGTGCTTTGTGACTGTCCCCAGCCCTGAGTTGTTACTTTATCTTATCTTCATCAGCAAGCAGTGTAAGGCCTCAGTCAGGGCCCCATTCAGGGTGCAGTAGTTTTCTCTGCAGCTTTTGTAATACAGTTTTAGAAGTCCTTTAAGAAAATGTTTAAGTCATAAATCATAATATTTCAGTCTCTGACAGCTGTGAAGGGGCTTAGGTCCCTGCAGGGAAAGTCTCTGGTGGTGGGAGTGTGACCACCCTGTCTGGATGGTCAGACTGGGAGATTTCCTTAACAGATACTATGAAAAGTCCTTCTTCCTGGAAGATGCTTCACTGTTTTCTGTACACCAGTACATCACACAGTATGTGTGTGAGTGCTCTGTACTGTCTGAATTTCGATACTTAGAGTTTCCATGTCAGACAGTAAACACCTTCCATAAGGGCCAGCTTGTCATCTTTCAGCTCCTCTGTTCATATTAAGATTTTATTTAATTCAGTTTTAGATTAAAAGCATTTACCAGTTCCTAGTTTAGATTGTAGACTTAGGAAGATAATTCTTTTCAGCATTTCTTTTTAAGCCCAAGTTTCAGGCTCATAGCTAGGCTGCTCACAGTTACTATAGAAACAGAAAATGCCCCACAGGAAATGAGAATATTTCTCATGCATCCACCATTGAAGTTCATTAGCTACTTGATACTGTCTTTGAGGGTAATCATAGAAAATGATGTAATTTTTTAGCCTCAGTAGATCTTCCAGCTTTAGACAGTAGAATATGAGTTACATGGTATCATGTGGTAATAAAATCAGTGTTTGTCAGACTTAGTAATTCCAGTGGCAAAGAATGTATCCAGGGTTAGTGATAAGCTTGTTGTGTAGCACACACAGTTTTATTATAAATATTTGAATTAGGAAAAGCTAATGTCTTTTTTTAAAAAATGTATTGTACCTGCTTCTTCATTTTCTGTCATATCCTCTGAATTAGCATAAGTGGTTGAAATATTATTTTGGAAAGAAGATGTGGAGTACACAGAAAAAATCTGGACTGCTTTGTTCTGTACTGCTGGTTTTACAGAAATGTGGGGAAACAGGCAAATGGCAGTTGAGCTTATTCTCGTAATCAAATCCTTTATTTATGTGATTTTTTTTTCTTTTCTGTTTACATCTCTTTTTTTTCTGTCCAAGTCAATAAGGTTTCCTCTAAATATGACGGGATCTTGTTTGATTGTACTTGCATAGCCTCTTATTTTTATGACTAGTAATCAAACTTTCTTGCAACTTAGGAGAAATCAAGGGAGAGCACAGCAGAATGTTTGAGATTCCCATGTATGTAATGAGAGGAAAATAAGCCTGTCTGATTCAGTCCTGATTATGTTTTTTCAATATAAAACTCTGATCAGCATGCTATAGTTTATTCCATAACTTTTATTTTTCCAGGTACAACTGTGCCAGCATTGCTAAATAGCACCTCCAATCAACTTTACCTTCATTTTCACTCTGACATTAGTGTGGCAGCAGCTGGTTTTCACCTGGAATACAAAAGTAAGATTCCTTGTTTTTTGAAACTTACCCAGAAAAAGTATGTACATAGAAAGGGAAACAGATATTTTACATTATTCTTTTTGCTTGATTGCTGTTTTTTTTTTTTCTTTCCTGACTACCAAGCCCTGTACAAGTGGTATCTATTAAACTGAAATTTTAAATGAAGTGACATTTGAAATTGCTGGAAAGCAGCTTTCACAAATTAGCAACATCTAACAAATCAACCTGGCAATTCATGATAGCATTTTTAAAATGTGGGGTTTAATATTGGTGTGGAATTTCTTAATTTATTTCAGCTTAGTTCTGAAATTTAGTTGACAAAAAAAAAAAGTAAGAGTTAATTTCCCTGCTTGGAAATAGATAAAACCAGAGAAGATAACATATTTTTTTCCTGTTTATATGTGCATATATTTATGCCTTGCAGTTGTTTCCTTCAAATTATTTTCTCTCAACTAATTTCTGTAATTGCAAAATCCAACATTTTAATCCCAGAGCTACAAGAAAACACAGCAGTCATCTTGGTAAATCACTGGTGGTAATCTAAGAATTTTCATGGCAAAATCTGCTGTATATCAACTTTTTATATGTTTTATGAGAAACTTCATTATAAAATACAGAGGTGTGGATTATAAACATAGTGGATTACCTCACATAATCATATTTAATTCAAATGTATTTGTATTATTACATCTCTCCAAAACTTAAAATACAATAGAATAGTAAATTTGGTACATGTGCTTGCATTGCACATGATTTTAACTGGAAATAGATATTGCTAAGAATAATCTAGTATTTTAAAAGTAATATGATGAGTTGACAGTCTGATGAGTGCTTTGATGAAGGTCACAAAGTAAATCCTTATAACTTTTGAATATGAGCATGCTCTCTTTTTTCAAAGGCCATTCAAGAATTTTCTTGACAATGGAGTTAGCTTTTCTATTTCATGGAGTTCATAATTAATGTCTAAAAATGGTAATGTTGTTTTTAATATTTTAAAGAAGTACACATAAGCAAATAAACATGGATGATTTTTAATAAGTCCTATTTCAGATTGAGATAAAAAATTATAAAGAAAATATAAAGCTGCACAGAATTTTGAAAGACTAGATTATCAGCTCATAATATTAATCTGACTATAGGCACAAGACAGTCCTGTGTTTTCCTTTAATTCCCTGTACAGTTCAAGTATTTATATGCAAGTATGTTTTAGGGGTTATTTTAATACAATCATTCTAATGGCGATGTAGAATGAAAATATGAACATTACTTCTGCAGGATTTTTTTTTAGAATCTACTATTTTGACAATGTTCTCTTTCTTTTTTCATCTGGGGACTCCTCCTCCACAGTTGGCCAACTTGTTTTCCTCCTCCAGCCTTTCTCTTTTACCTATAGTGAAGGTATAATTCCATATGAAGAGTGAAGAAGTACACATTTATTCTAGAAAGTCACACAATGAACATTTTAAATTTTTGTCTTTTACTGTATCAGTTTTATTATCCCTGTGACTCCTGAAAAAAACCCTGTTCTGTTAACAAGTAAAATCACTTAGATTTATACTTTTGCTTGTCTCCTAATATCCAGTTTCAAAACTGTGCTCTGTTAAAGTGTCTATTGAACTTCAGTGGTGCTAATATTTCAAGGCCAGTGTTAGAAGTGCACCTCAGGACAGGTCAAGGTAGCAATGTTGAGCATTCAGAGCTCAGTTAGCTATTCTGTTAGTCTGGCAGGAAAGAAAAAATTTGTTTCTTATGTGGCTATATGGTCTCTGCAGGGGTAGCAGTAGGAGTACAGTATATCTCTCTGTGTGATCGAATACAGAAACTGAGCAAGTTCCCACAGCAAGAATTTAAAGGTTTATATTGAGCAGTCACCTTTTCAGATCAAGAAAAAAACAGAGAAAGAAATACTTTTCTGTGCAGATATTACTAGTATTTGATTATGAATTCCGAAGTCTCTGATCATTTGGTCACCTAATGTCTGAAGCAGCATCTGAAAAATAAATACCTTTGGTTCAGAAGTCAATCTAAAATTTGGAATAAAATGTCATTTTGCTAAGGGGTTGTCTTCATAAAAAACCACAAAGATATTCAACATGCAATGCTATGTTAGCACATCAGAAACTTTTGATAAATGCAAAAGAAAAGAAAGGAGAACTAGATTAATAGTCACGGAATCATAGAATATGCTGAGTTGTAAGGGACCCATCAGGATCATTGAATCCAACTCCAGGCCCTGTGCACCTGCATTGCTTGTTTTTCCCTTGATTATTTCTAGATAAAATGCTTTGCAGATGTAACTTTCAGGTGTAATATCAGAGGGTTCCGTTCAATTCTTTCGTCTTCTCACTGAAATTTGAATGTCTGAATATTCGTAGTGGGGATCTTCAATATATGCTTTTAAGGCTACTTTATTTAATAAGATGAACTAAGCAGCTCTAACAGGATTTGTATCAGCATTCTAATTACCAGGAAAAATGGTCAATCATTCTGGGTCAGTTTGTATTCAAACATTTTGTAAAAAGTAGTAGAACACTAAGATCAAATGTATAAAGAACATACCACTGTTGTGAGCCCAAAGACTCAGGATTAATGTGTGCATCAAAGGGGAAAGCAGGACTTGGATCCTGTTTGGATGTATATGGGATGTACCCAACTGATCATGATATTTAATGGTTTTCAGTTCTTGTTCAAAAAAATTTTAAAAACTAGCAAGTCCTCAGAGAACTAAAATTGATGGGCACACTTTTTATTTCATTTCCAAGTAGGTCATTTTTTTCCTACTATTTTTTATAGAAATTTGTTAGGTTTTCTGTGGCCCTGATTAAAATTTAATAATGGCTTTATTGGAAGTAATTTATAGTTGTGCTAATTTTAGTATTTGAGTAATGCTTCTATAAATCAAAATGTCCTTTTGTATATTTCCTGCTCTTTTATGGAATGGGAATGTATTTGTTTATGAAGGGATTTTTTTGAGTAATCAATTGCTGCCAGTCAAAACTAACAATAAAAATCCACAGTTGTTCTGATTTTTCATCAGATTTCTAGGAAACCCAGAGAGATTGTGGCATATTCTTATTTTACAAAACAAAACCCCAAAATAATAAAATTCATGGCTACCTACATGTATACAGCCATAGAGTTCTTTTCTCCTGCTACATGTATATCATTCCCAGTTAGCATTAACTGAAATTATACCTACTCATCAGAGGACACTGGAACTTTTAATAAGGTTTTAGATATAAGTATTCAGGAAAAGCAAAAGCTATCTGCCTTTGAAATTGTGAAAGCTGTACTAATTTTCATAAGGCAAAAATTTTTCAAATCCTCTTTTCATATTTCACCTTGTATTGGATCTTTTTTTTTCCTTTCTTGTAATTGGGAACCAGATTTATTGTTTGGTCCTAAAACATTTAAAACATTTCAAGAGAATTATTTAAGTAAATGAGCTTTGTTTTAAATCTTTGGGGGATGAATTGGATGGGACTCTGAGCAACCTGGTCTAGTGAAGTGTCCCTGCCCATGGCAATGGGGTTGGAACTAGATGATTGATCTTTAAGATCCCTTCCAAACTGAAACATTCTATGATTCTATGAAAGTATTACTTGAGTAGGAAGCATAGAGAAAGTTGCTGTGTACTCATTGTTCCTGGAGAAACAAGAATGATAAATTGTTAGAACAAAGAACACTAAAACCTTTCCTCAGCAAACACCCAGTAAGTGAGTGTTAGCCCTGAAACAGTTAATTTCTTAAATATAAAGTGACCACTTTAGTTTATATATTGTGGTGCCCAAAACTGCACACAGTACTCAAGGTGAGGCCATACCAGTGCAGAGCAGAGCAGGACAATCAACTCCTAAAAACGACATTAAGCCATTAAAAAGTTTCCAAAGGAAGGCCATGAGGATGGTGAAAGGCCTTGAGGGGAAGCCATATGAGGAGCAGCTGAGGTCCCTTGGTCTGTTCAGCCTGGAGAAGAGGAGACTGAGGAGAGACCTCATTGCAGTTACAGCTTCCTCATGAGGGGAAGAGGAGGGACAGGCTCTGATCTCTCAGGTGACCAGTGACATAATCCAAGGAAATGGCCTGAAGTTGTGTGAGGGGAGATTTAGATTGGATATTAGGAAAAGGTTTTTCACCCAGAGGGTGTTTGGGCACTGAACAGGCTCCCCAAGAAAGTGGTCACGGCACCAAGCCTGACGGAGTTCAAAAAGTGTTTGGAGGATTCTCTCAGGCATGTGATGGGACTCTTGGGGTGTCCTGTGCAGGGCCAAGAGTTGCATTTGATGATCCTCTTGTGTCCCTTCCAACTCAGCATATTCTATGAGTCTACGATATAATTACTTGTTTAGTGAGAAGACAGTTAGGAATTAGAGTGAAGACAATTAGTTTTCCAACTATAGATATTAACAGAAGAATATCCTTTCACAATAAGGAGCTGTTGACCACATCAAGTCCAAATTTGAAATTCAGCTCCTACATCAGCAGACTACAGCAGGGGTAGAAGACACAAAGTGGACCTAATAGTGTTTCATCTAGCCTTACCTTTTACATACATTACAAATTAGAGTAGTAGGTGAAACTGCTCTAAACTAACCATTCCAGTATTCTGCAGAACCCTTATATAAAAAGTCTTCATTACAGCATTAGGAAGTGAGAATTATTTTGGAACATTCCCTTCATCCCAGAAGAAATTCCAGGGAGCAACAGAGGAGAGTGTCTTTAAGTCACTACTAAATTATTTACTCACAATAAAAATTATGTCTCTACAAATTGCATATCATATTTTAGAATAAATGGATAAGTCTTTCTACTTACAAAGATATTTTCACCAGTATAAATGCTATAAGCATGCCTGGGTTTAGATCACTATGTTAGGGAAAACAACTTTACTTCAGTAAGATATATTTAGTTTGCTATCACTTGATCACATATGTTGTATTCCACAGTGTCTTGTTTTGAAGTAAGTTTACAGAAATTCATAAATACCTTATAAAATCTTCAGCCACTGATGACACCTTATTCTAATCGTAAATATTTCCAGATAATGAAAATAATAAGATTTTTTTTATTTCTTGAAACATTTTCTTCCTTTTAACAATATGTCTTTCTTTTGCCCTGTCCATTTGCAAGTTCTTTCTATGTATGTCTTTATTTTCATGGGAAGGATCTGGACAGTCTGCTCCTGCAAACCTAAGTCTATGTCTAATCTAGGCAGTGCATAGGTTTCTTTCACAGCCTTCAAAAACACACAAGTCTTAAAGCGAATAATATAATTTTGTCATTTATTTTAGGATGTTTTTGTGTTAGACATCAAGAATGTAAGAGTTCAGTTACCCAAGCTGAGTGGTCTACTGAATTTGTATGCTATGGTCAGATTGATTACTCAGAATTTTTTCCCTTTGTTTATTTGTTATTTGCTTGTTTTGCTCTTTTGTTTGTTTGCTTTTTGGTTTTGTTTTGTTTTTCAAGTCAGATACACAAACTCAGTTTAAAAGAAATAATTGGTCAGTGCCTTAGAAAAATTTCATTCTGGTCACAACATAATTAATTGTAAGTATTGTTAAGGGCTACTGCGTGGTGTTTCTTGTTATTTCAGGACTGTAGGTTTTTAAACTGGTTGCAGCAACCTATGCTTAACAAAACAGTAAAATATGCAAGAGGTAACTGTAGAAAAGATGAGAATTAATAATTTAACTAATCCTTTATATGCATGTCATAGAATAAATACCAAATGTAATTATTTTCACAACCACCAGCAAGTCCAATCAAAGAGTGCTTTGTTTCATTCCTAATATGTACAATGGTAGGAAGAATAAATATTCCTGTTATTTGATTGTATTCCTTTTAATATAATGAACAAAGGAATCAACTATCCAAATGGTGTGTTTTAGAAATGTGACTGTTTAATTCAACTGCATTTGTGGCCAGTGATTTATAAGCTTGGTCTTGAAATCTCATTTATTAATTCAGTGGTAGTTTAGATATTTTCCTTAATATACAAATGAATGAAAAAATAAAAAGTCTGGAAATGAGTGTTTGCTCAGCATGCTGCTTGAATTTCTCAGCTGAAGTCAGGTTTGTTTTAGTAAAAGCTGAATATATGCTGAATATTGATATATAGGTTTAGGCCAAAAATGTCCATAAGTATCTGTCTATGTATGTATGTATGTATGTATCTAGCTCTCTATCATTCTCTCTAAATTTAGGGATTAGAATTAATTTTTAGTAAAAATCTTGTTTTATGCAATCAATATTTTAATAGTGTCATCTAGCTCTATTACCTTGAATTAGCATGTGTGGCACAGGTCAGCATCATTCGTTTTGTAAGCTTTTACCTTACTGCTGTACCAAGATGATGGAATATGTATGAGAACATAAGCTTACTTTTAATCGCCATCTCCTTTTCTAAAGCCACTCTATCATATCTTTTCAAGTGTTAAAGGTTCTTGGCAGCTGAAAAGGATTCACTGCTAAGGGGGCTAAGAGAACAATTGACTGTCTTTTGCAGTACTTCTCTATCATGAAGATCTCTAATAAATTCAAAGATAAGAATCAGACTAGCAGAGAGGAAAATATATTCTTCCAAGTAACATATTGTATTTATAGGTCCAGATTAAGATCTTTCATGCAATTTGATTTTCAATGTGGCTCTTCAGTGCAGTAGTCTTTTCTTTTTCCCTATGTTAAAGCAGGTGTGAATCATAAACATGCCATTTTTAATTTAGCAGGTCCTGATCCTGTCAGTGTATCTATGCAACTTACTAGCTGTTGACAAGAATCTGACCTCTCTGCAGTAACTCATTGAGATAAAGATTTTCTAGGCTGGTGTCTGAAGCATGAAGTTTTGAAAGGGACAGCTTGGATTTTGATATACACCATCACCAAAATGGAAAGAACAGCTTGATGCTTGTAATATAATAAAGTATAATACATTTCCGTTAGCTGCATAAGGGTGGGAGGAATTCACAAAAGAAGGCCTGATAGCTTTTGGTCCAGCTGTCAAGAAATTCTTGGGTTGTCCAGTTCTGAGCTTTCTGAAATGGACTCTAATGGGCATTCACATTGTCAGAATGTGCCAACAAGGATTTTCTTTCTGCCAGCAATGGCAGTTATGTTTGGACAGAATTTGAGATAAATGTAGACATGGATATAATTATGTAAGTAAGGCATATTTGTCTTATGCCACAGCAGGGCCAAGAAAGTGTTTAGCAAACAGTGAGTGGAAGAAGGTCAGGGAGAGGGTTATCACCCTTGAAATTGATGTGTTTTCTTCTGTACTGCATAGCAGAAGCTAAGCTCTGAAAAGTATGCACTTAAGAAATCCTTGTTCCTTTTTGTATTGCTTGGACTTAACATTTACCATGTTTTCCCTTTATTACTGACTGTTCACATACAATCTAGTTTAATAACGTATTTCAGAGTCTCTGAATATTTAAGTTTCCTAGTTTGTCCCCAGATACCAGAATTTGTTTGGTTTCTCTTGAGCATTCTTTTGATTTTTGAACCTGTTCTGACTAAACCAATTTTCTAACTTAACTGGGCTGATATTATGGAATGAATAGAATAACAGAGATTTGAGGATTCAGAATAATGTTTGATTCTGCTCTCAACTTTCTCTTTGCTTTTGGGAAGGTAATATTGCTTCTTAATATCAGGTATATCAAAGAAAGTCAATTAGGAGTGGGTTTTGCATACTGTTTTATGACATTCTGATAGAATATTCTATAAGTTGCATCATCAGACCAAAGAAGCAGTGTATACAAAGTGTTCTGAAAACTGTAAGCATCTAGCAGAAAAAAGTTTTTTACCTAGTTATTAGATTCTGTTGAAGATAAATACATAGCATACCACGATATCTAACAGTTATATTAAAAGTTCATTTAAAGGTTTTTGACTGATCATAGTCTTTTTAAATTCTGTATGCTATTCGACCAGCAATGGAAAGAGCTATATTACAGGCACATTTATTAGTGTTGCTATGCAGCCACTATTATAACTGCTTCTGTAACTCAGAAAAATACGTAAAAGTAACTTTATTCATACAGATCTAAGCCTGTGGCCCTGATACTTTCAGCATACAGGAATTCTGAGTTCCAAAATGCAAATTCCTGATGACAAGAAGTGAACCTCAAATTTATATTCACAGAATTCAGCAAGTCCATTGATATCTATAAGCAATTTACTTACTATGTCTTTCTTAGGTGCTTATTTATTTAATAACAGTGATCTTGGAGCATATCTTTTTAAATTTCATATCCTATTCAAGAGTGAGAAAGGTGAGAAATTGCAGAAATAAGCTTTGATTTGCTTAAGTTGCATCTGAACACTGGATTCGCAAATTAGTGATCAGCAGTTTATATGTGGTTCTTTGAATTACTGAGATGAGGCATTATGCTTCACTTAATGCTGAAGCAAGCAGTTTGTGTGGATGCATATCACAGCTATTTAGTACCTGTACTCAAAGGAATTTTCCAGACATGGATACATTTATGGTATTGTGGCATACGGACTGGTTGACCAAAGGAATGATACTAGTCAACTTGCAGCAAAACCAAAACCATTGAAGTTAATGACAATATCTTGATGATTATTTGGAACATTACAGTTCCACATAGTGACCACACATGAAATTCCTAGTGGCCATGTAAAGTCACCATAGCATCATTTGCAAGTTGATTATATTGGTAGAATATAAAAATTTGTAAATTCTGTGAGAGAAATTCCTGAAAATCTTTAAAGCACATTCAGATATTTTCCAAAATTATAAATTCCAGTACACAAAAGAACTACTTTAGGGAGGCCCCATTGTTTGCAACTATTAAATAATTCTTTATTTGCTAATTTGATTTTTTTTTAGTTTGATACCTCTTTCATCATTTGTTATGAAGACTATACTTCATACCTTGACAGTTTTCACTCAGAATTAGAATGGAGTTCATTATCTTCATTCCTGATAAAAGTCAAATGTAGTAAAACTCAAGGGCACAGGACAAACAAGGAACATACAAGACTATAGAACTTATTTCCAGGAAAGAAAATATGGCACAGCAATCACAATTTCCTGTGAAAGTGTAAAAGCTATTTCAGACTTCCATGTGCTTTTTTAGGAATAATATATTTACTTCAACTAAAACTTGAGCTGCAAAAGACTGGAATTGTGTGAAGTATGAAACACAACATTTTTATTTGTGCATTTAATATCTGTAAGGCATTTCTATTTGAGTGATGAAAATTAGATACATAAAGATTTAGGCCATAAAATTAAAACCTTGTCTGTATCAAAATGTGTGATCAACATTATCTGTAAGAAAATTGTATTTCCCTAGAAGGGGTAGGGTCTCAGCCAATAATATCAGATATTGTTTCATGATTAAGTATCTGGAACAACAGACTCTAAAATGTCACATATCAAAATAAAGCCAAATATCATGTAATTTCTATAATAAACACAGTTCAGTTGCACTTACTGTCACCACACAGGTTAGATTTCATAGGAAGACAATGAGAATAATAGTTATTTTTTTTCAGACAACTGAGTTGAAGGATGCACAGGATCAAATTCAGAGAAGTATCATGTTCCTCTGATTTTTGGGGAATTTTTTGCTAATAAATTCTCAAAATCTCTTCTCACACATTGTGAAAATAATTTCCATTCTTTTTTGGCTTCTAAATGACATATTTAATAAACTATAACAGCTACATATTTATGTTTCAGTAGTAATTTTCTCTAATAAATAAGTAAATTCAAAATTAAGATTATATTTTAGATTGATTTTTGAGTTCAAAAAAAGTTTTTAACATTATAAGGGGAATAAGATTCTGTTCTCAGACCCTGAACTTGCAAACAAATTCTTCTGGTTCTTCTGTTTGCAAAGAAAATCTTAAAAACACAGAATTACTTAATCTAATCTCCAGTTTCTCAACTGTCTTGTTCATTTGGAGTATTTTCACTTAGTTTGCAAAGTTGATATTTAATTTTCAGTAGTGCAGACTAACAAACTCCTTAGGTGGTCAAAAAAGGGGAAAAAAAGTGATATGCACTTGACAAAAAGCAGAAGTTTGTACTTTAGCTTGTCAAATTTAGGTGAAAAAATTTGAGAAATTACTAATAATGGAGAATCTTTGTGAAACCAATCTTTTGTTTTCTCACACCTGGCTTAAAAATAATTAAGAACAAACTATCCAGTCACACCTATGCAAAGATTTAGTTTTGGGCTAAGAGTACTAAATTTCAATGTCTAAACTTCTTTATAGTCTGTGGAGTGGCCTAAGAAAAAGGAACCACCAAAATATTCTGCTCATTTATTGTTGAAAAGAGAGACTATGCGTAAAGTGTATTCCCTCTTTCTCCCTCCACTTCCTTCACAAGGATAAGAAATTATTAAAAAGCCCTAACAAAGAGAAACAAGCAAACAATAAAACCCAGGCTTTTTAACAAACTAACATCAGAATGCTGTTTTGGAGATTATAAAACTGTATAGTGTGTCATAGCAATGTGACCTAGTAACTGGTATAGTCACAGTGTATAGTCTTTGTGGTTCAGTCATATCACTTGTATTCTGTAGAACAGTTCTGAAAACTTCTGTGTTTTAAACAAAATTTCAGTTTATTGTTGAAAGGAATTTTTAATTAATGTTTTCTTAAAAACCCATAATTCTATGGAAAGAGTTCATTAAGGCACTATCAATATCAATGAAGAATATCAATGAAGACCTGCATACCTATGTTTTTTCAATCTTTGTCTTTACTTTTTCCAGCTGTAGGCCTTGCTGCCTGTCCAGAACCAGTAATTCCTAGCAATGGGATGAAATCAGGAGATAGATATATGGTGAATGATGTTTTGTCATTTCAGTGTGAGCCAGGATATACATTACAGGTATTTCTTTCTTTCTTTTTTTCTTTGAATAATGCACTGTGGACTAATTGCAATAAAATGCCAAGAGAC
This sequence comes from Corvus brachyrhynchos, assembly GCF_000691975.1. Taxonomy (NCBI): domain Eukaryota; kingdom Metazoa; phylum Chordata; class Aves; order Passeriformes; family Corvidae; genus Corvus; species Corvus brachyrhynchos. The sequence goes on from NW_008239080.1 coordinate 9,070,370, forward strand.
CTGCCAAAAACGTATTCTAATGAACAGTCTGTATCGTGTACATAGAGATGATTTAAGTAGAGCCTATGCAAGTGCTCCCAAATTATAAAGCTACAGATGTGTGACATTTCTGGGCCCCAGAGAATCTGGGCTGGCAAATCTTGTCTTAGATCAACATACCATTGAGCAGTAAAGGCCATCAAAATGGACATTGAAATAACATGGATAAAATGTTTTCTCTAGAAAATTGTTATAGTGCTATCCTGTAGAGTACTGTGTTTTTCCTTTTGGGAGATTGATTTATCTAGGTGAAATTTTAATGTAGAAATACATTGTGGGATTTTGTCCTCTGCTCAGGAATTGTAGAATTGTTTCTAACGCAAATTTTTTTCATGCTAAATCTGCTCTTAAAAATCTTTCAGGGAAAGGTATTAGAAATTAGTTCACTGATTGGGGATGTTCACATACTGGTTTAGTTTCCCATGGTAGACATATGATTGAGCTGCTCTTTGTAAATGTTTCAGCACACTGTAAATCTAAGACTAAAAGCTTTTTTTCTTTCCTCACTAGTTTCTCTAATTTGTTTATATATAATCCACCACTGGTAAAATACATTGAGAACACCTGAGTTCAGAATTATTTGGTTGGTAATAGGTCCCACTCAAGACAGTATAAAATCCATATCAGAGAAAGCAAAGCATCACAACTTCTCCTTACAAGGATAAAGTTGCCCATCTGAGAACTGCCAATTGAGTGTTCTCTCAACATATGTAGGATATTTCTTCGGTCTCTATATTTCTTACCATTGTACTAAAATTCTGCCAGGATTCAGACTAAGCATCTTACCCCTTAGGCTGCCTGTGGGAACACCTGCACATGAAACGTCTCTCTAGGTAACCAGGAATATGCATACCTTTTCAGTCATGTATGGCAGGTATAGGTCAAGTATTTAACTAATTCATTCTCTTTACTTGTATTACATGACTTGAAACAACCTGCATCAGGAGTATTCCATATCCATAGCAAAAATATTTTGTTATACTAGTATTCTGCTAATTAGAAAAGATTCAAGACTTGAGCACAACAAAGCCTATTCTCTATCCACCCTGAGCACTCATTGCTTCTTTAACAGTTTGAGGGTTGCTTAAAAGCCAGCTGATTGTTCATATACGAACTACTTACATTTTTTTTCTTTCAAAATTAATATTATTTTGAAAATACGTTATGGTATAAACCCTTTAACTTTTGGTGTTTAAACTTTATTTTCTCTATTTCATCTTTCCCTTTCAGTATCCTTTGTAGGTAGCATGCCAGTAAGAAAATGAGAGATTTGATAACATTTTTATGACATGGTCCCTTCAGAAGGACTATCTGTCATTAAAACTTGGCTCCAAAATAGATTCAGACTTTCATTTAAAGACTGCTGTTGAGCCATTAACAGTTTTCTATTTCAAAGTAGCAGTAAACTAAATAAATTATGAAAGGACATATTATGTGGCTATACTGATGTTGCTATAGCTGAGGCAAAGATATGGGAACTGAAATTTCATCCTCAGCACTGTTTATTTGTTGGAATGGAGTGCTGACATGGTTTTGGCCAAGCTGAAATATAACAGTTCGGTAATTATCACAAGTCAGAGACAGGCAGTTTGCATCATGGCATTTCTTTTGGAGATGAATTCAGAAGATAAAAGTTGAGGAGGTAGATATACAAAACATTGTACATTTGCACTCAAGGCAAGAAAACAAGCCCACACACTTCCCCTAGTATATATGTAGCTTATATGTTCTTTTAGGGCTTTTCTGCATGCATTAAGCTAAATTTAGCATTATTCATCTGTAGACTCAGGACAGTCTATTTCAATGCAGAGTCTATCTGGAAGTCAGCCTGTAAGAAACTTGGTTACACAACAATAAATATAATTGTATTTTAAGAGTTGTGTGCAATTCTTTATATATTTTTATTCAGTTCCACTTTATGGTGAAAGGATCAGAATCTGCTGGTAGAGCTGTTATATAATTGCTGTTCATATAATTGCCAAGAAGTGTTTGTTTAGTGCCTTGTTGCCGTGATCCAGGTCACTACTTCTGAGCTGTTATGACTAAAATACATATAGGTGAACATCTGATTTTTGGCTAAGCTTATAGCAGTGATCTGATGGAAAAAAAAGTGAAAAACTAACCCTATACTAGTGGTTTCCTATTGAGTTGGAATAATGTATAATCCAATTTATTTAATCTAAAAAACAGCCATCTGATCTCAATCAGCTGTTTAGACTGGCATTGTGATACTAGAGATAAACAGCCGTACACTTCCAAGTGTATTAATTCTAAGATTTTCTGTTAGAATAGGAACTTTACTCTTAAAGTATTGTCCTTCTTCACTGATATCAAAAGGTTAACACAGGTACCTAATTTTAAACTGCTTAGATTTAGTGGTGTGACCTCTGCTTGTATTGCCCATCATATTGCAGACTCTTTTATCCCTACCTTTTTCAACAAGGAAACATCTAAATTTTGCATATGGAAAAAAAGGGCATCATTATTGTGTCTTTACTTACATGGATTAGAAATGGATACATGCTCAAGCACCATCAAGTATTCTGTCCATACTTAAAATAGTACTGGTGAAATATTGATGTGGACTGATAACAGTAGAATTTGATTACTTCAGAAATGGTTGGAATAAGTACAGGAAACCTTTTGAAGATCCACATTGTTAACCCTGGCTTGATGTTTTAGATCTACTCTTACTTACAAAATGATCAGAAATGTGAGTTCATAAATACAGTATTAGTATAACATAATGATTCATTTGTGAAGAAGAGATCTGCACACAAAAAAACCTCTCATCTGTATTAATGCTAAATTTCAATGCACTACGTATATCACTATCACAAAACCGTATAATGTCTTTTGTCTATATGCAGGTCTTATCTGTAGCCCTTTAATATGACTAACTGCACTTTTTTTATATAATTACAGGGATTCTATCATTAAATACTTTCTTAAAATTTCACAGCATATTGTTCCTTAACTGTATATATTCCAACCATAAACCTCTTTTTCCATACATCTAAAAATCTAACACTAGCTGTGGAAGCTGACATATATAAAAACTAGTTTCATGAGCTCGTTCAAAGTGTAAAACAGAAGACCTTCAATATCCAAATTCAATAGAAAAGAGTTTGAACCTTTTCAAAATATTGATGAGAATTGCTATGCTGTATGGACTCTGCTGTAAGAAAGTGCATACATATCTATCTATATATATAGCATGTTACTCATGCTATATATATAGACAGGACAAGTAAAATGGGTCCAAATTAAAAAGAAATAGTAATGAAAATAAGGTTCTAAGAGTCACAGTATGTTTGCTATTCAACAAATACAGACCAGCATAACTTTTCAGAATCTTTTTTTTTTTTCATTCTAGCTGTGAATTTATCCTCAGTCTTTAGAGAACATATTCACAGCTAGCGATAACAATCAGGTGTGGATTAGTTTATAATTGAGACTTACCAGAAAAGTCATAGAGCTCAAACTGCTACCTGGAGATGCATAAGAAAGGTAATTGCTAGCTGTAGGATTAAGTGTCTCTCCACAGGAGGGAACTTTAAAAGACTGAAATCAGAGCGTGCTCTTGTTGGAAAGAGGCTTGAAGCTAGAGGAATCATTTAATTTTATTTTTCAAAAGATCTTTTATGGCTATTTTACGTTTTTCCTGACTGGGGTAGTTAAATTATGGCTTCCCCCTTGACTCACATCAGAGACATGCAATCACAGAAAACTAGGAAAAGAGAATAAACTAAAAGAGTGCAATCATGGAAGACTAGAAAGAGGGAGTGAAAGAGGGTGTAAAACAGGGAATATTGCATTAATTATATTATTCAAAACCTCATCCATTTTTCAAGTAACTAAGATGACACAGTAGGTGCATGCACATTTTTTCCTTTAAAAAGGTTGCTTTTAAGGAAAATATTTTTATTGAATTATCAATTTGTATTGTTTTTAGAAGAAAAAGTCTAATTCATTTTTCATTATTTTAGTGAAAACTGATCCTTTTTTTTCCTTCCAAGTAATTTTCTGGATGTATTTCAGTTTGGCGTTCAGAAGATGATTGCCTAAATATACTTTACTAAATGATTAATTAAAGTAGTTTTATCCCATGCAATTCTATATGAACTTTATTCAAGGTTGTGTGTAAACATTCCAAATGATGTGAAAGAAATGTCATCAAATGGATTTTTTTTTATTGCAGTTTATCTATTCATTCTTTTTCTTATTTTTATGAGATTATGATTGCTATGGAAAAATAATATTTAAATAAATCTTCATATTATATTGATAAGATGTGCTGGCTTACTAAATTTTAGACTTCTAATATACTCCATAAAAATAAACTAGGGATGTTAAGTGACTTGCTCCAGTTTGTATATCCAAATGATTAAAGCAGAAAATAAACCTTGTTCTCAGTCCCGTGTCTCAATCTTTATATCAGTTGCTCTCACTCTTGCCAGTTTATTCAGCTTTTGCATTTCAGCAGCAGAATACATAACCTGAGTACCTCAAAGGACAGAATTGGCAAAAAAAGACTTTTTGTGCTACTGTTTTCAGTTTGAACTGTTCCTAGGAAAAATGAAGATGGGAGCATTTTGGCCCTAGGCAGTCACCCTGAAGTATGTGGGATTAGACTTTGCAAGTTATAGCCATGTCTTAATTCCTGCCATCACATGAGTCTGCTTGGTTCTTGTGATTTTTCTTAAAAATAGGCAGATTAAATTATTCTCGACAGCTAAATAAAGAGGCACTTGTATTCCTACAGCTGTCTGCCAAGATGTTGCATGTATGCAGTGAGTCATGTTGTGAGGCCATGTGAGAGGTCAAGGCCTGCTGCTATTTGTTGATGACAGTCTTGGCATGGTCCACATTGAATATCTGTAGCAAGTAGATGTGGAACAAATTCCTCTCTGTGTCTGTACTACTCACGCAGAGCAATGGTTGATTTACTCCGCATTGCAGCCTAAAAATCAACCACCATGCTTGCACTGTGGATGGATGTGAGAGATTGGTTACATGAAAAGGGACATAGATTCAGGATATACAGATTCTTTGCAGCTTACTGATCTGAGAAGCTGGCTACGTGAGAACGGGCACATAGGCCCTTGCAGCTAGCTGAGCAAGGTCTCATAAGACAATGCACCACACATCCTGTGTAACAACTGAAGTTACAGAATATTCCATGTATCTTGCTCAGTAACTGAACCACCATTGAGTCTTACTGCTGAACTATGGGTTTATTTGCAGAGCCAGCAAGGTTAGGTTTTGGCAGCAAAACAATGGACATCTGTGGTTAGAAGGCCAGGGAAAAAGACAGGTTTGCTGACCACGAAAGGGGGTCTAAGGAGGGGTTTTAGGATCAGCTTAATCGACGTGAAGCACTTAGAATGCGCCGTTACGAATATGCATAAAGCTTATTATTGTTAGTATATAAGGAGTTCTGGTACGATCAATAAATCGGACTCCTGCTGATCACTCATATTGAGCGTCTGGGTTTCCCCTCTATCACAACAGATGGAATACATTGGAATTGAAACAGGGAGTGAACTAATTAGACTATATGAATGCACACAGTTAACTGCTTCTGTCTTATAACCATACATTTAAGAGGTTTTCAAGTTACCAGAAGAAAGGTGTTTGAGAATATTTATGCAATAGAAGAATAAGAACATGAAACCTGAACTATTTGAAAATAGAGTTTCATTCAAGTAATTATTATGTAGTTCGCTGATTAGATTATCCAGGAGGTCCTCTGTAGCTCTGTTTTTCAGAAAAGTCCCATAAATAAATATCTGTAATCTGATTTTTTGCCCTTTCCAAACAGGGCCGTTCTCATATTTCATGTATGCCAGGAACAGTTCGACGCTGGAACTATCCATCTCCTCTCTGCATTGGTATGGAAACTTGTTTTCAGTGTTCTGACCATCAGTCACAAGAAACTCCTGACCTTGTCATGTCTATTGTTCCTCAACTTAATTCTGCTTCATTCAAAACTTTTTTGAGTTTCCATTTGTATCTATGAAATATGGAAAAAAAAAAAAGATTTTTTTTGTCTATATATAGTGAAATGCTATTTAAAAAAAAATATCGTGAGAGTGAGCAAAGGAGGAAACCCATATGTTAACCATTGTTTAGCTTGTCCTGAATACTCTGCTTTGAATCAGGCTGAATCTTCTTTATAAAGGAGAGGACATTAACAGATTCCTTTTGCAGCATGCTCAGCTTGGAAAACCTAGGACCCAGGCAGGTCATGCAGGGCACCTAGGAGATTTCCTAAAGAAGCGGTAGTGAAGAGCAGCTCTGAAGCCAAGCCTTCAGGGGTGGTGGAATGAAAAGGAGTTCTAGGGATCCAGAAAAGGCTGGCTCTTTTCATCTGAGAAAGCTGTTAAATGATGCTGAGTTAAAAGTAAAGCTAAAAAGCATTTTCCTTTTAAGTACATTTAGAACTTAGCCAAACGGATCTGAGTTTTCTGTGTGTAGAAAATAATCTTCTGTAGTATTGTTTCTTAATTAGATAAAATTTAAGACAGTCAAGATTCTGCTGTATTTTGGTATGCTTATTTCAAGAAAAAGCAGGAATTGAGGGGTGAGAAGCACAGGTCCATCATAATGTTCTGTCACTTCAGCTTTGAAATACATTATTCAGTGAATGCTTTTAATTTTAATATTCAATCAGCAAAAGCTGTTCCTACTAGTTTCATATCTAAGAGGAATTCAAAATATTGGGATGATATTGAACAGCACTAATGTGAAATGGTTTTAGAGATTCCTTGTCAAGTTGAGCCCATATATTATTTTGTATTGTCAACTTCTACAGAAGCAATCACTTCTGATTGATATGAAAGCAGTGCATTTCCTTCAAATCAGTTTTAGAAATGGAAAACTTATTCAAGGAGGGGTGTTTTGGGCTTTGGGAACTTTTGTTGTTTCTTTTCTTTTTGTTTCACCCTTATGTTTCACCTTGCATACTAAATATAGTTCCTTTTTGCAAACATTAAACTCATTGAATTATGATATCCCGGGAGCTAAAATACCCCTAAGAGAAAAAACAAACCCTTAAAATATGATCCTCCCTTTTCTCTCGTCTCTAACACTTAAAATGTTGATTTCTATAGAATGCAAGCCAAAATCAGTACAATTATTACAACAGAGAGTAACACAATGTTACAATTGTGTTATCAGATCATGTATCAATGTAATGCCTGGAATGCAGACTCACAGGCCTTAAAGTAATGATTCCTCAAATAATAAATATAAATTACAGCATTCTAATTTGATTTCTTGAAGTTATTCTTACTTCATATTACTGTCCTAGCATATGTGTAAGCTCAGCCACTTTTTTGCAGGTTGCTTCAAGTATTTACAGCTTAGCTTTATGTCATCCTAAGTGATGCAAATGGGTTTTCAATTTCCAGACATATGAATTTGCTGAATAGAAGCATACCAATTGAAAGCAAAGAATACTTCTGTTATGTAGCAAGTCTATCCTCTTTCTGAATTGAAGCAAAAACTCTGGTGGGGTTTCTGTTTGCTTCTTTGTTTTTAAATTCAAGTGTAATTTTGGTTATATTGAGTAATAGATCTGTTGCATCATTATTTGGGATCATAATTCAGTTTAATTTCAGATTTGTTCCTCTGATTGTGAAACATATCTCAACATATCACCCGACATTTTTAACAGTAACTGCCAAGCTGAGGCAATGGGTTGCCTGGTCTATATGTGCAATTACACATTTGTAGTTATATTACAGGGAACATATCACCTTACACAAAGATTTTGATCTCAATCAAATCCTTTTTTTTCCTCCTTCATGACGAGTTTTTTGACTGTGATAAATTTCACTGCTTTTGGGTCACGGGAATAAAATGGAAAACCCATTTTGAATTAAACATATGTCAAATATTAGGAAATAATAAAAGATACAGTGATTTTCTTTTTGTTTTTAATAGCTAAATGTGGTGGAACACTGACAAACATGGCTGGTGTGATCCTGAGCCCAGGTTTTCCTGGAAATTACCCTAGCAACTTAGATTGTACATGGAAAATTTTATTGCCTATTGGATATGGTAAGTAAACTTATATTGGAAAAGCAATTATTTGTAATCATCAGATTGAAATATATATATGAGTATTATGGTTTCCAATATGAAGTAGATTTTATCCAGTGAATGTATTGTGAACCCTTACATAATTATTTGCTATCTTTGAAATGAAACTGGTTGTCAATTTTTAAATGTGACTTTGCCAAAGCAACTTTTTATTAACTCACACTGTCTCAGAAACTGATTTCAAAGCAAGTGAAATCTGTGGCATGAAGATATATCAGATGAAATAAATAATGTGACTTCTAAATTAAATTTGTAAATTTTGTTCTCCAAGTGATTTAACAGTAATTTATGTTCTATAAAAATAGACAAAGCCTCACTTCTAGAACTATGAATTTGGTTAAAAGCATTCTCAAAATGTGTTCCAAATCCTAGATTACAGTTGCCAACTTAGAATCTTTCTAGGTTTACATTAAAACTATTGTCATACAGAAAATATCTTCACAAATAAGTAATAACTATGTTGAAAAGGTAATGATAGATAATAAGAGATCTCTAAGTTCATGTATAAAACACAGTCTTCTATCATTATCAGAACTGAAATAGGAATAAGTTTTCTTGCTGTGAAACTTCATGTCCCATACTGTAAATTCAATGCCAATGCTCAATAAGAAAATTAATTTTAAAAACTTGTTACAAAATTCCCTATTCTTATCCGAGGAAATTCGTTTATTTTTCATTTTCTCCATTTGCATTCATAACAGGGATTTTTGTAGTGAGATGTACTACTTTCATAGTATTTCACTAAGTTAATATGTAGAAATACTTTGCTGCTGTTTAGAATAGTGTCCTTTATCAGTGAACACCTGGTAAAACTGATCCATCATAGTTATGGATAGCCTTAGTAGCCTTAGATGTCCTTATAGATGTAGGAGAACCAAGACAGAACATCCTTTGCTAGTTTTGATATTCCCCAGCTACATTTGCAGGAAACAAAAATGATAAGCAATGTCATCCTACTTAGGTTATTGCAATACTGCCTTTGAAAAACAGTCCTTTGTATTTCTCAGAGTTGCTCTTTTTCTTTAAGCTTTTTCAAGTAGAAAATGTTTCATGAATTAATTGCACAAGAGCATCTTGTATCTTTTTATTATTTTTCTCACTTTTCTGAAAGTCTCTGGTGGTGGTAATTCTATAAGTAGAAAAGACAATAGTTTTATTTAGTAAGGGTTTTAACAGGTAAAAGGTATTCATAGCACTGATCTATCATTGTCTTCAAAAATACTACAAAAGACATTTTTTACCATCAAGTCCCTACAGCAATATTTTTCCCGAAGTATTTGTTAAATAATCCACATATAATATCTTTATATGAGGTTTAAAATTGCAATCGATGTGATCTTTCACAATGTACTCCTACTGAAACATCTTGGATATTATTTTAATTAAAAGTATAAGCTTGTCTACTGAAAAGCTGCTTGCATACTTGCATTCTATTGTATCGAAACAACTGTGTGCTTAAACAAAGTCTAACAGTAAAATTGTGGGAGCTAAATGTGTCCCAAAATGTAGTGCTCTCTTCATTACATGAAAATACATCAGTCATGTAAAAGAAGACACTACTAAAATCCAAATATTTTAAAATAAAAAAATGTATTTTTTCAAGTGAGTTGTTGTGATTTTGAAATTTTCTCAGGTAGCTGTTAATTAATTAACATTTCTAAAAACAATTAGCTCAGCTTGGAATTTTCTTTATTCACAGTACCTTCAAGTGAGAGAGGAAGTGCTGTTGAGATTAGAGCAGGAAGTAATATAATTATAGTTTGACCAGATAATGATTTATTTCCTGTAGCTATCAGTTTTATTCCATGTAATTTTATGTAAGAAATAGTTTAGTGTAGAAAAATTTTTCTTTGACATATCAAATTGACATTTGCAAATTGTATAAACTTGGACTTAAGGCTTGAGGGGACACATACAGTGTGTTCTCTAATTGAAATTAGCATGTTTGAAACTACTTTAAGTAGGTTTGTTTTTTTTTTTTTTTAATTACCTTTAAGCCTATTTTTTGACTTTTAAAACACAAAGCCTTTCTATACTGAATATATACAAATGGACATAGAAATTCCTTTTCAGGGATCAAATTAGAATGATTCAGTTTTAAAGGTACTCCATGGCTCATCAGAGACTATTTCATAACAGTACTTTTATTTAAATACCTAAACAATTATTCGGGCTCTATATAAATATGCCAAATTTGATTATCTGCTTGTAACTTTCACAATTTAGGTATAACGTTAAGTGGCTGCTCAATTCTTTATCATTTCTATGGTGTTGGCATCCAGTCTCTGTTGGAAATCACTAGCCATGATACTGAAGTCAAGATGTTTCCAGGCTGCTTGGTGTCCTTACCCCATCTCAGATCCCGAGAGTATTGTAAAATTAGTGACTTCATTCAAGTCAGACTAACCATATCCGACATCATACAGAGATGGCTGATATTGTGACTCTGATATGTTTGGTGTGTACCTCTCTATTGATAGCATTGTGTTGTGTTCTTATTCAGCAGCCAAAATACTTGATTTCATACCTCCCATTTTTCATAGGTCAGAGAAGGTACTAGAACTAAATAGCCCATATTTTTACAAGTGTTCTATAAAACCCAGTTTATTTGGTATCTTATTTAATTCCTCTTGTAGAAAAAAAAATTCTTTTTTATACAATTGATTCAATCTTAAACCACAGAGATGAAGAAATCAGCTATAAACAAGACTGAGTGAATTACCCTGGTAATCTATTACCGTGGTAATTAGTCTATAATGGTCTCCCCTGGAATGAAGAATATGTCTCTACTGCTAAGTAAGAATGTCAAGCAGAGTTAAGGCATTGAATATTTCACACTGCTTTGTTGGCTCATTCAGTAACTCTGTTTTATTCTATTACAGCTGGTTCTTCACCGTCTACTAGAGCAATGTTAGGCCCAAAAAGTGCAGTTGCAAGTTACTTGGTACTAGGCTTCCAAACCAGGGATTCATCCCTCACTTCTGTTTTGATATGATACATAGGCATGGTTTAAGACTGGATTTCAAGTCCTTAGTCCACATGAAGTAGTGCCAGAACTTCAAAACAGTTCTTCCCATGAGATTATGTTTATAATTCCAACTGTTCAGCATTTTTTGAATGCTTAAAGGCCTTGTTCAAGCACTTGATTCCCAGAGAGGGTTTGTGGTAAATTCTCTGGAGTTAGCACCTGTAAACAGTCTGTAGTTCGGTGCATCTTATAGGGCTGCATGCAGGGTAAAATGGCTCTGAAGGCACACTGGCCCAAGTTAGAGGGAAAAGGAGACAAATATAGGTGACAAGGGGCAGGACAAACAAAGTAGAGTAGATAGTTGGAACTAGGTAGGTAAACTTCCGCCTCTGAAATGTCACTCTGTTAGTAACCTTCCTGGGTGCTGAGCTGATCCTGAGCCTCTGTGAGAGGCCTTGGCCCGGCTACAGGGATGCACTTGGGATGGCAGAGTCCCAGCCATGCCATGGCACAGCAGGATTTATGATTTGCCCCTCCCTTGAGTCTTTATGTTGACTAGTTTAGGAATATGAAAAATCCCTGGTGTTGACTTCGTGACTTTATGGCTTACTTTCATTTGTCCCTTCATGTGTGGTTATGATATTTATTGGTAACCAAAAAAATTGGAAACTATAACTCTTATAATACTTTGCAGCTATTTCTTTAACTTAAGCATCCCATTTTGAATAGTGACTAAAATAAAAGCATAGTGCCTGTAACAACTAGTATATTTTTTTTTAATTTACATGCTGTAGTATTAAGCAACATGAGTTATAAAATTTTTCTTTCTTTCTCAATGCTGCAGGTGCACACATTCAGTTTCTGAATTTCTCTACTGAAGCAAATCATGATTTCCTTGAAATTCAGAATGGGCCTCACCACACCAGTTCTATGATCGGCCAGTTTAGTGGAACGGAACTCCCATCACCCTTGCTAAGTACTACTCATGAAACACTTGTCCATTTTTATAGTGATCACTCAGAAAACAGGCAAGGATTTAAGTTGACATACCAAGGTAAGTACAAACTAGCACAATGATCTTTATGGTTAGAAAGGAAAAATAAAATTTTAATTGTTTTTTATTATTATTTTAGAAGATATATTTGGCATATACTATATACCATTTTAAAATCTGTGGATTGTTCAATAAATAGGTTGGAATTTTTAAAATTGAAATTGTGTTGAATTGGAATCTTTGTTCTATTGATGTAAAAGCCTGAAAACAAGGTGATGTTATTTGCCAAAAGTCACATAGCTGATAACCCTTCCCATCCCATTAAGTTGTACTGTTACCGAACCTTACTACTAATATTCACTGCCTTGTTTTCCCATTTATATAATCTTTTTATGTTTATTACAATGATAGAAGTTATTTTAAATATGCAGATGAAAAGTTTAATAATTTGTATGTTATGTATTTGCAGTCTAGACTTCTGTGAAAATTACCCAGAAATGAAAAAATGCCAGATAACACATTCTATATCTATTTTCAAACACATACAATCAGTATTTAAAAATGTGAACTTCTTTTGGTCTCTTACTGTTGGCTTTTTCATCGTCTTCATTGTTTGTTTGTTTATTTGTTTGTTTTCCCATTGGTGACAATAAAACATCATTAGTTTGTGCATATTTTGAACTGTTAAAATAGTCTTGCTGTCAACTGTTGAGCCCCATTGCAGGATCTGAACAGTTTAACAAAATTTAATGGCTGGTTTAATTCTCAGATATCTGTGAGGGAATTCATGCCACCTTATTCTAGGATCTTAATTTGGGTAACTTGGTTATATGTTGTGCTTTAATACCAGTGGGCAGTTAAACACCACACAACTACTCACTCACCTCCTGCCCACTCCAGTGGGATGGGGGAAGAGGAAAGGAATACTAAAAGCAAGAAAGCTTCGGGGCCAAGACAAAAAACATTGTTTAATAAGTGAAGGATAAGGTGAAGAAGAGAGAGAGAAAACAAAATGATTTAAAGGCAGCTACTCACCACCTCGCACAGGCATATTGATGCACAGCCAAATATGGCTAATGTCCCTAGTTCCCCTCTTTTCCCTTTTGTTGCTGAGCACAACTTCATGTGGTATGGAAGATCTCTTGTTAGTTCAGGTCATCTGCCTGGTTGTGTCCTGACCCAACCTATTGTACAATCCCAATTTATTTACTGGGAGAGCATAGTGGGAGATAGAGATGACCTCGATGTTGTTCAGCAAAAGCCAGAACGCTAGTGTGTTATCAGTATTATTTTGGCCACAAACCTAAGACACAGCACCATATGAGCTGCTATGAAGACAGCGAACTCTATAATTTCCAGGCCCAGTACAGCACTTATTTGCATACACACATATATGTACATTTATAGTTAGATCATATCTATGGAGTCAATGGACAGAGAGGAAGATTCTGAACACCTGAATTAGGCTAATAAAGCATGCCCACAGAGAAGTCATGACTCTGTTGTCTGTAGAATTTTGTTCTATCATATAGTCTCATAAGTATGGAATATCCTCACATCATACCTACCTACTATTAGTTTTCCTCTGGGCAGTCAAAAATGATTGTGATTGGCAAGTTACAGAAATGACAAAGAAGTAAAATACAAAGTCATGTGATATATTTTCGATATATTCTCCAGTACTCTTTTTTCTGGTTCTAATTAGAGTGTTTTTCCTTGCTATAACAGGGTCTTCCTGACTAACAGCATTTTCTGTGCTGAAACTAGTAGTTAAATCTTACATTGTTTGTAGACTGTATAACATGTTCTTCTAGAGGCAGTGTTGTAGCTTACTCAACAAGTGCATGGTTTTATTGCTCTTTTCTTCTATTCTTCCCTTTCTTACTTTGTCCAGTAGGACTAATTGGTCTGTTCAGAAATAAATGAGAATGTGATGAAGAGGGTATGATACAATAGGAACTTCTGGTTTTTGGTTCATTCTAACCATCTCTTGTTAAAATCAGTTACTTTTTTGATAAGTTGCATGCTTTCTACTTCTCCCACTTGCAACTTGTCAGTTGACAACAAACATACGATCACGACTACCTCAATGAAAGTGTAAAATTTTATCCTATTACGTAAATGTAGGAAAAGCAATTAAAACCAGAACAATGTATTATGAAATATTACATTTTTTCATTACATGAGCCTTATAATAAAATATCTTTTAAGTGATGAAGATTGTGTTAGTAGTATTCTCAAAATAAAAGAAAATTTACAAAAAAGTATTGTTCATCGAATTTCAGAAACCTGTAGTAGTATTTTCCAAGTACTTATAGAAAAAAACCCAGAAAAAATATTAAGTTCTCAACAATAGTAATAATTTGATAGGACATTTCATAGCTAAGTTATTAGTCTAATAGTTATAATAGTAGAATAGAAAAATCAGAACCAAGAAAAAGATACAGTTAATTTAACTGATATTTGAGTCACTCTAATTTCAAATAAAAAATATAACTAGTATTTATCTCGTTTCACAAAAAGTGTAGTTATGGGTGTATTTGCATTACCAAATGCATAGACATTCATCCAGTTTTATGCTTCCCATGAGTGAGAAGCAAAGCAATTTCTTCTGTAAAGATGACTCATTCAGTTCATTTTAATGTATTACTCTTTACCTATAAAGAGACAGTATTGTAGTGTATGTATTTACGTGTGTGTGTGCGTGTGTATGCATATATATATGTATGTTAAAAAATTTATGGGTTTAAAACATTAAAAAAAACCCCATAACATAATCCACTTCAAAAAAAATGAAGTGCTGGAAAAAATGAATTATTCTCAAAGGTACTTATGATTTATTGATTTATTGATTTTTGTTTTCTAATGTGGAAAGTTGTAACACTGTCGTGTTCAATTTTTAAGCGATTAGGATCTACCAGCTAAGCTCACTCTATTGAATTTATTGTTGACTTACGTTCTGTTTTCTACTTCGTTTTCTTCATTTTACAGATATGGGACTTTTCTTCTTTAAAAATTAATTGTCTTGCATGTGTTTATTTTTCTTTACAAAGCCGAAACTCTCTCTGTTGCCTCTGAGACCGCAGATTGCGCTAGCCGTTTCTACTGTGAAGATCTAGCAATTCTCTGATCACCATATATTATAGCTTCATTCAGCCAAAATAACTTGCTCAACATCATTTAGAACATATAGAAAATCGTACACTCAATTAGATATCCATAATCTACAAACTTCAGAAAGTATTATGTTTCAGTTTATTCCTTGTTCTTCTCTTGTACTCTGAAAGAAAATGCTGGTGGTTTACAATTGAGCAATTTTATTGTCTGCTTTATTTTTTATCATACAAGATATATGTTGGTTTTGATAGCTGACTTTTCTTTTCTTGTTCCACATCTGTTGCCCTTGATATTTAGTTATCTTTTCTTATGGGCGGTCTCTGGACTTTCCTACTCTTTTTAGTATTATATTACTCAGTAACTCTCTCTTCCTCTTAGACTATCTACAATTGCTGAAACTCGATGTAAAAAATAATTCTTCGCTACTCAATGTTTCTCTTTTCCTTCTCCAATCTTCCCTAGTAGAAGTGTTGTTTTCCTTTCAGTAAATCAAATGCCATACAAGCCTTAGCCTGATTTGTTGTTGATGGAACTGAGCACTGTTTTGTTTTCTGGCTGTAACGCTACTGAATATACCTTTGTTATGCAGTTTTGAAACCATGGGCTGATTTCAGTTAAATTTCACAGTTCTGAAATAAAGCCCTTATTGAAAAGAAAGATGCAGCATTACTCCATAAATACCAATTCTGTTTGACTTGCTGGCTACCCAATCAAAATATTCTTTGTCACAACTCAATTTAGTATGCAGTGTCTTCCGTAACTGCTAATCATGGGGTATAAATGTGGGAGGGAAACAAAATATGAGAGCTTGGTATGGGCGTCACATTCAAAATCGTATATGGGCAAAAGGAATCATGCCATATATGGAAAGCAAAGAATTTATTTTTAGTCCAATTGATGCTCACACAGTTAATTTGTCCACTTTTGTCATTTCTAGAAATGAATTTGCAAAGCAAAGCAGTTGGAGCTAAGTTCCTGACATCTTTACACATTTAAGCAGATGGGTTTTTTCAGACTGCTTCTAATTGATCTCATTTTAGGATGTCCTAATGTACTGTGATTGAGGAAAAAAAGTTTTATAAGTAAAAAACATTGCTTTTCTAATAGTGAAATTAATTTAATTTACTCTTAAAAAAAAAAGAAGAATAGGCAAAAGGAATCCATAGTTACAGTAACATTTGCCAAATCCATACTAGTTGTCTTAGTGAATGTGTTGCATATTAGGAGTGCCCACAAACTTACATAGCTTAAGTCAAATCCCTTTTAATATAAATTTAAATACAACAGATCAGGTTAAAGATTAAATCTGTGTTTTTTACTGTATGGTACTAAACACAGTTCAGTTCAAGGACTGATTTTTTTAAGTGAAAATAATTGCCTTTTCTGCTAACCAGAATAGGTAAGGACACTGAGGTAGCAGACTTTTTTTGCCAGGTATTTACCTTTTTTGTAGATATCAATCTAAAATAAAGGGAGATGAGTGATGGCTGTGCTTATTCAATCAAGCTTGCATGCTATAAAAAAAAAGAAGTTTTCTAGAGATCTTAGCATCTTATGAAGGATAAGTTTTTGATAACCCCTCATCTCAAGGGAAAGCAAAGAATATGAATTTTGTAGAGTGAATTATGAAATTAATAATGCTTTTTCTCAATTTTTCTACTGATTTTCTGAAGGCAGTAAACGGTTGTGAGATTGAATCTTAATATAGCTTGGGATTGTACTCTGAACACATTATTTTTAGGAAGAAAAGTGCATGCGCACTGAGAACTGTGAAATATTTTCTACCCATACTTGTAGGGAGCTAGTGCTGGGCCTTAAGCCTGTGAATTCTCACAGCACGGGATTTGAATATATAACCTAAATCACTTAGTGTGTATTTCTCAATGCATTAAAAAGCTTTGTCTCCTTAGCAGAACCCTAGGGAAATTACAGCTCTCAGTACTATTGCTGATCAGATCTTTTTTGGTTTTTTGATATTTTCATGTTCTCCTTCCCTTCAGCTTTGCAATTGCAATACATAGGGAATGGTGGGTATTTCATTATGTTAAAGGTGGATTACTGAATTTCTGTGTGTTGTGGAACCTTTTGTTTCACTTGTAGCAAGAAGGAAGTTCATAGTGATTGCATGTTGAACTACTGGAAGAAGTTAGAATAAATTTTATAATATATTATTTTTGGTTTTTTGCAAAATAATGAAAGGACTTTAAAGAGCCTAATTTTTTAAAGAGCAACATTTAAGTTTATTTTCATTCTTTCTACTGTTGAAATAACTATTGTACTGTTTAATTAAAAAGCAGAAGCATTGAGAAAGACTTACTTGTAATGAGTGTTGTGGTTTTGCCACCAATGTAGAACAGCAAAGAGAGGAAACAACCACAAATACTTAGAAGAGCATTTCTGTATCTCATTTGACTGGTGATCTTGAGTTTCTGAGACCCTCATATCTGTCAAATCTTAATATCTGGGATCTAAACAGCCTCTGTACACTATGTCTGAGAAGAACAGTCACGGAAGTTTGATTGGCAAGCCAAGTTATTCTAGGTCAGAAGAAATAAATAGCTTTTATGGCCTTTGAGAGATTCATAATAAAATTTAGTACACAGAAGAACACAGTTAGTCTAATGGTTCATAAGACATATTTGTGGGTTGTAATTCCTGTCCATATTAATGTTACCTCAGCTTTTAATATTTCTAGAACATCTTTTTTTTCCACGTGTCTTTCCCTTTAAGACTAGAGCTTCTTTAAGGGAAGCAGAATAAATGTTTGATTTTTATTATTTTTACTGTGGGAATCCTAGTTCCTATTTTTGGAACTGTAAGAGTATTTTCAGTCTGCTCTGAATTTCAATGTAGGAAAAAGCTGAATATGAAGTAATAATCTTATTCTCATACATTTGAGAGTTTGAGCAATATGTTCCAGAAAATGCAAAGAAAAAAGTTCTAATTTCCTTCACTTTCTTCCACAAACACTCATGCACATACAAAACATGATTTAACATGTTAAATCCAATGGTCTTTATCTGGAAAAAAGATGATTATGATGGTGCTTTTGAGTAATAGGAATCATGGAATGAAAAGGGGATTGTTGAAAAATTATTGCATTTTAAAATGGTTTCAGATGATGTCCTAAATCGGGAATGCTAAAGGAAACAAAGTACAATCTTTTGAGGGCCTTGTAGCAAATTATTTTCTAACTCATTAAGTGATGTTTCGTGATTCTAGTCCTGAGTCATGGCATCTGTAAAGATTATGTCCTTTGGTGCCTACAGCAATAAACTGCGGTTCCAGATTGCCAGTCCTATCCTGGGCTGCAGCAAATTGAATCCTGGGCTTCCATAAAAAGAGGGATGGCCAGCAGATCAAGGGAGGTGATTCTCTCCCTCTGCTTTGCTCTCTTGAGACCCCACCCGGAGTGCTGCATTCAGCTCTGGTGCTTCAAACACAAGAGAGGCATGGCCCTGTTAAAGTGAGTCCAGAGGAAGACTACGAAATAAGCAGCAGGCTGGAGCACCTCTTCTGTGAAGAAAGGCTGAGAGAGTTGGAGTTCAGCCTGGAAATGAGAAGGTTCAGGGAATCCTTACAGTGGCCTTTCAGTATTTAAGAGGGTCTTTTATGAAAGAGGAAGA
>NW_008239080.1:9089274-9104777 GCF_000691975.1 Corvus brachyrhynchos
ACATTTTACCAAGGCCTTTATTGAGAAGGGTCAGCAGAAGACAGTAGATTTAGATTGGGCGTAAGGAACGTAAGATGAGGCTGGTGAGACACTGAAACAAGAAAAGCTGTGAATGCCCCATCCCTGGAGGTCTTCAAAGTCAGGCTAGATGGCACTTTTAAAAATGTGATCTACTGAAGTATGTCCATGCCAATGGCAGGGAAGTTGGAACTAGATCAACTTTAAAGGACCCTTCCAACAAAACCCATGGTAGGCTAGTCTAGTCTAAGAAGTGGAATTTTTTACTGAGTCTCTAGTTATACACACCATGATACTGGAGGAATGTACAATAAGCCTAAATGGAAGTTTTAAGTGAGCTATTTGTGAGCTCTCCTAGCATTTGAGTGATTGCATGCTCAATTCCCTGCTAATACCATTTTTCTGTAAAGCAGTTATTTCCATGTTTAAGTGTTACAGAAGTATGTGGCGCTTGAAAAGCAGTAAGTCACCCTAGTGTTTATGTAAGATAGAAAATACATTTGAACCATCACAACAAGATAGCAGACAATCAATTATATTTCCTTTGTGACTTACAATCTTTTTTTATCAGCGGAAAATATACTGCACAAAGAAATGACAAATGTTTATATAATTTTAAATTTCAAGTATTTGACTGCTGCCAGCATTGGAATGAAATCTTTTTCTCAGATTTCCTTTACATTTTATTTCAGGCTCTCACTAGAGTTTTTGTGTGCAGTGAAATGGAATCTCAGTTTGTAAAGCTCAGAACCAAACAAATCTTTGGGCATGACACTCATAAAAAGAGCTTTCTATTGCAAGGTGTGACATCAGAATTTCTTGGCAGTATTTGTTAGTCATGAGTACTGAGTAATGAATTGCTCTGTTAAATCACGTGTTATTGCATATATCAAAAAGACAAAGAAGAATATAATTCAAATTTATACTAAAACTATAAAGCATGTTTCTTGAGTGGCCTGTAAATCATGATATAATAGTCACATGGATCACCTGACCAATAATTTATGAGTCATCTATAGGATTCATACCAGAAAACACAAGTAGAGTATCTCAAAGTTTTATACCTTATTTTTTAAAATAACAAATAACAAAACAAACAATTGTACTCTGCTCACATGCAAGTGCTTTCACCCCTAACTGACTGAATTTCAAATTTATGGTGATCTGCTTTAGGTACAGGTTCTACTCTTACTGAAACATATTCTAGAACAAACCCCAAAAATTTCTGTATGTGTTTTGTTTGCCTTATTTACAACAGGCAAAAAGCATAGGCATTTCTGAATAAACAGTGACTAGAATTTTCAAAGGTAGGTTTTGGTTTTTCATTTATAATCCAAATGACTGTAAGGGATGCTGTCTACAAATCTATGGGATCTGATGGGATTCTTCATCCAAGAATTCTCAAAGGGCTGGCTGATGTCATTGCAAAATATCTCTCAATGATTTTTGAGCAGTCTTGGGAATCTGGAGAGGTCCCAGCTGACTGGAAGCTGGTGAACATTGTCCCAGTTTTCAAGAAGGGCAAGAAGGAGGACCCCAGAAACTACAGGTCTGTCACTCTCACTTCAGTGCCTGGTAGAATTATGGAGAAGGTTATCCTGGAAGGTATCAAAAAGCACCAGAAAGACAACGCAGTCATTGGTCACAGCCAGCATGGCTTCATGAGAGGAAAGTCCTGCTTATCAAACCTGGTTTCATTTTATGACAAGGTAACTCACCTAGTGGATCAAGGGAAGCTGGTTTATGAGATCTATTTGGATTTCAGCAAAGCTTTTGATGCTCTCACAGGATCCTTCTGGACAAAATGTTGAGCACACAGCTGGATAAACACATCATGTCATGGGTGAGCAACTGACTCATGGGTCAGGCACAAAGGGTGACAGTGGCTGGGGTGACATCAGACTGGTGATCGGTCACTAGTGGAATGCCACAGGGCTCCATCTCAGGGCCTGTGCTCTTCTACATCTTTGTGAATGACCTGGATGCAGGACTGGAAGGGATACTGAGCAAGTTTGCAGATAAAAAAGAACTGGGAGGAGTTGTTGGCTCCCTCCAGGGCAGGAAGGCCCTGCAGAGAGACCTCAGAAAATTAGAGGATTGGGCAATCACCAACCATATGAAGTTCAACAAAGCAAAGTGCTGGGTTCTGCACCTGGGATGCATCAACCCTGGATATACAGACAGACTGGGCAATGAGATGCTGGAAAGCAGTGCCATGGAAAGGGACCTGAGGGTTCTGGTCAATGGCAAGTTGAATATGAGTGACCCTGGCAGCCAGGAGGGCCAGCCATGTCCTGGGAGGCATCAGGCACAGCATCACCAGCCAGGCAAGGGAGGGGATTTTCCTGCTCTACTCTGCTCTGCTCTGGGCGGCCTCACCTCGAGTCCTGAGGGCAGTTTTGGTCACTGCAATATTAGACAGATATTAAACTATTAGAGAGAGTCCAGAGGAGGACAACAAAGATGGTGAAGAGCCTTTAGGGGAAGTGGTATGAGGAGCTTCTGAGGCCCCTTGGTCTATTCAGCCTGGAGAAGAGGAGACAGAGGGAGACCCCATTGCAGTCTACAATTTCTTCACCACCTGCTGGCTGATGCCAGAACCACCTCCCTGAACCCAGATCAGCCACCCCTCCGGGTAACTACTCCCAGTTTATGTACCAGGCACAATGTTCTATGGTGTGGAACACCCTTTGGTCAGTTCAGGTCACCTGTCCCAGCTATGCTCCCTCCCATTTTGTTTATCAATTTTTTGCATACCACCTCACTGGCAGAGCATGAGACAAATTTAAAAAACTGAGAAGAAATAAACTATTCCCTGACAGAAACCAGGACAATATCCACCTCTTATTCCATATCGTTTTTGTCAAGCCAAATTTCAATACTCCCCAATATCCATCACCTTCCCTGTTTATCTCTTTGACACATATACATCGTGATCACTTCCTTAGTCTATGGAACACCTCTGTCAAATCTCTCAGTATTTCCTCTCTCACCTGAGTTGTTTCTGTATTACCTTTTTATGTAGATCTATGAGAGAGGGTTTTTTTTTCTGAAATTGATTTTTAGCACTAGCTGCAAAAATTCTGCAACTGCATTAAGTACTTTCAAAACATAATCTATGAATACTATCTCATAACAAGTTAACCAATAGGGAAGGATGGTTTTCATGTGTATTCATATCCTCAAAAGCTTCTACAATCAAAGTTTAAAAATTCCAGTACTTACTGTCATTGTTCCAAAACACTGTTGTTGTAACTGTTGGGCAATGTAGTGCTGCACCTTTAAAAAAAAAAATTTGTGAGATCCCCTGACCTTCTGGAATAATTTTCTTTTCTATTTTTAAATGATTTGCTAAATAGATTTTTAAATATAGTTTAATATTTCAGTCTTAATAAGTTCTGTACTCTTAAATAATATTTCTAGTACTCTATTTTGCATAAAGATTTTGATAATAATAATATTATCTGTATTAGTACTACACAAATGATAGTAGGAGTAATAATAAAATTAAAAATTAATGAGCTATTACTAGATTTAGCACAAAATTTAATGAACCACAATTTAGGGAAAATAAACCTTTTTGTATTTCCTTTCAGTAGCAGTTAATTTTTTTTCCTTGGTTTTGAATTTCTTTTCTTAATTTTTTGTTATTTGAGAGAAGGGGGATCTGATTTTTTAGAGAATTTCGGAGTATTTCTAGTACCTCTAAATGTTTTCCAATTTTTTAGTGTTACAAACACTGAATTCTGGATTCACTGAAGGAATTAGGGAAGAGAAGAAGGCTGTCTCAAATAAATCTTCTCTTTATTGCATAGGATGACTGTAATTAGCAATGACTAAAAAACTTACTGACAGTAGCTGTACTTCAGTGAAGCATTTAAGTACAAACTTCACTTTAAGTAAGCATTTAAGCATATCTGAGGTATATGTTTAGCTTAATCTTGCTGAAATGGCTTGTTTAAATAATCTATTTCAGAATAATAGATATTCACTTATAGGATGAATATGTTCATATTGTAAAGATTAACTTCAAAAAAAAAACCCAAAATAGTTTGTTCAAGAATATGTTCGTCATATTCTCTTGCGGCATTTTTAGAGCTTGGACTTAACAACACGTGAATATAGAGCACACTGGTATTACTATTCTTGTTTGAACTTTCTTCTGACAGTAGTATTCCTTAACTGAAAATTGAATGTTCAGGGAGAGCAGGGCACTCATCTCTTTAACGCTTATTTCTTAAATGACAATTACTTACTATCTTATCTATGTGAAGTTGTTTGCAAATGATTCTGCATAACATTTTTATAAAGCAGTCTTGTTTTTGCTTCATATGGAACTGCTTACATTATCTTTATATCTTAGTAAATATTATTAATGAAAGCGCCTTCTGAATTTTCATCACACTGACTTTTATGAATTAAATGTGTTTCATTGGATAATATTTTGATGTCTTTGGTAACACAGAACCCAACATGAAATATGAGGAATCATTAAAGCAATTTTTTGCATGGTGATATATCTAAAAGTACCTTTTCCCTTCATAGATATTTGTGTAATTTTTTTTAGATCTTTATGGTGCTCTGTCGTGTTAAAGTAATTCATTAATTCTTTTCATTTTTTTTTTGTTCATGTGATTTTTTGGGCATAGTTCAATATATATTAAAAATCCAATGGATTGTGAAAATCTTATCTTTTATAAAATTTTAAGTAATGGATGACTTTGTTGTACATTACCAAAATATTTTTGTATGGTCCCAGTGGATGATTTATTTCTTGTTACATGTTAATCAATGAATTACTGGAGCTTGGCATTCCAGTGTTTACCTATTATTGAATGTATTACAGATTTTATATTAATGTGTGCTTCCTGTGTTGAGAGCTGATGAGGCAATAAAAAGTACTTCTGTTCTCTTACAGCTTACGAGTTACAGAACTGCCCCGATCCTCCTCCTTTTTTGAATGGATATATAGTCAACTCAGATTACAGTGTGGGACAGTCAGTATCATTTGAATGCTATCCTGGATATGTTTTGAGGGGGCAGCCTGTTCTCACTTGTCAACATGGAATCAACAGAAATTGGAACTATCATTTCCCCAGATGTGAAGGTAACTTTCTGGTAGTACCTTTGCTTCAGAACTCACAGTACTTTATGATTTTTGTTTACTTGTTTGTGTGCATATAAATAATGCAGCTGTTGCTGAAGAACGGTGCCTTTCTTGTAATCTGTAGTGTAAGCAGATAAAGGCAGAATATTGTCTGCTTTAATAAATCATAAATGTTTTATGAATCATGTTCCTTGGCAGTGATTTATTGTTCCTATTAATATCTGTCAGTTGTATTGATTATGCCAATTCATGATACAACCAGAAATTATCTTAAACTCAGTGTGAAGGACTATTTCAAGAAGATACTTTTATTCAAAAGCAGTTGGTTATGGAGACAACTTTATCAATGTTTTGGAAGAAAATACAAAGTTATTAGTGCTAAAAGTTCAATATAAACAAATACATAATATTTTTCTTCATGTTAAAAATATTGTAAAGTTTTAAAATATCCGTGAAAATTACATAAAAGTGTAAAGTGTTAATACTCAGTGTTTTTAGAATTTGTTAGAAACCTAGCCAAAGTTCAACACCTCTTATTTTTATAAAGATCATCCACCTCTTCCTTTCTTCCTAATCCTAAACTAAGCTTTTTTGGGACAGATGCCTTAGCCTGATTTTTATTACTTTCAGAGCAATTTTGTGGTGATGTACCTGCGGTGACTTATTGTCCCCCTTTTCTCACTAATAAAGCCTTGAAGGAAATTTTTCAGCTAAAGAAAGAGTATCTTTAAAAATCCTTATAATGGCTTAGGAATTTATTTTAATAATTTTAAAATACTAATTATATCTGTGTATTTTACAACTAAGACATTTCAATGGAAAAACATAATTTTCAATAAGGTTAGCAGCAATCTATCTATGATACATCTAGCAGACAGCAAACACAAAATGGCACTTCTAATTGTTTTAAGTATATATAGTCTATATAATATAAATATATACATTATATATATAGTATATGGTATACTATATATAGTTATACATATATACAAAATGTATACTATGTATATATATACTATATAGTGTATATATATTATATATATATCTACATCTACACTATATGGACATTTACATATAGGATAAGTAGGAGCATGAGTAAAAGTTGCTAAAAGAAATTTTAAGTATCCCAGATGTTTCTACTATATGTCAAATTATTATATATGTTTTAAAAATACAGCAATTCATCAGCTTGGGGTTTTTTTGGTTGGTTGGGTTAGGTTTTTTTGGTTTTTTTTTTGTTTAGGATAGGGCTATCTTGCACAGTTTTATGAACACTAAAAAAATAACTCTATATCTCTCTGACTTTCAATCATGTATTGTTTCTGATTAGCACCAGTATTCATTAAAACTGTGGGAAAAATTTGAATATGATCATATGAATATGAATAAAGACTCTCTTCTGATGAAAACATAATTAAAGTTAAATGGATTAAAGTAATAAACTGGTATACTTCATAATACTGGTTTCAGTTCACAGAGGTCTTAAAACAAAGGAAAGCACAATAACTATTCTATTTCTGGTACCTTTAAAAATATCATATGAACTTGTTGGATTATTTCCCATGACAATTAAATCATATAGAAAACAAAAAAATCACATATATTCAGTTGTATTTTCTTACCCTAAAAGAGATCAAATATATTTCATTCTACATGTGAGAATAGCACTGGGTTTCCTCTGGTTTGACCATGATTACAAACAGGTTTGGTATTGGGAGAGTATGTTTTCATGTGATCTAACACAAAATCAAGATATCTTTGGAATTGTAAAAGCACCTTAGAATAATCCATAATATTCTTGAGTAGTGATATAGATGGAGCACCAAAGGGCATATCAGCATTCTATCATTTCTTATTCCTTTTTACTCCCCAGAGAAACATGTTTCCTAAAATACATGAAGGTGTATATTAGGAGAAGTTCAGATTTTTTTATGTAAGTCAGCATTTTCTGTTTTCTTAGATGAAACAAGAGTAAATAAGATATATTCAGTCTGAAATGACATGCAGGAAGTGAAATAATTAGTTTTTAATGACATGAAGACAAAGTCATTCTTACTTTTCCCTGTCCCCTCATCCAGATTGTTTTAATTCAGTGGTTTTATCTTCATTTTCTAACTCAGAGAAGGCATTCCTCTCTTACTGACATTTCTGTAATTCACAATGTACATTTGGCCTGATTCCTGTGCATGTGAATCCTATCTTCCAAGCCTACCCACAGTCATCTACATCTCCTCCACACAGCTGAGGCCTGAATGCATGCAACTCTATTGTGTGTGCAGTCGTGTAGATATATAGCTACCATTTCTGAACAAACAGCAGGTTGCTTTGTGTTTTGACTGAGCATGAAGAGTTTTCTGTCTCACTTAGCACACTACTTGCTTTGTGGAAAATTAGTCTGTGTGCATGAAAACTCCACCTAGTACTGCTGAAATTATTATTATGACATATAAATGTTTGGGTTTTTTCTATAGGGAAAACAAATTGTTACTCTGATTGTTGTAATTTGAGAATGGGTCTAAGAGAGAAATCAGCAAAAGAATTAAATCTTTTTTCTAGCTATGACCAGTATTCTTAGAAGTTTGAATCAAAAACTTTCTATAGAAGATTGCACATACTTCTAAAGGCTGAGAATCCATATATGGGAGAAAATTATATTAATTTCTGCTCAAGTAATTATAGTAGAATCTTGTCATATAGTCATGCTCTAAGACCTTACTCCTGTGCAGTAAAGTTGTCGTAGTGATTTATCATAGATGTCTTGGTATAACGCATGTAATTGTCAGTAAATGACTAACTAGGTTTGTGGATCTTTGGATGGAGTTTTAAAACCATTTACTGTCTTTCCATGCACAGTGATGTGTCTGCAATTAGGTATGAATGGGCATGAGAACACATAGTATGGAATTCATTCATTTATAAATCAACATGTGGTCTACTGTTAGAATTTGCAAGTTTAGAAGACTTGATTATACGCTTACCCATTTCAAAAATCTATTTCTTCATGCCTGTCAGTCAAAGTGTAACATAACAACATCATTAATTTAGAGTGATTTGTTTATTCAAACTGAAGCTGTTTTTATCTTGAGTGAAATGTAACCTGTTATTTCTGTTTAATTTTATGTTTTCTGTGATTTTCACATATCTTTGGAGAAAGCCTAGTAACAGCTGGGTGTATTACCTATTCTACTAGAGTTTTGTTACCCGTGACACTTTTTTTCTGACACAATTTATAGATCTTTCATGGCTAACAATCATATAAGAGGGATTAGACTGTCTTTACTGAGATACAATCAATCTGCATTCCTTCTTGAGTATTAGAGAATAATGAAGGGAAAATAAAAAATGAATGCAATCATTAACACGATTAATCTGTCAAAAATATAGTAAACTCAAAATATATTTAAATATAAATATACTTCAATATACAAAATATAATTCAATCAAAAAAATCCTTTATGTTAATTAGAAAGTAATATTAGTCTCAGGAATTTTCTTTCCATGTAGTAAACATAATTGTCAAGGCAGTCTTAGTTGTAAACATGGAATACTGGAGAGAGAACAGAGTAGATTTCTGAGACCAGACAATGTGACCATGGCATGAATGTAGGGGCTTAGGAAACAGTAAAAATTGGGCTTAAGTCACATTTTCGTCAGAACTCCTAGAGCTGATAGACAGTGTCAGATGCCCTTGGCCTCTACATGCAACCAGGAATCAGACAGATAGAACCAACCCTTCATTTTCCTTAGCTGGTTTCCTTTGTTGGCCACTAAAGGTTCGTGGTTCAGGAGCAGGTGCTATTCTGTTCACAGAATCACAGAATCACAAACTGGGTCAGGTTGGAAGGCATCACAGTGGGTCCTCTTGCCCAACCTCCTGCTCAAGAAGAATCATCCTATAGCACATGGCACAGGACTGTGTCCAGACAGAAAACATGCTAAATGCATCATACAAGTTAGTACTGATATGGATGAAGAAAGTGAAGCAGTTAAAGCCTCCTTAGCCTGTCCTTTAAATCCAGTGATTATTAAAAGAACTTCTCCAAAAAAGGCTACTCATCAACTAGACAGGTGACCTTCTACCACAACGGTATAGCAGCTTTAAACCATACAGAAAATTACATCCTTCCACAATTTCTCAGTCCTTCCTTTTTCCCTTTTCCTTTCCTATTTTCTCCTTTTTCCTTCTATCAATTTTTTCTCTTTTTCTTTTCCATCACTTGTTAAGTTGAAAAAGAAATGAAGAGGGTCTGAAGAAGAGTCACAGGAACCCTGAAAATAATAACATAAGCTTAATAGTAAGAGTTAATGAGAAATGTTCTAGAGCAAGACTGAGTGCCCATAAATGAGATTAAAGTCTCGCTGTAATGAGTGAGACTCATTAATTTGCACTAATGGCTGTATGTCTACTTGGATACATGCTTTCATCCATATTCAGTCACTTCCAAACTGAGACTGAAAAGAGCACATTACCACATATTTGCTACCGTTGAATAAAGTCAGCCTTTTCATAGCTTTGATTTGGCTACAGACTTCATTCAGCAAGTGTGCACAAATTTGTATCTGTATCTTCATTTTACTTGTCATAAGGATAATTAGCATACAATCTTCAAATGGATCACCATTAAAAATTACTCAAAATGTCAGAAATAAAGCATAATGGTTTTGGACTAGTGAAAGAACAATCAGCCTATTTTTTTTTCAGAATTGTATTTCAGTTCAGTTCGAGTTCAGTTGGATGGAAACATGCAAGACCTGTTTATTTATTTGGTCTTTAATCTTGAATACCAGCAAAAGGTGCCCCTTTTTAAATGGTGTGCAGACTAAGTTTCAAGAATTATACCCCAAAAAAAAAATATTCCCAGTAGATTTTGATGGATTTTAAGAAATGAAACCTAAAAGACATCAGCATAAATTATTCTTAGAAATGTCAATATTTCTTTGAGAAGCAACCAACCAAGGAAAAGGCTGTCTTTAACACTTAGGTTGCCTTGTCTTGTGGAGCTTTAAGAATTTGGTAGCATTTTGATATTCCATTTGTAACATGAAAAACTTTTCTACTACTAATGTTACTCATTTGTTTTCTTTTCAGCTCCTTGCGGCTATAATGTAACTGCTCAGAATGGTACAGTTTATTCTCCAGGATTTCCAGATGAATACCCAAATTCCAAGGACTGTACTTGGTTAATTGTTGTACCTCCAGGCCATGGGATTTATATCAACTTTACCTTACTTCAGACTGAACCTGTGAATGACTACATTGCAGTATGGTATGCATTTTTTTGAAGTAATAGTGATTTTTTTCTGATTGATTTATCAAGTCTCACTGTCCCAAGCTACAGATTTTCTTAGTAGTGGTCTTTAGGTTGTTATACGTGCTGAAGAGCAGCATAAAACAGCTTCTAAGATTATCTGAAAAAAAAAAAAATTATCACTGTCTGAACTCTTAAAGAGTACTGTTCCAAAAGTATTTAGAAGCTCAAATTCAGTTATCAATCAGATCTTGTTTGATGTCTCTCTTTTCTAAGTGGAGGCCATGTAAGGTCAAAGTGATGTAATAACCTACACTATGTTGAATTACATGTTCCCATGAATATACAGGCAATATATGTTAGTTTTTGCAAAACTTTCTGACATCTTTAGACATTAACTAATTTAGGCATTAAGTAAGATTTTCTTAAGTTTTCTAAATATTTCAATATGCCTGATAGACATATTTTTTATATTTTCTAACCCAGAATTTCAGGCCTTGTATCTCCATGTCTTTAAGCTTCATATTGTAGGTTCCTCTTCTCTGAATCTGTGTTTCTTTCCACCAGAACCCATTCAACTTGTGACCTCAGCTGAAGGAAGAGGATTTAGAGCTGTCTAAATTCTTGTATAGGAATTTACTGCACTCAAGAGCAGGCTTAGATAATGCCAAAGGTGGTGGACATGTCATCTCTGCCTAACCCTGGTCCTTACACCACATACTGTGCAAAGTGACTTCTCATACATGCTACAGATAGTTCAGGAAAAGTTTGCACAGAATATACGATGTAACTTATTCCTGTGTGAGTCAGCTGCTCTGATCTCCCAGCTAGTCCACTATTCCTATAGCTAGTGGTGAGGTTTTTTCAGACAGGTATTTCATAGAAATGCAGAACTGTTTCTGAACAGCCATTTGGTTGCCTCTGGTATTTGCATTACCTGTAAACACGAGTGTGAAATACATGATCGATTGTCTTCTCTGGCATGTTATATATATATAATGCTTGACCTTGACTTTTTAATGATAAAACTGAGATGAATAAATATTCCTCTGAAAGACAGTGAAAAGTCAAAAGCTAACAGCTTTCAGAGACATTCTAGATTATCTCAAGCCTTCTAAAATAACATATCACAAAGGCTTTTTCATTTCGTTTAGATTTGTTACATGTAATATACAAAATAACCAGAAATAGGTGCTGTAGAGCTCAAAAAATACTTCCGGGATAAAAGCAGGGAGTTTTGTTTATTTATTCATTCACTGTTCATTCATTTATTGTTCAGGCCTAAATGTTCTATATTATGATACTGGAAATGAATGAAGCCTCATGTTACTGGAGTATATTTATTTTTGGGTATCCTATCCTACTGCTGAGAAACACAAAACACAAACATTTTTTCTGGTTTTTTCCCCTCTCTTTTTTTTTTCCTTAGGACATACCTTTGAATCTTTGGAACTGCTTTAAAAGGCAGAGTAACTTGCAATTTCCACAACTCTGTTTTAACCATGAGTTGAAGACTTGTAGCACCTGGGTCAAAATGCTAGAAATATGATAGCATTACAAGTCTTCTAGTTTTTGGTTTTTCTTCATCTGATGTGTACATGAAAATTTTTCGATAGCATTACAAGTCTTGTAGTTTTTGGTTTTTTCTTCATCTGATGTGTACATGAAAATTTTTGGCAGAAACACACGTTGAAAATTTCCTGCCACTACTAGATTTCTTGCCCATGTATATATAAGAACTTTTGCAAAGTAGCCTGGTCTCTAAAAAAATGTAATTGTTTGAAGTTAGAAAGAGTATTCTTTGTTGCTAGAAATAAAAAGAGGAGAAACTCATTTTAAATCATTAGGGAAAATATTTTTTCCAAAAATTTAAACTGCTCTCCAGAGAAAGAGACTGTTAATTTGAATGTTAAGAACATTAGTTTTTCAGCTGACTTTTTTATGTTTCACATTCCAGGGATGGTCCTGACCATAATTCACCTCAGCTAGGAGTTTTCAGTGGGAACACAGCTCTGGAAACAGCTTACAGTTCTACCAATCAAGTCCTCCTCAAATTTCACAGTGACTTTTCAACAGGAGGATTCTTTGTCCTCAATTTTCATGGTCAGTTTTCTTTATATAATTAATATCTAGTTACCACAATCATTTAGTGAATTTTAAAAATAGTTCTTAAATTTGTGGTTTACTGATTTACCAGGACTCATAGATTTGCTGCCTTTTTTTTTTTTCCTAATAACTGTACATATGAGTTTTTTTAAATTACATATTAAAAAAATCCTAAGAATGTTAATTTGGGGCTTTTAATAAACTGTTTATCTTTAATGTTAACCATGGCCATCTAATATTGACCTTTTACTCTTTTAATTACTTTTACCCTTTTAATTACTTTTACCTATTTATTCAGTAAGATTTAACTTTCTTTACCAAAATTATTCTCCAGCTGACCATGCTTAGGGCTCATGGTCAGAAAAGTTTCTGGGATGCTATGGCAGGGTTGAGCAATAGCATAAAGACTGATATGCAGCAAAATATTTTGTTCATAGTTACATTCAGGGCTAAAGGTGGTGCAAATTAGGTGTTTAACTCAGAAGTGAAAAGCTGAACCATAACTCTAGTTCTATTTCAGACTAAGTCACCCAAAAAATATATATTGAATGGAAGATTATTAGCCTTCTGGACTGTAAATTAAAAATATACAATTAATAATTCACAAAGACTGACGTAAATGTCACAGAAAGAGAGCACCTGAAGATACATGTTTGCATGGGGAAGTCTATGTGAAATTGTTACTCAGAATCTGAAATGCTCTCCTTGTCTGTACTTTTCTCCTTAAAAGAGGTCATGATGCATGGTCACCCACTGCCCTTAACCTGAGAAGCAAAAACTAAAGTGGATAGGACTATCAAGTTGCCCAGAGAATTTCGTTCTGACAGTAACTTAGTTCCATGAAGGGGAGAGTTTTTCCTTAGTATATGCACACAATCTTTCTTTTTCTTTTGAATTTTTTAATCCAGAAGTGGCTTCTTCAACTGTTGTAGGCATTCTACTCCATTTTAGAAGCAACCATTTCAGTGGTCGCCTTCTTTATGAGATCACTCACAATTTATTGAAACAGATTTGAAAAGCAGACGAGACTTTGTTTAAAGAGTCATAGAATCATAGAATGTTTTAAATTTAAAGTTTCCTTAAAGATCATCTTGTTCCAATCACCCTGCCATGGACAGGAACATCTTCCACTAGACCAGGTTTCTCCAAACTTTATCCAACCTAGACTTGTATAATTCCTGGGATCCACAACTTCTCTCAGCAACCTGTTCCAGTACCTCACCATGCTCATGTCATGTAATGACATTTAACTTGGAAAATGTTGTAACTGAGAGACCATGAGGTTCAGTGCAGCTCTGGAAATTTGGGAGGTGTGAATATGAAATGAATTTTTTGTAAAATACGTCTTAACACACCAGTATTTAATTTTTTTCACTTAAATTTGCAGCTTATCAGCTCAGGAAGTGCCAGCCTCCACCCACAGTTCCACATGCAGATTTGTTCACAGAAGATGATGACTTTGAAATAGGTAAAAAGAGAGTATTTCTTTCTCTGTGTTCTGTTTCCCTTGAATTCTAGTTAAACTAAGCTATTTCATCTTCCACCTGATATTTTGATATACTTCTGTTTGAAGGATTTTTTGAGGCTTAACTTTTTTTCAATACTTTTTTCAGGAGATTTTGTGAAGTACAGGTGCCATCCTGGTTTCACCCTTGTTGGACAAGATATATTAACCTGCAAACTGAATGCACAGTTGCAGTTTGAAGGATCTTCTCCATCCTGTGAAGGTAAATATATACTTGCATGGTGTGTATATCATTAATATGCATCCTACATAAAGCATCAAAATTTTAGGCACTATCTTCTCGTTGGTGTTTAAAAGAAAATTTTCCATTTACTTCTTTAATATCTAAGAAATGCACATGTTTTTATATATTGGGCCCTAAGAATTTTAGACAGAAATTTTATTCTTTAGAACCAATGAGAAGTGGTTTTAACTATTTGTCTCCACCATTACTGAAACAATGATTTCTAAAATAATTTTTTAAAATATTTTATATTGCTTCATATCAAACCAAAGATTTGTTTTTACTTTTGAAGAATACTAAAAATATGAGTTTAAATTAATATTTCAAAATAAAATAAGAAATCGTTCTCTGTGCTTGAAAAATACGGTGATGTTTTATAACAAAGTCACAAGAAAAAGCTGTTCTAAAATAATCTTTCACCTATTCATATTGTGTTCATAATTACAGCATTTCCAACAAGGAACTAAAAAAATTAATATGAATGATGCTTAGATATGCATTTATATATAATTTCTTCATCTTCATGGAAAAGAAGTTTATCTTGGAAATTTGTATTCAGTCTTCCAAGTTTCATTTTCCAAAATATGTTTTTTGGGGTTTTTTTTCTTCATTTTGTTTCATTTTCTTAAATAGTGGATGACAAAAATGTTTTGAAATGTGGAAAAATTGATCAAGAAAGCATCTGTAGAATTTTTGTTCTGAAGTACCTCAAAATTTTGGGGGAAAAAGTTACTGATAAGATGCTATCATTAAAATTTAAGGAAATCAAAAAGTGAACAGAAGTTCTCATATTCAGTATTTTGTATTATCCAGGTTTAGTTTTCATCTATAATATGCAATTGAGGATGGGGCATCTTCTATATCATGAGGTAAAAATATCCATATGCACAAGAGGTAGTGCTGGAAGCACAACAATTGTGACACTTTAATAATAGTTGTATGTGTATCTTCCTTTCTGTTACCCTGGTTCTCTATTTCCATTATTTAAAAATTAATAAAAGATTCATAATACAAACTGTATTAGTTTATTGATGCTGTGTTACGATCTGGTTTAAACCCAGAAAAGCAAAGAAAGCTAAGTCTTTGAGCATAAACTGGAAAGAACTTAGAAGGTTCAAAATATTCCCAGAAACGAGATTAAAACCAAATGAGATTAAATATTGTTGCCAAAAAAAGGATGTATTTTATTTAATAGTAGAGAGGCAAAGAGAAGGGAAGAGAGAAAGAGAGAAAGAAAGAAAGAAAGAAAAAGAAAGAAAGAAAGAAAGAAAGAGA
>NW_008239080.1:9105804-9136842 GCF_000691975.1 Corvus brachyrhynchos
GAGGACCCCTCAGCTGGGCTCTGCACAGTGGAGGATGGGCAGTCACTGTGCCTCTGACCAGAGGCTTTTCCAACACACACCCAAAGCCTCTCCTCCCCCTCCCCTTTGGTGGAGGGTCTGTGTGAGCCTGGCAGCTGATAGCCCTGGGGCTGTGGTCCTCATCTTGGAGGTGTTAAGCCTGTGCTTTGTGACTGTCCCCAGCCCTGAGTTGTTACTTTATCTTATCTTCATCAGCAAGCAGTGTAAGGCCTCAGTCAGGGCCCCATTCAGGGTGTGTTGGTCTTCTCTGCAGCTTTTGTAATACAGTTTTAGAAGTCCTTTAAGAAAATGTTTAAGTCATAAAATATAATATTTCAGTCTCTGACATGCTGTAATATATTTTATGCATTTATAAGTAATTTATCTTCATGAACACCCATACTTGAGATAAAGTGGGGTTTTTTACCTCCCCTTTTTTGACTCGTGCATAGAATTAGCTGGTATCTGCCATGGATTCCGAGATGAGACTCCATATCTTTGTTTTGAGTGGAAAAGAATCATTATTCATTTCAGGACCCTCATCATAAAATATTCAGAAGTAATAGGAATACGGTGTACTTCTGTATCTTTCTTGATCGGATAACTGAATACTTATTAAGGTTTGATTTCTTTTTTTAATCAATGTATTTCTCTGTTATAACTGTAATATTTTAATAAGATGATTATACTGCAAATCCAGACTTCATTTTTTAGTTAACAGTAACAGCAGTAACTTAACGTTGACTGTGCCAATTAGAGTGTAAATGTAAAATAAAAGTCTGAAGTAAACTGAAAAGTTATTGTAAAATCTGCAGAGATATTAGGAGCGTCTGATCATGATTAGCCATCTATAACAATTCTTGCAAATGCTGTGCAAACTGCTGTGCTTTCTCTGGCTGTATCCTGTGAATACAGCAAAACTTTGTTACAAGGATGGCATCAAAATAAATAATCTGGTAATGAAAAATAAAAGTGCCATCGAGTGATTCAGAGACAGTAGACAATAGAACTGGAGGCATTAGAGTAAGATTCTGGTGCAGTTATTTTGGACAGACATAAGGGAGGAATTTCTTGAGGTAAATTGGGATGCACCTGATTTCCTTTCTTCAGCCAAGTTTTAATTTTAATTTTAGGAACTGAAAAGTAGAATTTCTTGGTTTTATTTCTATCCCAGCCTCCCCAGTATTACTATGGAGAAAAATGTTTAATGTAATTCTTATTTTATGATAAATCCCTAGCTTGTATTTATGAACCACATGAAATATTGGTAGATCATTTAAAAGTTGTGCTTTTAATGACCATCTTTATAGTGTTTACTCCTAGATAAATATTTGAAAGTACTCATATTGCACTTTGAAAACCTAAGTAACTGAAGGGTGGAAATATGTATTTCTGAATCAGAAATTCTGTATAACAGACTCTATACCCAGTGTGCCATATCTAGCACTGGTCAGTAATGATTTTCCAGTGAAGGATAGAAAATCCTCAAAGAAAATTAAGGCCTCAACTCAACTGTAGCTAAACCACTCTTAAGGCAGCAATGTGCTTTATATTTTGAATCCTGTAGAGCTCTTTCTTCAGTAGAATCATTCAGCCCTATTTTGAACCTATGTAAATGCCTTAAATCCACAAAGTTTTGTGCAAGAAGTTACACAATTTATTTATGTAAGGTGTGAAGTTATTTCTCTGTCTGCTTTGAACTTGGCACCTGCTGTTTTGCCTTCATGTCCTCCAGTTGTTATGGGGAAAAAAATCACCATACTTATGTCATGATTCTATAGAACAGAAGATATTTCATACCTTTAATCCTTCTTCTCATCCTTCTCAATACCCTGTCCAATTTGATTGTATTTCTTTAGGAGTGATGCAGGATGGAACTGCATTTATACCAAACTATTTGATCCTCATAGACTTGAAAAAAAATTGCTATTGCTATGCAATTTGCATAATGTATTTCAAACTAATTTTTGAACTGCCTTCTCATATTTCTACGTTTTACCTGTAATTTACAGTTGTTCATATTGTCCTTGTTTAGATCACCTTCATATTTTTTAAAGATACAAGAACACTTTCCATTTTCCTGAGCTGTGCCACTATGTTGTAGTAGTCAAAAAATATATTTATATGATAGAAGGCCAAGTTCTAGGATACTATATACGAGTCTGATGGCATATCTGACAGGTAAGAAAAATCTGTCTGCGTGACCACTTCTACATCATTCTCAATAAATGACCTCCAGAGCAGTTATAATCACACCACATCACAGTTTTCTTACAGCTCCTTTTCCCTTTCTGTCTGAGGATGGATTTTCTCAAAATGTTTGGTGCTGTGTTAACTTGCCAGGTATTTTCTAACATACAGAGCCCTAGGCACCCTAGAGAACATGCTGTC
Source organism: Corvus brachyrhynchos (assembly GCF_000691975.1). Lineage (NCBI taxonomy): Eukaryota > Metazoa > Chordata > Aves > Passeriformes > Corvidae > Corvus > Corvus brachyrhynchos. Next base: position 9,108,214 of record NW_008239080.1, read on the forward strand.
CATGTGCATGAGTTTATATTTACCAGTAGTTGAACAGTTGTGATTTCTGTTTCTACACTTGGAGCTGCTGCTCTCATCCTGTCCCTATATCCTCTTTCTACAAATATCTTTCATTTTTTAATTGCTGCTAGGGAAGTGTAGAGATGTAAGTTAAAGCATGATGAGCATTGTGACAGGAAGAAATATTCCTGTACTGGTCACAAAAATTGAGGTACCTTTATTTAAGTGCTTGGGTACTGTGCCAGATGATTTTCAGGAATGCATTTCTGTCAAGATATATTTGTGGATCTTACACAAAAAACATTTTTATAATGAACGTATATTGTGAAACTGTGGACAAAATGTATCAGACTTCAACAGGAAACAGATTTGAAAAAATCGGTCCTGCATGAGAGGCAAAATGTTAAAGAAAAACAGTGACTAACAAAACTTCCTAATCAAACCAGTGTTTAGGGTATAAAATTTACAGTATTTTAATATAGTATACTCCATTCAGTATGCAGAGATCATAAATGCCTATGAATACCAGGTGAAACTTTACCTGGTATTGTTACAAGTTCAGACTTTAAATAACAGGGGAAGTGGTTGCTAAGAAGGTCTTGGATGTCTTGGAGCATTCTGTATCCAAAATGAACACTTTACATAGAACTTGTGTACTTTCAAATGATCTGGTATGCCTAGATGTTCCAATAAGTTGTCATGCTCATGTAACAGGCTTTATTCTTAAAGCTGGGTCTTTTTTTTAAGACCTCAAATAGAAAACAATTTCCAAATGAAAAGTACCAGTACTTTTACCTCACCTGTGTGAATGATCACACCAACATATGTGAATCCCTCAACTGAAACTGCTTTGGACTCTAGCAAATTTCTTTCTGCATGGATGCTTTACTATCATTAATAAATTAATATAATATTTCCTAAATGAAAGGTTTATAAAAGTAGTCTGGTTTCGGTGCATATTATAGGGAACTTTTTTCCCTTCCATCTAGAATATGGTTTTAACATGTTTTCATTTGGAAACTGAACCTGAAGCAGGCATTTCATGGAGAAGAAGCACATTGTTTCATTGCTATTCTTAGTGTTCTTTTTGTGTCCTTTGCAGCACAATGTCCAGCAAATGAAATTCGTACAGAATCATCAGGAGTGATCCTCAGTCCAGGGTATCCAGGCACCTATCCCAATTCTCAGACGTGTTCTTGGACTATTAAGGTTGAGCCAGGATATAACATCTCCATTTTTGTAGAAATGTTTCAAAGTGAAAAGCAATTTGATGAGCTGGAGGTATTTGATGGTAAGAGAGATTTAAATTCTATCTAATTACACAAGAACAAATATTGGGCGGAGTGAGCCTTGATTTCCAGTTGTTGGGTTCATAATGCAGTGATACTGAAACTTAAACTATGATTCAGAATTCCTATTACTTTTGCCTTAAATCTAAATCTATTAGCCAATGGAAGTCCTTATAGATGTATTCAAGGCAAAGAAGATTTTAAATTTTCTTAGGTATTGTTACAGGAGGAGCACTAACAGCTGCAGCTTCCCTAGGAAAGTCACACGGTTTTCCGTTTCCTGGGAAATGCATGGAGGTGTCTGAAAGAAGAAGTTAACATGCTGGTCCATAATGGTTTGTTTCTGCTGAAGAAGTGTTTTGGGGTTATAATTCCATTTGTCCAAATTAATAAAATTATTTGAGTCTAAATACTGAAATTTGAGTTCAAATACTCTGTCTGCTTTCTCCATAGCATGAGCACACCAGTGCTGTTCACTGTTTGAATACACCACTGTTAAAGCATTCAACCATCTGTTTTGGGACAAAGAGCAGAGAAACTACCAAACCTCATGTTCTAGTGTTATTAATAGTCACCTCTCAAAGGGCCCTACTTAATTCTTATTTTCTACTACATTCTGAACTTATTATGACTTATTATGTTCTCACTGATTGACAAGGATAACTAGTCTCTGATTATTCTTAAATATATTTTTATTCATTTAGAGACCATTATCATATCTTCCTTTATTAACCAAGAATATATTATAACTATGACAGAAATGATGAATATTCACTATGGGAGTTTCACAGCATGAAAAATATTAAAAGGTCCTGTCTTTTGAGGTATCCAGGTATTCTTCTGAAACATTAAGTTTCTAATGTCTAAAATTGCTAATTTTTTCTTTCACTTTTTGGTAAAAAACATTCTAAAAAATCACAATATTTTTAATGCTTTTATAAATACCACTTCATTAGCATATTTTTTCTTCATAACATGTATGCTGGTCCAGGTGAGGTTAATACAGAAAATAGTCTGCAAAAAATCTATTAAGACTTGCTTTTCCTCCATTCTATTTTGTATCAAAGACAGTATGTAGCATGACTGGAACTTTTCTAGTGGTCTGATCTCTTTGTTTTCTTTTGAGAAATTCTGTTGAAATGGCATAATTTTACTGATGTATATTTTTGTTTTCTTTCCTCTGAATTTAAATGTAATGAAACCAGATTATCAATAATAGATCTGAGAGGAGAGTTAATGTAGTTTCTACATTTTTAAGCCCTTTAATTTCATAGCATGAAATGATATTTTTACAAATTCATCCCTACTGCAGCTCTGCAGAAGCAATTTTTTCTACCACCTACCAGCAACCTTAAGTGAAAAAGATAATGGCATATTTATAACCTCTCAACTACAGTGTCGTGTAGAGATTCCTGAGCTAGCTCTCAACAATTTGATATTCAAATATGGCACATTGCAGTGCCTTGCAGAGATACTTGCTTTTGTCCCTGTGGCCACATTAGCAATGTGCTCTGCTGGACTAATTAGTTGTACATCTCAGCATGATGAGTTTTTGGAGGCAGAAGGCAATGCTGATGTGGCATGCTGCTTCCACTGATGGCTATAACTCAGACTCAAATGTTGGTGCATTTTGCAGCAAATATATGTCATATTGTGGGGCCTTGTGTGGTTTAAGACAGTGAACTTTATCTAGATTAGTAGAACTGCACTGACCTATCTATAATAGGTAAAGATACATCATCAAACTTTATGCAGAATCTGTATAAAGATTTGCAACACAAATTTTAGAGAATTAGGGTTGCTAAGGCACATGTCTCTGGTTGCCTTGTAAGGCAGCTTTGGAATGCAACCCACAGCAGGGACTACACCTACCTGACTGCACTGTACATTATGGTGCTTCAGTAGCTGGATGATGATCAGGACAGGCATCCAGTAACTGAGGTCACCATGGTCAACTGGGTCACCAAGCCATTCCTACTTACCAGTCATACCCTTAGAAAATCCTACCTGGATTCTAAACCAGAGAAGCCATAAATGTTATATGAACATAATTATTAAAATATTTTGAACTTGAAAACACTGCATTCATACTATTTACACTTAACAGCATTCATTTAATACAGAAAATATTCTTCTTTTCTCTCTGAAATAAACCAAAACCTATCACTGAAAATAAAAGGAAATGTCAACTTTTGTCTAATGTTCAAGAGAACATCATATGACAGATCACCACACCAGAAGCTGAATATTTATTTCCTTATATAGACACACTCTGAAATAATAATTAAATAAATGTCAGTTTCAAGAAAAACTGAGTCATGCTGCTGACCTTCCTGAACACCATCTGAAGAGCTGACTGCTAGGTAAGGTACAGACACTAAAACTCAGCTCCAGGAACAACAAAGCAAACTAAAAGACATTGAATCAATCCTCTGATCTCCCAATGACTAAAAAATGTGGTGTGGCATATGGCGCTGAAAACTAATTTCGTGATCACTAATAAGGATCACCTACCTATCACCTACCTCTTTGTAGGTAGTTTATTTGTAGAAATCCCTTTTTTAGTCCCTTAATATGAGAATTTTGAAATAACATTTACATTCCAAACTGTAACAAGTGTATTAAACAGATTTACAAACCTAAAGTGAAGCTCAGAGTAACTGAGTCAAATGTCATCTTCTAAATAATTTTTTCAAGCAAAAACAGGAATTGACCCTAGCATCCCTTATCATTTATCCTACACTGTAACCATCAAAGACTAACTCCCTAATATGATAAACAAACAAGTCATGAAGCATTTTGATGCGGGCATGCTGAGCAACCTATGCCTAAAACAATGCTTATTTGTTCTTATTTTGTGTATGCATTCAGAATTTGTTAAGTAATACTTAGTTGTAGTATTGTCATTAGGGTGACTGAAATGCAGTTCCTAAGAACTGGGAGGTAATGTTAATATTTATGGTTTTGTGGCTTCCATAGCCTCCCTTTTGTACCTGAAATGTCCCAATCAGAAAATACACCTTTTTTATTGAACTGTATGGGGCTGACAACAATTGTATTCAACTTTTAGGTGTCATTTGATTCAGTTTTATTTTTGTATTCTCATGTAACATAAGAAGACCTGATCAGGCTGTAGCTGCTCAAACTCAGCAAAAAAATGAATGAAGAAGCTCTTTATTTGTAATAGCAACTCTGACCAAGATAATGTTGGTTGAACATGGCTTTCTTAGAATTGAAAAAGCATGGAGCAAAAGACATAGTGAGCATATGGAAGGGAGTGGTTCAGCTGTAGAAAACATAACCTTCATATGGAGGAAAAAAATGCCATTTCATGTTGTAGAAAGCTTCCAGTTGGAGATTGGATTGATATATGGATTTTTTTCTCTTTCATATATGTTGTTAGATAATTAGTCCTGAAATCATTATCTATGCCTCTAGGATTTTATTGTGGTTTAGGGCCAGGACACATTTTTTCAGCATCTTGTATTTACTGTAAATGTATATCTTTCTACACTAAAATGAAACTATAATAAACATATTAATTAACAGAACTGAGTCGTAGAGAAGTGTATAAATTTGTAGCACTTGTACATATCTGTATTCCACAGTGACACAGTGATGATCTTACATGTGACAGGTTTTTTTAGCTACTGTGTTCACTATGTAACATGGTGGTGTTTAAATTATGCAAGATGTACAATACCAAAGAATGTATACATTTGAAATATGTATACAAAATAAATTTGTATACATATTTCTAACTCACTAGTTATAAAAAAGCTTAAATAAATAATAGATTTAAAAGGGCAAGGAGCAGAAACCCAACCTTATTCAATGTAATTGTGCCAAATAGAAATGAATATTTTTTTTTCAATCCACTACTTTTTTCAGTGTTTATGGTGAAATCACTAACTGCTTTATATTTCAATTTGTTTGTACCAAGATTTTTTTATCTTGGAAATACAAAACAATTATAGTGCTCTCTAGTGAAAACCTAAAACCAGATGGACAGCTTAAACAGATATATGCTAATTATTTCTCTGACAAGGATGTGTCAGGCTATTTCCTATTCTACCGTGTTCACATTCACAGCTGAGTTAAAATATGGAAAGAATTATTTAAACTCATAGTACTTTAAAACTTCAATAGTGTCTTAATTCCTCTCTGAAGGTTCTTCTGGGCAAAGCCCTTTACTGGTTGCTTTAAGTGGAAATCATACTGGGCAACTGAACTTCACAAGCAGAATGAATCAGCTGTATCTCCGCTGGTCAACTGATCATGCAACCAGCAAGAAAGGATTCAAGATCCGTTACTCAGGTAACTATTCATGCTTTCCATTAAATTATACTTTGTGGGTATACTGTTGTCCACCTATACTTAAAGCCATGACAACTGTTCAGCATCAAATAGAACTTGTAATATAATGTCTGTTTCTCTGAAGATAATTTATTATAATGTACATTTTAAGGATATGTAATCATTCTATTGTAAGTTTAAGGTAAGCACAGAACTTGGTCTTTCCATTTTTTTCCAGTGTGCCAGAGATTTCCAGATTAATACTTCTTCAATTAATACTCCTCTTTGCACCTGTTCTCTTGTCTTATCAGACCTGGAGAGAGGCCTTTGAAATGTAGTGGTAGGGATAACCCTTAGATTTACACAGAAGTACTCAGACATGAGAATTTTTGGTCCTGAAATGCTGTGTGGTGCTTCAGCTGCAATTCAGTACACAATTACTAGGTTTACAATTTCGTAGAGTTGCAGTTCACAACTCTCATTACTGTGGTTTTCTTCATGTACAAATAAATGGAAAACTGGGGGGAGGGGGGGGTGTGGAAATAAGCCCCTCATTTCTTCAATAGGCTTGAATGTTACCATTCAAGGTATGTCAATCATACCAGAATATCAATCTGGTATGGTGGTAACATGAAAATACATAAGTAGTCTATCTAAATAGTGCCAAAATTATCTCCCTTATTAATAATAAAAATTAAGAAGAAGCATACTGCAGTACTGGATTATATGTTATGTGTAGACATATTGACCCTTACTCATTTTGCAGCCTGTTTATGATGTTTCCACACATACATCTACAGACACATTGCTGCTAAAAGGCTTGGCTTAGAGATCATTTACATGATGTGAATAGTGTGTGTGAGAGATAAAGGTGATAATTGCTGTCATTAACATTTGCTTTTTCTCTGTTTGGACTTGATCAGCAATGTAAAGGTTGTGTGTGTTAATTTTGGTGGCTAATAATTGTCAGTATAAATTACGTAGAGAAAGGAATACTAAGAATGTTTTAGCAGAACATTTCATAAAGCACCAGGTATCTCCCATTTAGTCATGCTCTTTGGGGAGACAGTTTTTGGGAAGCTCACTCCTTTTCTGTACCATCCATGCACTGCCTGTCTAATTTCTGGAAAGTTTCTCTTGTTACTGAAACATAAGATTAGGGATCAGCTCAGAGCATAATAATTATTGTTCAGGGGATTTAAAAACTAAGCAGAAACTGTGAGAAGTCAAGAAAAAAATCAGTCAATTAAAGCATTATCTTCACCTGCACCTTTGGATGATTACTACAGGCAAACTGAAGCTGAGGGATGGGGAAAGTTGTTTTCAAGCATACTGGAGATTTTTTCCATAGTAAAAAAGCAATTGCAGGACTTAATAGATGGATTGAGAGTGTGCAAGAGGGAACAAAGAGAACCTGTTGCATCAGAGTCCTCAAGTGCGGCAGTGAAGCGAGTGGGCTTTCAGTCATTAATTCAAAGTGAGGAAGTAATATCAGGGTTACATTAGTAGACTTAAGGTAAAGAATTTGTTTTGTAAGTATCAAATTATTAAGGAGACTAATTTTTGAGGAATGGGAAATTATTTTGTACCGTTGCATGTACACAAAACATGCTTTGCAGTACTGAAGAAGTGGTCTGTAATTGCTAGGCTCAATCATGGCACTAGCTATGACTAACAATAAAATTGGAGGACTGGAAACAGATATGCAATCCTTATGGCTACGTTTTAGGAACAAACAAGAGTTTAGCTTTTTCCGTTTCACTAACAGTCAGTGCCTCCCTTTTTCTCTAAACTTCTGTCCATTTTACATGAGATTCAATTGAAATAATCAGCATGAAAGAAGAGTAACAGTGAGCAGCAGCATAAACAATTGGAATTGAATCCTAATGAGGGAGAGCAACATCATGAAAGTAGGAAAAATACAAGATCCCAAAAAGGCTATTGATACTGTGGCAGCTGTGACTAAGCCAGCAGGCTCCCTCATGATGAAGAACCTATTGAAATGTATTACTGCCCTCGCATAACCCTTCTCCAGCTATGTCTGTGCACAAAATTTTGTAAAATGTGGTTTTGTCACAGCTAGATTTCACTTGTAGATACAAATTTTATTCACTGTTAGAAAGTGCTAGAAGCTTTTATGGGAATGCTTAATATTTTCTTTAGCATACAACCTTAATTGTGTAAGCTGTTTGCTTATTATTAGTATGTTTGCTATCATGTAGTATAAGGCTTTTTGCTAAATCTCAGTAGAAAAAAGCTGTAGCATTACAGGAGATGGGTATTCTTTTAAAGGCTTTGACATATTATAGAGGCAATAGCATAGATTTTAGTCTAAATTATACATTTCCTAACTGCACTAATGCCTAGATATTAAATGGTCTCTTTCTTAATCTACAGAGTATCTGCATAGCATCCCTCAATTATTTATAACCCTACATGCACATTTCTATCCATGCAAGCTAGGGTAAAAGCATAACTAAGAAGAGGCAGATGATTTTTTTTCCCCAATTATTGGTAGAAGGAGATAAAGTGCACTACAGTACCTGGCATATCTGCTGGAGGCACGAGGACTTGGGAACAAGATGGGTACTTCATTTGCTACTTTTCAAGTTGACGTTGCCACTATAACATTTACAGGCTTTTGTTTAATTTTTGGTTAGTCATTCAAGAGTAAATAAATCAAGTGGTTACTTAGCTAATTTTTAATTTCCTGCCAATAGAACTATTTAACCTTGTGCCTTGGGTTAAAGTGGCCAGGTTTTTGTAGCGGGGGGGGGGATCCAAGTATGTCTTCTGTGAGAAGCTGCCAGAAGCTTCCTCCATGTCCAAAAGAATCAGGTCCAGCCAGTTCCAAGATGGACCCATGGCTGGCCACGGATGGTGGTAGTGCCTTTGCAATAACATACTTTAAAAAAAAATATATATACTCAGCAGCAGCTAGAAGGAGTGAGAATACATGAGTGACAACTCTGCAGAAACCAAGGTCAGTGAAGATGGAGGGGGAAGAGGGTCTCCAGGTGCTGAAGCTGCTTTTCCCCTGCAGCCCATGGTGAAGACCATAGTGAAGACAATGGTGAGTCAGGCTGTCACCCTGCAGCCCATCGAGGTGCATGGTGGAGCATATCCACCTGCAGTCCCTGGAGGATGCCATGACAGAGCAGGTGGATGCCTGAAAGAGGCTGTGAGCCTGTGGGAAATCCATGCTCCTGGCAGGACCTGTGGTCCCACAGAAAGAAGAGCCCTAGCTGGAGTAGATCTGCTGGCAGAACTTGTGACTCCATGGGGGACATGAACTGGAGCAGTCTGTTACTGAAAGACTGCAGCCTGTGGAAGGGACTCATGCTGGAGCAGATTCTGAAGAACTACAGTCTGCGAGAAGCACTCATATTGGAGAAGATCATGGAGGACTGTCTCTTGTGGGAGGGACCCATGCTGGAGCAGGATAAGAGTGTGAAGAGTATTCCCCCAAATGAGAAAGGAGCAGCAGAAACAACATGTGATGAACTGAGTGCAGCAGTGATTCCCCTTCCCCTGTGCCAGGGAATCTGGAGTGAAGTTGAGCCCTGTATTGCTCTTTAACCCTAACACACCACTAAGGCCCACCCAGCTGCTTGCTCACCCCCCTCCCACAGCAAGATACAGGATGGGGTAGAGAATCAGAAGAATAAAATTGAGAACTTGTGGGATGAGATAAATAGGTAACATTTAATAGGTAAAACAAAAGCTGCACACACATTCAAATCAAAACAAGGAATTCATTCACCACTTCTCATTGACAGGAGTTCAGCCATTTCCAGGAGATCTTGCAGGGCTCCACCAGTCTTAACGGTGACTTGAACATAACTTGCAACCTTGGTCCTTCCTTCTTCTTCTCACAGCTTTTATTGTTGAGCATGACACCATATCTTATGGACTATGTCTTTGGTCAGTTGGGGTCAGCTGTCCCATCTGTGTCCCCTCCCAAATTCCTGTGCACCCCCAGCCTCCTTGCTGGTGGGGTGGTGTGAGAAGCAGAAAAGGCCTTGACTCAGTGTAAGCCCTGCTCAACAATAACATCCCTGTATTATCAACACTGTTTACATCAGAAATCCAAAACACAGCCTCATATTAGTGCCTATGAAGAAAATGAACTGTATCCTAGACAAACCAGCATACCTGGTAAAAAAAGAGAGGAAGGGGAGGGCAGGTGGGGCAGAGGCTTTTCAAAATTTAGTTTTATTTCTCATTATCTTACTCTGATCTGATTGGTAAAAAATTAAATTAATTTCCCCAAGTCAAGTCTGTTTTGCCCATGAAAGTAACAGCTGAGTGATCTCTCCCTGTCTCTTTTGCAGCCCACAAGCCTTTTGTTATATTTTCTCTCTCCTGTGCAGCTGAGAAGGGGAGGGATTCAGCGGCTTTGATGTGTACCTGGCATCTAGCCAGGATTAATCCAGCACACCTTTATCATGCTCTTTTAACCTGATATGTTATTGCAAGAACCCTAATTCTTCACCGTTCATTTGTTATTTTTAAGCTTTGGACATGTTAAACAAGTGTTCCTACTCTCTCTCTATTTCAATTTACAATAAAAGAATATTGATTCGTTTGTGTTTACATTTCCCAGTAGATGGCTAGAAGTGACAAGGGAACTGTGTGAAGAAGTTCATCAGACTCTGTATAATTGTTTCTTCTCTGATTCACAAACTTTTAGGTGGTGATTTGCACAGCAGGAAGGTCACAGTGGAGGTTTATACAGTACCGTGAATCAAGAAAAATAGGCAGGACGATTTATAAATGTTGAAACACCAGCAAGAATAGCTGTCATATAAATAGCAGGTTATTTAGTCAGATATTTAATTTTTGAAGGGGCAGGCATTGACAATTATATCACTAAAGAGGGAATAGGCCTTTACAAATTTGTCTTGTCTTTTCATGTTGTTTATTTGTTAGATTTAAATAAAATGCAAAAGAAAAAGAGTGACAGCCTGATCCCTTTTTGTTGCTTGGTTGAGTATTGTTCTCCATTTTGATCCTATACATTGCAAAGTGAAAAACCACATATGGAATGGAAGGTCCATTAATTAAGAAAATTGTTTAGTAATCAGAAAAGGTATATTTAGTTTTCTTGTGTGACCTTAACCTACTCACTTAAGCCAGTGTCCAATTTCTTATCTATAAAGTGAGTATGACAGTAACTCTCTACTACATCGGATATTTAAACAATAGCAGCACAAAGACATAAGATTCCCCAGTAATATGGTGATGAGGACAATTAAGTATCCAAAAGGGAAAGTTATAAGGAAGCAGTATAGTAAGCGGAGACTTTTTATCTCTCAACATAAAATCCAGCATGTAAGCTAAACAAAGCACTGTGGGATTTGAAGGAACGTTTTTCGTTTATTTATTATTTCAAAGATAGTACTGTTTCTGTGAATAGTTATAAATATCTTCTTCATATTAGTTTTTTGACTACTGATCAAAGATACTTCTGGGAAATCAAGTCCTTTGCTAAAATAAATTATTTGATAAAATTTTGTATTATTCAATGTAGAGACTGAGTTCCACAAAATATCTGGGGGGGATTGGACATTGAGTTTAAAAGAATTTTAATTTTTAACTGGGAGTCATTTAATTGAACTTCCCTGAGACAGAGTGTCTCAAACAGCAAAAAAACCTCTCAGCAGAAATGTTTAAAAGTTCCAGCTATTAAGAGAATATGCTTTATTAGAAGGAAGAGTGTGGTCCTGCAAATGCAAGATCAGTGTTTATCTGCGTTGTTGTCCACACATCCATTGTCTACTGATATGTGATTTAGCTGGAAGCTATTATCTTGTTGGCGTTCAGTTGCAAATTACAAATGCTCTGATGTTAAGTGAGCTGAATGTTTTGATTATAAGTGAGCTGAAAATGTTCAGTATGTTTCCTTGCAAAATACACTGTTATCTAAGTGGTCTTGAAAGAATGTGGATGATATGTCGTTTGGAAAAGTAAATTAAATATATGACAGTAAAGTTACTTCAGTCACTGGAAAGGTCATAAAAGTTTATCACATTCTGTGGTAAAACATTGTCATTCCTAGATGACAGCACTCCTGTGTCATTACACCTATTTCAGCTAAGCCTCATGAGATTCCAGGACAGAGTCCCCTTTCAGAAACTGGCTGGGAAAAGACCAGCATTTTATCACAGTGGTCCTTGACACAAGGCTGCAGTATTTTATAAGTTCATGGTATGGATTTCTGCTTAAGCTCAAAATTTTCAGTTGACAGTGGCTGCAGTTTTCAGTCTGGCATTCTTCAAGTATTTGCTTACACTTCAGGTCTTCAGACATTTATTTATTGCTTTGTGTTCATATGTTCATATGTCAGTTCCTGATCCTAGAAGTTGTGTGTGCTTTATCCTGGGCTCTGAAGGGAGTTCAGTTTAAAGAACAAATTAAAAATTACTACACTATAGATTAAGAAAGGAATTGTATCTGAATTTACCACTATTCCTTTACTGTATCAACATGTGTACTTTCAGAGTTGTAAAATAAAAAATTTTCAGAATTTTTAGATAGTCTGCTTAAAATGCTTTTCTTCATTTCATGCTATCTATAGCTTTAGATACAATACATTTTTTTGAGTATCACCCTTTTCTATACATATTATGCAGCCTTGGCAGCACAAAATACTGTAGTTTTAGTAGGACCTTTACATGGATGTGGATTATAGGCAGTGCTTGCCTGTAACCTCGTTGTTGGCTTCTGACTTACTACTAGACTACTGCCACTACTTTAAAATGTCATTAATAAACATTTCTGTAAGAGTGGAAGATGGTTCTGATCTATGTTAAATAACTGTTTTAAACATAAGTTATCCAAACATATATGGTTTGCATCACAAAATGCATGTTACGGGTTTCAGAGACACTATTAACAGTCATGAAACTGTAAAGTTTGGTACTCTGGGAGCACAGCCCCTTTCTGATATGTGGAATCTTTTCTGTACTGCTATCTGGTGAACTGTTCATTGTACTTCAAGGAATCCACCTCACTTCATGTAGTCCCATTCACCATACTTTTTTGTCCCAAACCTTATACTCATTCTGGTCAAAGTACCTTTGCTAAGACAGTCTAGCTGTGTTCCCCAACCCTTCTTTCTGTCACCCTTTATCCACCCCTTTCTACAAATCACAGTCTACTTTTAGTGGAAAACATAAGATTTTTCTTTAACCAGCTTTTATCTATTTTCTTTCCCATCTAGCTTATCATCTTAATTTCCCTTGCTTCCTCTTTACAATGACTCCCCTAATTTGTTATCCTGCTCCTTCCTTTCTTCTGTCCCTGATCTTCTCTTTGTCTCCCACTAGTCAATTTCATTTGATTTTATGATTTTTTCTTTCTAGTTTCTTTCCCCGAATCATATTTTACTCTGAACACAATCTCAGTCTCTGATGCATCAATCCTTTTGGTACCACTTCAAACAGCTAACCAAATCCTTCTCTTTCTGTCATTTTCACCCCTTTCTCCTGGCCTCCAATGCCTCCCTTACTATTTCTTATCTCTTTGCACAATCTGTCATGGCTGTTCTTCTTCACGGCTCTTAAATCAGCACCTTTGTGTCAAATATTCTTTCTCTTTTTTCTCCAGTTATAACCTCTCTATCCTGTCAAACACATCCTATCATTTTATATTCACACTTGAACATCTGCCTTTAACTTTCACAATGGCAGATGCCCACAAAGCTTTACCAAGACATCTCAGTTCCCAGATCTCCCCTTGCCTATTTCCTCCAGGTCCATGCAGCTGCTGCCACTCACTCATCTTGGATTGTCAGGAAAAGTAAGCATTAGTAACAGTAGGTTGAAGAGATGACTGAAAGCAGCAACTATACAGGAGTCATCAAGGTGTCTGGGAAAGGAGGATATAGTCTTCTGTAGAAGATCTGCAACAATAAACTTTAGAAATTAAGTATTTTTAAAGGGTTGTTGGAGTAAATTCTGAGTCATATTGCTGTTTTGTCTCCCTCCTTGTTTTCTTCTACCAGTTTCTTAGTTCAAAAGATTTTTTTTTGCTTTACTTTTTCCCGAACACCACTTGATTCACTGGACAGCTTGAACCACGCCTTTGGACTCAAGACATTATTAATTGTTACAACATAAGCAACAATTATGACTGATAAATTTCCCCTTTGGATCCCAAGGAAATTTTCAGTATTTCAACATCATTCTGTGTAATTCAGCAGCCTGACTGTTCCATATTTCATGCCATTTTAAAGCTATTCTCTCTGGATGTTCATACATATTTATTGTTGTAATTAGCCACAGCTAAAACATAGTAATAAATACCCTGGCAACTAGAACACAAAGTTTAACATTTTATGCTAAAAAACTTGTTATGGGTAAAAAACCCTATGCTTTTATGTCTAGCCAAGAATTTACTGTTAGAATAACTGAATGTTAGCAGTTTAATAAAAGAATTACTAGTCCAGATTAAATGATTATAGGAGGAGATAGAAAAAAGAAGACATGAAAGGTACTATACAGAAAAACAGTATGGTTAGAATTGTTATACAGTATTAGTGGGCTACAGACAAATATTTTCTGTCTAGAATTGCAGTACTGATGTAATAAATTTGGAATTTTGACTGAATTGAATATTTTGTTTATGGCTCACCTGCTGTTCTTAAGATCTAGGATATTTAAAATTAAATAGCACTTACTGGAGCTGATTTTAGAGATCTTAATCTGCTTGTTTTGCAATAACAATATTACTTATTCTTCAATATGTCAAAAGGAAAATTAAAGCCATGTTTATTGTGTTTCTTTAAAAGTCAAGTCCCCTTTTAAATAGTAATTTGATAAGTAATGTAATTTAATTAGGCATGCAAGTGAGTGTCACCATGCTTATAAAGGACACAGAGCATGGCCCCAAACAATTCTTTTACTGGACCATCTTGGCTTATTAATTTTCATTCTGGTTTTATTTTTTTCCTTTATGATTTAGTGGGGTTTTTTTTCAAATAATCTCCAAGTGAAAGAATGTATAGAAATAACATTTCAAGTAGAAATAATGTTGCTTAATTGAGAACTATATAATACAATTCCAACAGATGACAACATTTTTCAGCATCTTTAATGTTGGACTTAGCTTTACTGCTTATGTTGGGTGTTATTGCTTAGAAATATTGACTTTGATATACTCCATCTAAATCTAGACATTTAAAGGAAACATTTCAGTTAGGAATATTATCAACTCTATGACCTCTGTCAATGAACAAAAACATTATTCTTTAGGTGGTAATTGATACCACAGGTGCGCCTTAAGGTGACAAAATACACATTAAAAATAAAAATTAAAAAATAGAGCTAGATATTGAAAGCTGTATACCAAAATCTATATGCGCTTGTGAAAACAAAACAAAATGACTTCTACTGGATAATTGTCTACAGAAGATAAAATGAACATCACGGTATACCTAAGATACACTTCAGTATGATGGAGGGAGTATTCTAACAGTAGTTGCAGTCTCAGTGTCTTTGGTATTGACATTTAATTCTCATTGGAGCTCAACACGGTCTTCCCTGTGAAGAATGTTCATAGGCTCATTTCAGCAGTGGATGTTCAGTCAGGTTTATTTTCAGCAAGCCATGGTCCTGCCATGCTGCTTCTGAAAAGATAATGTCAGTAAGCTTGACATGGTGCATACCTGCTTCAGTACGTAGTGACTTGTGCTTCAGTGTGGAGTCCAGGTAATTATTTCATATTGCTTTTATCCAGGGATAAATGTTTGCATTCTACAAACAGATTTATGTTATAACTCTGCATATAGTGTGTCAAACTATACTGTACTACTGCTTGATCTGAGTCTAGATCAAGTACCCATATTCCATCCTTACAGACAGATCCTGCAACCTTATTTTAAAAGATGGTTTTCATTACTCACTTTTGACACAAAAAAAAAATTGTACTTTTTTTACTTAGCACATATCTAATAATTTCCACTTATATGTCACAGGTCCTCGAGTACCATACTAGTCATGAAAACCTCTCTGTAGAAAATATTAGTAGAGTAGTGATTAAAGTTTAGCAAGGTTTACTTTCATTTCAAAACTGAAACAGGTGCATTCTATCTTACTTCGTATGAAGTGTAAATTCAACATTTAAGAACTTACACTCAGTTAAGTTACATTATTTTCATAAAAAATAATACAATTGCCAAGTAATATCTTTGTGAGAACATGTACAAAAAAAAGCCTCATTTCAATCTGAAAAAATACATCTGAAGAATCAGTGTACTGTAATTTGCCTTATAAATTTTTAACGTATTTGACAAAATGTTTAAACTTTGACTTAGATGTCTAAGTGCACTGAATTTTTTAATAAAGCTGCATAATTGGTTTTGCATAGTGTGTAGCTCAAAGAATAACTTTGTATCTATAAAGTTATCAGATTTGAAGTAGACTTTACTAAGTGTGAGCGAACTTACTGAACATTCAATATGCTTCATGATTGTAGCTTCCTTATATGCAGTAATATAAACTGGTTTGTGATTATAAATTTTGGGTTTGAACTTGTTTCTTTATAAGTAGTCTGAATCTTCATTGAGGATTCCAAAAGTACTGTAAAGGTTTCAGTATTAATTTTAGTGGTATTCAAATTTTTCTCATATAATAAATAATCTTAATTTTGTACATTAAGGGCATTTGATTTGTTTTTAATAATGTCAATTTTTTTGATGTTTAGCTCCTTATTGCAGTTTAAACCCTACCTTGAGGAATGGTGGAATTATAAATAAAACAGGTGGTCCTGCTGGAAGCAAAGTTCGCTATTATTGCAAACCTGGGTATAGAATGATTGGTCACAACAATGCGACGTGCAGGCGCCATCAAAATGGCATGTACCAGTGGGATTCTCCTGTGCCAATCTGCCACGGTAAGGTACTGCTTTCTTCTTGAGTAGGCTTCTATAATTTCATTGCAAGGCTATTTCACAAAACAGAGACACAACATTGTCAATGGTTCTGTATGCCAAGAGAGACACTGACATCATGACCTGATCCAAACACCTATTGACTTGTGTATTTCATGTGTAAAGAACTGAAGTATTAAGAACTATTCATGCAGTCAAATACAGACCAAATGAAAAATATGTTTTCAATACTTTTTCTTTAGTAATGTACATACCTATAAACAGACCACAGGTCATTATATTGTATCACAGAACATCTTGTAAAATTCAGTAGTTATAAGGAATTACTTTATTATTTTAGAAAATCACTTCATAACCAGTTCTTTAAAGACATAATCTGTAACTTCTTTTCTCTCCCTCTCTTTTTTTTCTTTTTGAATATCCTGAAGCTGAAACAGGGTCTATTTTAGCTTGCTGCTCTTGGTAAGAGTAGTTACTGTTTGTCAAACGTATATGCCCCATCCCTGGAAGTGTTCAAGGCCAGGTTGGATGGGGGTCTGAGCAACCTGGTCTAGTGAAAGGTATCCCTGCCCATGACAGGGGTTTGGAACCAGATGGTCTTTAATGTCCCTTCCAACCCAAGCTATTCTATGATTCTGTGATAATATCAGGGACCTGGGGAAGAGGAATAAGGCTGCAAATTCTATCCATATCATATATGGCCTATTGTAACTTTTGTCTGCTTCTAGTCTGCTAGATACAGAATGAAATTATGATAGCACTCATATTTAAGAACATGATTTGATTAACCCTTGCATTTACTTGTTTTTAACTTTGTAAGACATTAACATCAGTTTTCCATGTCTCCTTCAAGAAAATATTTTGCTTGATGTTCCATCAGTGATGGTTCAGATATTTCTAAAAAGACCATAAGATGGGAGTTCTCTTTTGTGAATTACAAAAAAAAAAAAAAAAGGCCAGCTGAGATTTGGCATGATGCTTTTCTGTTGGGAGCTATTTTGCCGGCTAGCTGGCAGGTGTCTTTTCTCAAAAGGTACTGAAATTTTGGCATTTTAATCTGCAGCTCAGTTACTCTAAGCATGTGAGGATAGAGACAGTATTCTGTGTGTACTTGTTAGACTAGGGGAGTTTGGCCCATAAACTTTAGGAGGCCCTATATTAAACTTCTCTCCGGAATTTAGGATCTCGTGATTCCTCAGCTGTCAGAAATTCTGTGCAAATATATCCCTTATCTTTCTACCACTCATCTATCCAGACGAGATTAGCCTGCTACTGCTACTTCCACTATTGTTCAACCAAATAGCACAGTTCTGTATAATGAAAATATGATCCAGCACTTAAAATTTCTTAAATAGTCTGATATTTTTCATAGTTTCTTTTTTTTTAGAATGTTCTAATGTTAAGTGTGGCTTTTTACATTTCTAGTTTTTATATTTTATGTTCACATTTTTGTGTTCACAATGGCAGAGAAAGTGTTTGAAATTTGCCATTCTAACCTTGAAAATTATGTCCAAACATAATGAGGTGTGTGAATGGAGAAAAAAGTTCTTTGCACAATTTAAGAAGAAAGTCCCCACTTTTAAGGACAGAACAGAATTCACAGAAAGGAGAAGGAAAAATGTACAGATGTGTGCAGGACTTGACATAACGTCCCAGGACTTGATAGTGGATAACCAGGAGTCAAAGAGTCTCAGAAAGTAATAGATTCTGAACAAAACTTAAGCAAACTGAAGAAAATCCTAAAACACTTCAGATACTGTGTCTGCCTGTATTTCATCACTATGTGCAAGAAGGAGCTTTGATATTTTAGCAATCTAGCTTGTTCACAAATAATTTTTTCTTGAATTTTAAGCTGTATTTATAATTTCACCAATATATGTGGCTGCGGGTGTGTAGATTTCTGTAAATAGAGGGAGAAAAAATATTTACAAGATAAGGTGTTTAATCTTTACTATAAATTTCTTATAAATGTAAGATTCCTCATTTTAATATATAACTTTACAACTCTGGCACAATTATTCCAACTTGTATGTCTGAGTGAGGCATATGTTTTTCAAAAAACTGTGAAATGGAGAGCATATTTCAAAATTTATTCAGTATGCTTTCTCTTTGAAAATTAATTAAACTTACACATTTGGTCCAGCTCATGGATTTCGTTATAGGATCTTTCTAAATAAAAATGCCTTTGATTAGTTCAGAAATTTCTGTAAAACCACTCCTGCAGGGTTACATTTGTAATTAATAAGTTGGCTGTGTCAGATTAATTTTTGAAATCAAGTTTGATCATACTATCAAAAAGAGGAATTATTTTTTGCATATCTATTACAACAACATCTAATTTGAATATGAACACATCTAATATGAGTTAATCTGATAGGGTCAGAAGATATTTTCAATTCCAGTCTTCTCAAATGCAAATGCTTGTAATAATGTCCTGAATGCTGTATAAAGAACTTGACTCCTATCTAGGAAATTAGAACTTACTGTTATTGCTTTTATTTCATTTGTGAAGTGAAAAGAGAAACATGAGTCATATTGCATTCAAAATAGATATGGAGAGAAATTAACAATTATATAATAACAGAAAGCTGCTGAGAGGAAATAGTAAGGCCCCAGTAACAACACTGACAATGACATATGTCATCTTTGCCACTGATTATCCTAGGTGTAGATTGCTGTGCTGGGGTAGAAGAGGAAGAGAAGACTGAGGCTGGGGATTAAGAGATGATAAGAGAAAATATAAGAAAAGCTTGGCAAGAAGAGCAGTTAGAATGAAAAACTGAAAGCAAGTTGTCAGGTTCAATATGGCTCAACAGTGCTGGGTTGCAGGAGTCTGGAGGCTGAGACATGGTACCAGAAAGAGTGCAACAGAGTGGCCGTGTTCATCTGGCAGGCATGAGCAAATGCCCCTCTTTATCCCACCTCTTCTTCCTATACAGGACTCAGCTTTTGACTCTGTTCTTCCTGATTTATCCCACTCATTCTTAAAAGAGCTAAAAATAATTTTAAAGAGCCTTGAAAAACCCTTGGCCGCTTTTCACCGTTTGAATTACTCCCTAGTAGGTTTAGAAAAGAAAACTGGAGGTACCTACTTTAAGGAAGTTCTCATCTGGATTGTAAGTACTTGGAAAGCCTCAATATCTGTGACACAGTAATGATAAAAATATATCTGATGCCAACAGTTCCTTCTTAAAATGCTGATTCTGGGTACTGCCATTATGGATACCTCTGTGCTTGAAGTGCATAGATGTACATTGTGGAGCTAGAGACCTTTGTACGTTTTGCTGTACTGAAAAAAAGATTATTCCAGGACCATGACTGTATTCCATGTCTACACTGGGAGACTGGGCTTGAAAATACCCATTTACAGTTTGCACAAGACCTATGACTCTGAGGCCGCCAAACTACTTCCTCATAAAATTAGGTGTTCTGTGGTTTTGGGCATGGAATTAAACTTGGACCTTTTGCCTTTTTGGTAAACGTTGCTATGCACAAATGTCCCTCCTTAGCACACAGTCTTAAAAATGTGAGGTAAGTAGCAGATTAAAAATACCAAATTCCAGCTACTTCTTATAGATCAGTGACCATATTTCAGAATATAAAACAATAAATATATTATGCTAGACTAAAAAAGCCCAGAAATTTCAGGGGAAACCTGGTAACAATCTTTTAATAAGCTAAAAGTAGTTCCAGAGATGAATGAAATAATGAATCTGTGTTCTTTCTAGATAGAGGAATTACAGCTGACCTTACTTTAACAGGATCCTAAGTTAGGTTTTTCTTTATTTTTTTATTCTTTTCTCAGAGGGGCTAGTGAAATACTGGAATAGTTTGCCTGTGGAGAGTGTGAAATTTTCATTATTGGAGGTCTTTCAAGAACAAATTAGATCAAGATTGGTGGAGTTGTGATAGGAGAATAGACTATATGACTGCTCATAACAGTCTGTTTTTTTTTAATACCCCCAGCCCTGTTTTCACTTTCTTTTTTATTTCCATGTGTATTCAAGTCTGAGAATTGTCAATGCTCTCTCTGATGTTTCCAACTGGATATCTTGCACATAAGCCACTCAGCATGTTTTTGTTTTGAATCCTACTTTTAGGAACTTCTCTGTTTCTAACTTTTTTTTGGGGGGTATTTAAATGCTTTTTCCAGCACTATGTTCAATGCCAGAAACAGGTCACTGAATGATAAATGCTTGTGGATTAACTTTAGGGATTTTCCAGCATATGAAAATAAACTCAATGTCTGACTGTAATGCACTCCCCAGCTTCATTTCTATCGGCAAAGAAATTATGTGCTTTGAATATAAAAAATATGTAAGTGTCTTACTGGAATACAGGTATATAGATACTTTAAAGGACTGCCATAAACCTTAAATTTACTGGTTTTGATAAGAAAAAAATGCAAGTATGCCATCTAGAACATGAAAGAGGAATTAAAACTATGTCTCAGTTTCTATGTAAAAGGCTTTTCCACTTGCATTGGAAGAAGTATATTTTTCTGCTGTGCAAGATAATAGATACAATTAAGGCTGACTTATATTTTTAACACTCTGAGTGCACATCTCCCAGCTGGAACCTGTCAGTCTCATCTAACCACTGACCTAAGAAGCATGCTGACAGTTCCTCAAGTCAGAAGATTTTCTCACACTATTCTTAATTGTTTAACGATCATGTGGGAAGCTGAGAACTTAAAAATACTTAGTTGGGGCACAGTAGTGTTACTGTTTCCACTGTCCAAAGAAAATATGCCATTTTAGTCAGTTTGGTTCAGCTTACTTTACTTTAAATAAGTCAAAGTACTTGCTATTTGGTGAAATTGTCCTTGCTGTTATGTTTTGTTTGAACACTGCTGTCTAAAAGCTTTTAGCAGCCTCCATAAATTTGTAGCAACAGGAATATTTCTTTCCAATCCCAGTTTCTGGGAGAGAAGCATACAAAAAATAAACACATAAGACTCTAACTGGAACAGTGCCAGAATGCCCAAACTGCTTTTATGATAAGTAGCTAAAGCAGCAGTGAGAAAAGCCTGACAAGTGTAGCAGTACAAGATTCAGCAACTGAGGAAAGAAGGAATACAGTAAGAGCTGAGGTACTCACTGAGAATGAAAGTGCTGACGTGTGACAGGTAAGCATAGATTTTGAGGTGCTTTAGCATACTGGCATTGCATCAGACCTGACATAACTGAGAGGCCCACCTGTGTGTGACCAGGCATTGTACATTTTTTTTCCTTAAAATAACTTGCACATAAGAGCTACTCAGTCTTGAATTTTTCAGTGAGTCTCTGGAAAGGTTATTGCTAAAGGTGAAGAACAATGCTGACAGAATTATTAGCTTCAACCATGAACTGAAAAGACCTGGATTGGTTTGTTGGGGTTTGGTATTTTTGTCTTGTTTTCAAATGGCATAATAAAATCTTCTTGCTCCACTAAGGTATTTGAAGTTAATCCATGTTTGGAGTATTTAGAGGGAAATAAAATAAGGTCCACCTGTATACCTAGATGGGCACATACATGGGATGGGTGGATAGACTCTTAGTTTTGAATTTTGGTTTTATACAATTAAATGTATGCACACTTAACAAAGAGATTGTTGTTTCGGTATCAGAAAGGAAACCGGAAAACATTTTCAAGAAGTTAAATCTTAACCAAAAGCATTCAGACACATTGTCACAAGACAGAAGAGAACTGTAAGGCATGTTAGGATGAGTGGAGGCATAGTGCAAGACACTGGGAACACTGAAGCCTTTCACAGTAACCATGACTTGAAATGCATTGGCATTTTTATGATATACTAGAGTGTGAGTTTAACTTTCCATCAATTCATAATGTAGACAAACATTTTGCAAGTATTGCTTGCCTGACACAAGATCAGTCAGCTGATGCTTAGGGCTGATAGCATTTAACCAGATACACCTATGCTGGCTGTTTTGAGTACCAGAGACCTGAAAAACTGCCACTCCTGCTGTGGTCAGCTTGTGGAGAATGACTTCTAATATAAAGATCTGCTCCCAGAAGCTGCAGAACTTGCTATTATCCTTCCCTTTCTCCCCTTTCTCTAACATGATTCAGAGCAGTAGAAGTGGACCTCCAGAACCCCTTCCTTATCACTTCCCTACCTTTTCTGTCCCACTACTACTCCTTCCACTGGCAGGAGGCTCAGCCCCTACCCAGTGATGGGGAAATACTCAATTTTCATAGGAGAACAGTTTTGGTTAGGATAAAAAAAATGCCAAGAAGTTGTGTTACAAAGGAAGCAGCTTATTTTGGAACATTCCTATAGTTCCACTTCTGTTAGCAATATGACAAATTCCACAGAAATGAACTAATCATTCATCATTTAATAGTGGTTATATCTCCTCATTGTAATCATATTCAAAGTACCATGTTGTATTTAATTTAAATGCATCAACTGTGGTAACTTGGAAACACTGCAAACAAATTTGAGAGTTGTGTTTATGGTACCATGAGGATGGTTCTGAAATGAATCATTTACATTGAATTGGGCAAATGGTGATAAAAACTAGATTTTTTGAAAAAAATACTTATCTTCACCTCTGAAACAGACGTTAGACAAAGGCTGTGATTTCTTCTTTAGAAATATATTTATTTATTTTTATTTTAAAATATTAAAATATTGAATTGCTTCTTACCATTGACTGCATATAAGGAAAAATACTTTCATTTTTAAAACTTCACTTTTTATTATTAAATATTTAAAAATGAAAGCTTCAAAGCTGAATTTTATTCAGTGTATTTACTGACGAGCAGTAAACTGGATGCCAGACTCTGAGTAGCTTGCGATTCTTGTACACACATACACATACTGGCTTATAAGAACTCATGCAATAGATTCATTGGAATAATTTGATAGGTAGCCTGCTCCAAGTTTCCATTTTGCAGAAAGTGACATTCTTTCAGAGAACATAATGACTTTCCCTTCAGAGGAGCTGTGGGGCAAAAATAAAGTCTTTACCAGCTTTAGTAACTTGTTAAAGGACCTAGAGTTAATATCTGTACATAAATAACTACTTTAAAATAAAGCATAGCATTAAAAGAAATAGCAAAAAAAAATTTACTATCAAGAGCCAAGGACCTGAGAAGTCAGATGACAGAAGGCAATCTTGGCTTGGAAACCTTTCCTTAAAGTGACTGAAATAGACATTTTTTTAATTATACTCTGCCCTAAAATTTTATATTATGAGATACTGTTAAAGGAGCTCTGGTTAAATAAATTACTAAATAAACCTAAAAAACCACCCTAGATGCTACTCAAACTTCAATAATTTGACAGCAAATTAAACCTTTTGCTCTTGAAAGGAAAACTGTTCATTTGGAGTTAAATTCAGAAGGAGAAAAAAAAAGTGAAAATAATTCAGTTAATAATTCCCTAAATGATGTGGAAAATTGATAAACCTAGATTCACATAATATTTAGCATTCTGAAACAAATAAGTCAAATATGTAAATAAGGGTTAAAATATCTGAATAATGTCCTTAAGTGGAACTCTGCTGTGTCTAGTCATATATTTGGTTGCTTTTCTCATCAGACAAAAAATGTTAAATCTTTAATAGCGTTGTTTTAAATGCATAGAACAAAGAAACATGAAGTATATGAACAAACTACGATGAAGTAGTGCAGGAGAGAATAGAACAGTCTACTAGAAAGCAATTAAGAGTTTTTCAGTTCATTGCTTCTTGGACCAAATCACTTTGGACATTTACTTGATTTTTTTCTCTAGCAAATAAAACATTGCCCTTAACCTGTGTTTAAAATTCTCTCTCTGCAGTGATTGTATTAAACTAAGTAAATATTTATAAAATGTTTGTCTATATAAGATGCACTTCTAAGTTTTTATCAATATTTTAAATACTGTTACATTTATCAGAATGTTGCAAATATGATGGAAAATTAATTTCAATTGTTATAAATGGAATATGTCAAAATTACTAATCTATGTTTCTTATTTCAGTGGTGGGACAATATTTTAAAGATATATGTGATAAAATTCTGATCCTTCATATTTTTCTTTCCTTTCTTTTCCGCTGTATCTTAATGTAATGAGGGCTTCAAGCTAGAATCTAGTCAGCAAGCAACAGCAGTGTGTCAAGAAGATGGATTATGGAGCAACAAAGGGAGGCCGCCTGTTTGCAAATGTAAGTGGGCATGTATTTCTCGAGAATATTTCTCCTGAACTTTCTCAGAAATATCTTCACTGCTGATGTTTAGGTTTTATGTATACATAAGCCCTGAAGTGGCCATTCAGGAATGCATCATCATTTATCATGTAGTAAAGTAGAAGAGGCCAATAAATTTGTTTAATTAAAAAAAAAAATCTTTATCTTCTTCAAAACATCTGAATTAAAATAGTTAGATAATTAAATTTCCTGTATATTTTCTTATTATGAATAATATGCCCTTCTCCATGGTGAGTTAAAATCACCAATTGTAATTTCTTTTTTAATATAGCTTCTAAAGTAATAAAAGCAAAAATTATTTTTTAACATATTAGTGTAAATAATTAAGCTAGATAGGAGTCCTTCAGTCTTCATTTCTGCCTCCTGTCAGAACAAGCCAAAGTAGTGCAGACGGATCTACTACATGGCATGGCCTCTTATTTGCATTGGGCAGCCACTGCTTGTCTCTGTTCTGCATAAAAGCAATAAACTGATCCTGACTTCAACGTGACTTGAAACCCTGATTAGGACATAATCGCAAAGTTAATAGCTATAATACTGTATGTAAAATTTTTGAGAGTTAATTTAGTATCGTGATCTAATCAACAGCATATGTATGTTCTTTCCAGATTCTGAATTTGATAAGCACTTTAATTTTTCAAACAAGTAAAATTCAACTAATTTTTAAAGAAATAGTAAAATGAGGCAAATATAAGAATTGTGAAGTTACACATTATTGTGAAAGGACTTCCATTTATTTGAATTAATTAACAGCAAACAATTGTTAGAAAATATTTTTGAAAGCTAGTTCGAGAGAATTTCTAGGCATCCTTAACAGCTGGTCATTTACCTTAATCTTGAAGACCCTCCTGAATACTCTCTTTCAGTAGTTTACTTTCCCCCTTGCAGTTTTTCCTAGTATTTATATTACCTGAAGCTTTTTTTCTGTATTTTAAAGGCCTTGTTTCATTTGATATCCACAGTGGACAAATAGAAGTTACTTTATACTTGTTTTGCTCTTCTTAATGTGTTTGAAAACTGTTATTTTTTCAGTGTAGTGGGCTATCCTTGGTGAGTAGTCATAATTCATCTGGCTGCTCACTTCCTTTCCCTTTTCAACCAGACAGGAAAAAATATGATGAAAAATCTCATGGGTCAAGATAAGGACAAAGAGAGGATTCAACTTCAGAAAAGTTAATTTAATGTATTGCCAATTAAAATAGGGTCAAATAACTTTCAGAAAATAAAGGTTAAAAAACATCAAAACAACGCTTTCCTCCCTCTTTGCCAGGGTCACCTTCACTCTGTTGGCTCTTTTCCTTACTCCAGCCAGTGCTAGGGGAAATGGGAGTTGTGGTCAGCTTATTAAAGGCTTCTCTCTGCTTCTCCTTCCTCCTTGCACTTTTCCTCTGCTCCAGCATGGGTCTTCTTTATGAGCTATTATCCTTCAAGATAAACTTGCTCTAGTATGGGTCCTCCATCAGCTGCAGCTTCTTCAAGAAGTAATATCCACCTGCTCCAGTGTCGGCTGCAGTATGGATATCTGCTCTGACACGGTTCTCTCTGTTGGGCTGCAGCAAAACACCAGCTCTGGTGTCTGGAACACCTCCTTCTCATGTACCCTTTGTGTTCCCTCTGCTGTTTATCACTCTTTTTGTTCCCACTTCCTCTGAAGATTTTTTTCCCTTTCCTAAACACAGTTTCCCAGAGGTGCTACTGTCAGGGCTGCAGAGCTCGGCTGTATTCTGATTGGGTCCTTTGGAACTGGCTGTGCCCAGCAGCCTCTCCTCACAAAGGCCACCCCTGGAGCTGCTCACCCACCCCTGCCAACACCTTGACTCCTGAATCCAGTGCACTCAGTCACCTTTTCTGTAGAGATACCTATCTTATTGTGATTCATTCTCACTCTTTCTTCCTACTTTTAGGACCAGTGATTCTCATTATTGCCCTCTGGACAATCTCCAATTGATCTTCACCTTTCTTGAAGGGCAGTGCCTAAAACTGTACACAGCAATTCCACAGAGTGCATAAAGAGGATTATTCAAAAACAGCTGTGATCACACAGACATGATCTGAATTCAGAGTCCCGTACAGAGGGAAGGCAGTGCTCCAGTGAATTGAAGTGAGCTTCATTTTCATAAAAAAAATGACAATGTACAAAGCACATCACTTGAATGATTATTAATCAGCAAAAATGTCAACAGATTTTTTTTTTAGGGAAGAGGCCAGATAAACTATCTGGGATTAGATATAATGGGGATTAGATATACTGAATTAATAACACTATATCTGCAGTGAAAAAAAAACAAAAAAACCCCCGAAAAACAAGAAAGAAGAAGAAAAAAATCTTTTATTATTGTAATGGTCAAACTTAACCAAAGACTAACCTTTAAAATAAAGCTTAATTAATAACATTTAGCACAACTTTCCACATTAAAATTTTTGTTCAGTATTTATAATAACCTAACAAAATATTTAACACTTTCTTCTCTTCCTTGTCTTCCCTTTTCCTTTTCTAAAAATTTATTCCATTTGAAAAAGAATCCCATTACTTCTAAATCCAGAAGTGCAAAATTATAGTGCTAGTGATGTAAATGACAATTTAAAATCAATATTTTCAGAATGGATTGCTACTCAGAGGCAGGCATGCTTTACCCAAGATTTCTTACTTGCAAAGTGCAGAAAAGCTTAGACAATCTGCATAAAAACCTGTTTTTTCAGTATGGCTGCTGTAGGGATAGATGTGTTTAGTCTCCAGAAACAGAAATGCCTCTAACTTGATGGGAAGCAAACACAGCACAGAAAGGTAAATGGTAAATAAATGAGTCCATTTTATTCCCGTGTCTATTAAAATGAAGGTTGAAATCCAGGCAGTTTGTTTCGCAAAGCACCTCTAGTAATATAATGCCTGAGGCAGATGCTGAAAACTCCTTTCTTTTCATTAAAAGTATTTACATCCGTTTGAAGCATGAAAAATATGATTTGTGATGGTCATAGAGCAAGACATAGATGGATCATGGATATTAGGCTATTGAATTTAATTACAGAAAATACAAAGCAACAGATATGTACTAAGAAAACTTAACTGAATGACAAATACCTTGCTTCAGTTATTCTGCATAGAGATCCCTAGAACATGATGAAGGAAAGAGATGTGTATCTCTATTGCTCTTCCGTAGAATCATAGAATCACAGAATAGTTTGGGTTGGAAAGAACATCAAAGATCATCTAGTTCCAACTCCCTGCCATGGGCAGGAATACCTTCCACTAGACCAGGATGCTTAAGGTCTCATCTAACCTGGCTTTGAACGCTTCCAGGAATGGGACATCCACAGCTTCTCTGGGAAACCTGTTCCAGTGCCTCACCACCCTCATAGTGAAGAATTCCTAATCTAAACTCACTCTCTTGAAATTTGAAACCATTATTCCTTTTCCTTTCACTACATGCCCCTGTGAAAAGTATCTCTAGCTCTCTTGTAGCCCTCCTTAGACACTGGAAGGCTGCTCTAAAGTCTCCCAGGAGCCTACTCTTCTCCAGGCTGAATGACACCAACTCCCTCATCCTGTCATCATAGCAGAGGTGCTTCAGCCCATTGATCATCTTTTTTGGCCTTCTCTGGACTCACTCCCACAGGTCCACATCCTTCTTTTGTTGGGGCCCCTAGAGCTGGACGCCGTATTCCAGGTGAGGTCTCACAAGAGCAGCATAGAGGGGTAAAATCACCTCTCTCAACCTACTGGTCACACTTCTTTCAATGAAGCCCAGAATACATTTGGCTTTCTGGACTGCAAGTGCACATTGCTGGCTGATGTCAAGCTTCTCATCAACCAACACCCCAAGTCCTTCTCCTCAGGGCTGCTCTCAATTTATTCTGTGCCCAGCCTGTACTCCTGCTTGGGATTACCCTGACCCATGGGCAGGACCTTGCACTTGGCTTTGTGTCATGATCTGGTTACTAAAGTTCTCAGGAAT
>NW_008239080.1:9137007-9221546 GCF_000691975.1 Corvus brachyrhynchos
CTCCCGCTGGTTTTCTTGGAGGTAAATGTTTTTTTTTTTTTTTTTTTTTTTCTTTTTCCCCCTCCCCCCACCAAAAAGCATAGAATCTGATGGGTTAATATATGCTCAGGCTACGTAGGAAAACCAAGGCACCTCCCAGGGTGGGGGCGGGAGATTTCCATTGTCTCTTACAACAGACTCCAGGTTTGTTGCATTACATGCAGTCCTGTGGTGCAAGGCTTTAGGAATTACTCTGGGGGGCACTTCAGGAGGTCTTTGATGGATTATGACACCCCCTCAGCTGCCTCTCATGTGAATGACCCATGGATGTGGTCTGTGGGGTAGGGGTTTCTACAGCTGGGCCAGTTTGTGTAAGGGAGGATGGGTGTTTATTGCCTCTGATCAGCGGTTACACCTGAAACCTCCTCTCCCTCACCTCATTTCTGGCGGGAAGTCTGTGTAAACCCAGCTTCTGTGGGCTGTAGTCTCCTCCACCCCAAACTCAGCCAGGGAAGAATCTCTGCTGTGTTTGGCTTTCTTGTAGATGCATTCTTCTCCTTCAGCATTGTTCGTTTCTTCCTAGGCCTGAGACGATTAAGAAAGGGTTTTCCCTTTATCTAATCTTAGTGGTTTAATTTACAGTCCAAAGTCCCAGTCAGGTATCTTCAGGGAGGCTTCTTTGGTTGTAGCTTCTTTACACAGTTTTTGTTATAATGAGCAAAACTTTATATCAATGTTTGAGGCATGAACTATTTCAATCTCTGACACCTTACTGAGCTTCACAAGGTTTGCCTTTATCTGCTGATTGGTCTACTTGTCAAATCCATGTCTCTCTAGTTAGCCTTTGCTCTTACTGCTTTCCTTTTCATAGAAGTATGTGAATGCATAACCTAGAAAATTGAGTTTATGGTTCATTCTTCTAACGTCTTAATTGGCTGAGATAGTCCCTATAACTGCATAACTTTATTGCTCTTTTTCACTATTCCTTTAGTACAGTTATTCATAGATTTAAATCGGGTCCTTCATTGGCTTGTGCTAATTCATCAAATTTCACATATTTTAAGGAACAGTCAATGTGCAGTTAATAACAGTTAATATGCAGATTATGGCAGTTTTCTGTAATCTGCATATTGCAGATTTCACTGTAGATGTTTTTTTTGAAGGTGTGGTATGCTGAGCTGTAACAGTGATGGTTCAGACATCTTTTTTTTAGAAATTAATTGAAAAAGAATTATAAATTTTACAAATTTTAGGTTTATAAATTAGTATTTTTTATAATTTTCAACATGTTTGGAAAATATCTAGTTATAGAACTAAGAATAATAAGTAGTTCTGGAAAAAAAACATTAGTTGTAGTAAAATGCAAAAACAAATTTGCTAAGATAAACAGGCAAAGATTCGCCATCAACTCATCATAGATATTGTGCTGGTGGTTTTTATTTGCTAAGATATTCAGAACATCATACCCATTTTCTTTAACAAATCCTGAGGTCAGTAAGTATTTTCTGAAGTATTTTTTCAGCATTTGGTATGTAACGTGGAGTACTAATTCAATGAACTGTAGTAAAATAGTTCATTAATTTAGCAATTTTTAATTAGTCTAGATACATTAGACTGATAACAGATTGGCTTGATATAGCTGACTGGATTGACAGACTGATACTGAATACCACACGATCCTTTTGTTTATCTCTTTTGAGGCTTAAAAGCCTTTCCTGTTTGAATATATTGACCAACACAAAGAGCTTAATTTTTTTCCTTTCTATCAGCATATTGAAATATCAACTTGCTCAAGTGATCCAATTTTGTTCTTAGGTCTTTGTTCATAGATTCCGTTATGTACAGGATCACTTGGTTTCTTACTGTCTTCTAATTTTACTAATACTTGTTAATTTAAACCACACCAGTATCTCAGACATAATACACCTTAATGTTGCTCTTATTTTTGAGCTAATAATGAAGTTATTTAAAAGGTTCTATTTGAAAAATGTAGGTCATTATTGCATTAAGTTCACCAAATAGCAAGTCAGAAACGCCCGTTCCCTTTTTTTGTGGTTGGTTAGCTACCAGCTGGGGAATAGCAATCAAGTATCATGTGCTATTACACTTGAAAATAACAAGAGCAAGTACTGCTAAATAGCAAGTTCCTGTATTTGAGATATTTTTCCGTCAGGAAGGTTTTACTTGTCTTTTTTATTTCTTTGAAAAAAATAATTACACTCAGAGTCACAATATTCAAGATACTCTTTAAGACCAACCTTCAGGTGTTTTTCAATACTTCCCAGAATAAGCTTTTCCATGAAGATTATTTTTCACTTTTGATATTTAGAGCAGTAAAGGAGTAAAATTTTTCACTGAAGTGAGACGGATAGGCCTGTAGTTTCTGGGGTCCTCCTTCTTGCCTTTCTTGAAAATTGAGACAATGTTCAACAGCTTCCAGTCAGCTGGGATCTCTCCAGATTCCCAAGACTGCTCAAAAATCATCGATTGAGGTTTTGCAATGACATCATCCAACTCTTTGAGGATTCGTGGATGAATCTCATCAGGTCCCATAGATCTGTAGGGATCCAGCTGGAGCAGCAGATTACACACAACTTCAGGCTCAACTGGAACTTGATCATTCTCGTAGTCATGGTCCTCCAGCTCAGGGCATGGATGGTGCATCATCCATGTTGAAGATGAGGCAAAGAATGCATTAAACACCTCTGCCTCGTCCATATCCCTGTTCATGAGGTGACCGTCCTTATCCTGTAACAGGCTGATGTTATTTCTACATTGATTTTGCCATTAATATATTTGAAAAAAATTCTTTCTATTGCCCACAGTATTTCTAGCCAGCTTCAACTCCAGTTGAGTTTTGACTGGACAAATTTTCTTCCTACAGTGTCAAGCAGCATCTCTTTATTCCTCCCATGATACCTGATCTTGCTTCCACTGGGCATATACCTTCCTTTTTTGCCTTATTTCCAAGAGGAGATCCCTGTTCAACCAAGCCAGCCTTTTGCCTCACCTGCTTGGCTTCCAACATTCCTGTGCCTTTACGGAGGCAATATTTAAAAAGTGACCAGAACTGATGGACCCCAACACCTGCAAAAATATTTTCCATGCTAGTTCCCTGAGCAGGGTGAATTTTGCTCTCCTCATTCCAGAGCTGAGGTTTTGCTGGCACTTTCCTTCCTCTCAACAGAAATTTTAAAGTCAGTCCCTTCGTGGTCGCTGTGGCCAAGACAGCCAAAAATCTCCACCTCCATTATGAGATCCTCTCTCTTGACAAGCAGTAGATCAAGGAGGGCATCTTTCCAAGCCAGCTCCCCTTACGTCCTGTTCCACAAAGTTGTCATCCAGGTTTTTTAGGAATCTTCTGGGCTGGGTTGTAGCAGCTGTGTGGTTCCCCCAGTTAATTTCTGGCAAGTTGAAGTCCCCCATAAGGACAAGAGCAGTTGACTTGAAAGCGTCCCTTAGTTCCTCAAAGAATAATTCATTGTCATCATCTTTGTAGCTGTAGGTCTCAGTAGACTCCCACAATGACATTCAGATTACTTGTTTGTCCCTAGATTCTTATCCAGAAACTCTCAACTAAGCCATTTCCAACTGTGAGCTCCATAAATTCTAACCCTTCTATTGCATCAGTGCCACCCCCTCACCATCTGTTGCTTTTTCTGCCTTGCCTATCCCTCCTAAAGAGCCTGTAACCATCCAAGGGGACACTCCAGTCACAGGACTCATCCCACCAGGTTTAACTTATGCCAATGAGATCAGACTGGGACTGGGGCAAAGCATTGAGCTTGTCTTGTTTCACTCATGCTGTGTGCATGTGTAGAAACATTTTAAGTGTGGTACTTTGTAGCCTGCACCTTGTGAAGCAGATTGAGGGATCTCATTAGTGCTTGTTTCCTCC
Source organism: Corvus brachyrhynchos (assembly GCF_000691975.1). Classification (NCBI taxonomy): domain Eukaryota; kingdom Metazoa; phylum Chordata; class Aves; order Passeriformes; family Corvidae; genus Corvus; species Corvus brachyrhynchos. The sequence goes on from NW_008239080.1 coordinate 9,140,885, forward strand.
AGTTTTGGCACACCATACCATCGCTCATGACTGCAAAGCCCGGTATTTTCCTTCTCCCCCTTCCAAGCTGCTTTAAAGCTCTGTCAACAAGCCCTGCTAGCTCCTGTGCTAGAGCTCTTTTTCCTCTCTGAGAAATGTGCATCCTATCAGGTGTCAGTAGACCAGGTGTTGAGTAGATCATCCCATGGTCAACAAACCCCAAATTCTTCCGCTTATGCCAGTCTCAGAGCCACACATTGACCTGATAGATCTGTCTATCTGGGCTTTATAACAACTCTTTTTTATGGTAATTATATGTCATTATGAATTCCCTGCTTTTGAGTCTATTCAGAATTATCAATATATGGAGATTTTCATGTCATTAAAATGGATAATCTTAATCATGATTTCAAACTATAATTATGTTTTCTGACCTGTATTTTATGTAAATAAATATTATTCATACATTTTTGTATAAAAATGCCTGGAGAAGTAAGAGAACATCTTCACATCTGCAAGAAGTTGAGATAATCCCTTATAGAGTTTCATCTATGCAAATGAGAATTTAAATAGTGTCCAGACCGTAATTTCCAAGAGACTGACCATAAGAGGCAAGTCGATGCACTCATTCACAACTCATGTGCACAAAATCAACCATCTGTTAATAGTCGCTTTCTTGTTTCTTGAAGGATAAGGAATTTAATAAATCAAAATCAATTCCTGTAAAATTAAAATTTTTCAAGCAGCAGTTTTAGTTGATTACATCAACACAGCCTAGAAGTATATTCTGTATTCAGGAACATCCTGAATTAGAAACTGTACATCCATGCATTAGAATCTGATAGTTGTTTGTAAAGTGTGCTTGCAAATCTAAGTGTATCTATAGATAAAGAAAGAATAAATTGTATACTGACCTCAGTATGTAGAGGTAACATCTATGCGACTTTACATATTGCGAAATAGCTGAGCCTGTCTTGAGATATGTCCTATGGTTAAGACTAAAATTGTTGCCATTAGACTAAATAAGAAGCTTGCTTTCATATTTGAAAGAACCAATAAAACTATTGCTTGAAAGGAGGAGTGATAAAAATGTCACAGTGGATATGCATTAACATTAGAAAGGCATTAAGTTCCTATTTAGCATATTTTTTGTTTTCTGAAAGACCTATATGATTTTCACTACAAGATGTTAAGTAGAGTGCTTCAATATGTATTTTTTATTTAACAACAAATAAGGAAAATGTTTCTTCGTTTACAGTTTATAATCTTTCTATATCTGTGAAATGCAGTTTAGTATCAATACCAAAATAAATTAAATTAGTGAGTAGGAAGTCCTCTATTAACTTGGGATACTGTTCTTAAGTAGTGAAAATATTGTTATAAAGGCCCAAGTGAAAACCTAGTAAGTTTCAAAGTGATTGTACACTGGCAATCCGTCCTAAGATATACTAAAAAAAAATTCTAAGAAAATATTCTGCATTTCAAATCAATATAACATTATAGTCTGTCATTTGAAAGTTCTTCAAATTATTTCTCCTCTTACACATCTTCATAGGTATGCTGTGTTCAGTTCTGTTTTTCCTGAATGCCAAAATTTGCAATGGGTAAGATAAATATTGGAAAATGTAGATGTATAATTATAGCATTAGCATCTAAATTTTTACAGGAATTTTGATTCTTTCACTTTCCTTTTAGTTCAGTGATTGCCTGAACTAGTCTCTTTCATCATACATTCATACTTGTGATAAAATCACTTTATACCTCTCAGACAGTGTGAAGTCTAGAGAATATGCATGTATGTATGTATTTATGTATTTATTTTGCCAGGTTGTTAGTCTTTTCCCTGGTGGAATGGTATTAATTTATTGTAGCATAAATGAGAAGCAGACTTTTCTTTTTATTTCATCATTTGGGATTTTTACATACTTCCTCCTAATGCTTTTGTCTTCCACTAAGCAACTTATAAAGAAACTAAATTTCTGCTACTTTTTTGTTGGTTTTTTTGTTGGTTGGTTGATTTTCCTCAGAAAGTATAGCTTTTCTCATCTGTTTCTGGGGTAGTAGTTTTTTCTAAAATATTTACTTAGTGAATCTCACTTAGTGACACAAACAGTCACTAATTCACCCAGACATTTTCTACAGCAGGGAAATCCTGAATAACATGGTAAAAGATAACAAATATAACTTATTTAAATAATCATAAATATTTCCATAACACTAGTCTAGAGTCATAGGCACATTAAGAGAGAATCCATGTCAATATTGTAAATATTGTAAACATTCTGTGGACTTAAATTGCAGAGCGTCAAATTGAAACTGAAAAAAGAACATAAACTATAGTTCTAGTCAGTAACTGCATTCTCTTACAAAATATGAAATACTAAAAGCAACAGAACTGAAATAACTCTAAAAATCTTCCTAAATATCATCAATTTTTTTTAAACTCTTATAAGCTGGAATGAAATAATTTTCCTGTATACCCACAATATGGAGTTTTATAGTAATTAGCATTTCAGTGTGTGCTAGCAGCTTTTACGGCAACCTGTTTTAAGAACTTCTTCAAGCTTTGTGAACATCACAAAGCAATATTTGCTTTCCCTTTTACATCCACTGTAGTCTGTGATGTGTTTTGTCTCTGAAATTTTTAATAAATGTCATTAGAGAGCATAACTGTACGTCATTGTTCCACTGCATCTCACTAAATGAAAATATACTATAAACTCCAGTTCAATTTGTAATACTCACTGTATGAGAATTGCTTTTCTTAGAACTTGTATTTCCAAAATTGTTGGGGCCCTTCCCCCCTGCCATATGGCCCTGGGAGAGGGGCCCTGGGGGGAGACACGGGGTTTCCCTGCCCCTGCTCAGCCTCGTTCCCATGGGTTGGTTTGTGTTCCCTGCGCGGGCAGGGACCCTCGGGTCCCGGGATTGCCTCAGTTCCTCGGCCGAGCCCCCGCCCTGGGGGTGGAGAAATAAACATCTCTGAAACATCTACCAAGGATCTGTCCATATATATTTCTTTTCCATGGGCCTCCTTGTTTGACACGTGTGTTACAGTATCCGCACTGTAACACAAAATGACTATGATATTCTAAATCTTAGATAGTGAAACACCTGCCAGTAAGGTAAGACACACACCTGTAAAGAAATTTAGGGTCAGAATGCCAATATGTGTGTGTCCTTTCTTCACAGCTGTAACCTGCCCCAGCATAGAGACTCTTCTCTCAGAACATGTTGTCTGGAGACTGATTTCTGGGTCACTGAATGACTATGGAGCTCAAGTCATGCTCAGCTGTGCTCCTGGATATTATTTATTGGGTCAAAGACTCATACAGTGCAGGACTAATGGAACCTGGAGTATTGGCAATGAGAGGCCCACCTGTAAAGGTAAGGAACAGACTCGCTTAAAGAATATCCTATGCTTTTTAATACATATATTTTCTTCTATAAATAAAGGTTTTAAAAAACTATTTTGCTCTCACATTCCAATAAGTAAAAAAGTGTGAAATTTTTATTAACTTGAAACTAAATTATTCCAGCTCCTTAGGTGTTAAGTACAATATGCTTCATACAAGAGCCAATGAAGTAGCAGCAAGAGATCAATCTGTATTTACTCAACTAGATGGTGTATAAGTAGGTAGAAAATACTGGGAGAAAATGTTATTACTTTAGAAGATTCCAGATTAGAGTTAGATTAGAAGATGATATTGCTTTGACCTCAGGTGAAGCATTAAAACTGTACTGTTGGAGAAACATTCATATGAGCTTTTACAGTGTCCTCATACAAAAATGCCATAAATTACACCAACCCTGGCTTTGGATGTTTAAAGTTTTAGAGAACCTTGGCGTTCTCAGTGGAATCATGCAGATTTCAAGGGTTACAGTGCCAAAGTCTTAATAATTTTTTCCAAAACTTCATTTTTTTCTTTTACAATGTGTTATTTTTTAAATTCGGTTAACTGCAATTGTGTCCCTTTCTTTTTGTTCATACATACTCAAAAATGTAGTTTTGATATGCTGCCTAATATGCAGCTACTGTTCAGCTGCTGACAAGTCTTTGACAAGATAGTTCTTGCCCACCATCTATAATTACAGAAGTTTTATGTAAGTAGAAAATGGGGTGATCCACATCAGATGCAGTTAACCAAAAGCGAAGTATTAGATAGAGAAACACAGGGAGTTGCTGATTGAAGAGATATTAGTTAATTTATAAGAAAGGTACATTATTTTGCCTTTTGCTAGAGGACTGATTAGTATTTAATTATAGCAAACTTCATCCCCCAAGAGATATTCAGTAATATTTCCATTGGACGTGGATCATTAAGATCCAGAACTACACTGTAGAGTATTTTGAGGAGTCTGCTGCTCACTTTCTCTATGTCATTCACGTGATAAGGATAGATTGTATAAATATATATTCTAGTTGTTTATTTTCTGAAGCAGAAGGAAAGCTAATTGAAACACTGATGATAAGGGGTTTAGATCATATTTATCAATGTCTACTTGTACATAGTGTCTCTAAAGGAATTGTAAAACTTCAAATTAAAGGGCAATCTGGATTAAGAGAGAGATAATTAGTAAGTTTATTTTTTTAAGAATATGCTGAACAGATGCCTAAGAAATCACGAGATAGCTCATTATTAATGTAGTTTAGGTATTTTTAACTGTAATCTCTAATTAAAGCCAATAAATGTGTTTAGAACAGTTCATTCTATTCCATTTTAGGAATAGAGTTTGATTTTTTTCTTTTTTTAACAAAAATGTAATTCATATTCAGCATTAACATTAGAAATTATAAAGTTAGGCTACTCCACAAATTACATTAATGTGACTTGACCATAGTCAAAATGAGTCTTACTCATGTCTGGACACATAATGTACATAAGAAACTATGATCATATATGTTCTGATTATGACTGAGTTAGTTAACTGCGTAGTAGCTGGTACTTGATTTTATCCAAATTCTAAACAATTCCATGTTGTTTTCTAAAGTGAACACTTTAAAATATGTAAGAGTGAGGCCCTGGGATTTCAAATAGGAAGCTTAGTTGTGATCAAGATGCTTTTGAAAGTAAACATATGATTTGTGCTAACATATGATAAAATACAGTTGAAGCTCTTGAAGACATTGGTCTGCATCTTAAATTGCAATATTATTGATATACTTTTTTAGAAATAAAAGAAATTACAGAATGTTGTTAATTAAGTTAGAGTTTGATACATTCTTGAAACACAATTTTTCATGTGGTGTGCAATTGCTGTGGGTTGTAGCTGATGTTACAGAAAGTTTCTGAGATAATTGGTCAAGTCTAGTCTGGCAAAACCAGAAGATTTGTTGTTTTAGCAAGCAGACTATCATATATGCTCTATGCTTATGAATAGTAGTGGGAAATAAGAAAAAAGACAGTTCATAACAATTCAGAGTACTACGTGTTAAAAAGATACATAATACCTTTAAACTGACACAACTCTTAAAATGGCCAGGGAAAGTAAGTGTATTTGAGGAGTAGCCATGGATATGTTCACATGGAATATAACCACAATCTCCTCAGGAATTCATGTAATACCCTTGTTTCAGAACTAGAAATATGGATTGGCTGCAGTCAAGGTATGCACGTATCCCAAAGAATTTTTAGATTTAGAACATATGTTGCCAAATCCAGCATAATTTTAAGCCCTTTCAATGGGATACAACTCTTGTATTTATTCTTATTATGTTTATTTTTTAAGAAAACACAAGGTGATGTATTTTCTTCCAGTCTAAAAAATTATGAAAAACATTTTCATATTTCAGTATGTTTTGTTGGTTTTTTTTTTTTCCTAGTTATCTCCTGTGGTGGTCTTCCATCTCCACCAAATGGAAATAAGATTGGAACCTTAACAGTGTATGGAGCTACTGCAATATTCACTTGTAACACGGGATACACATTAGTTGGTTCTCATGTGAGAGAGTGCTTGGCAAATGGTCTCTGGAGTGGTACTGAAACCCAATGCCTAGGTAAAAACCCCAAATTTCTGTCCTTTGTTTTGTTTTGTTTTGTCTTAAACAATATCAAGAACTGGAATTCTGCTCTTGTCAAGCAACAACATTTTTGAATCAATGATAAATAAAGGTACCTTAAATATGAAAATATTGTATACTGAATGTGATTTTGTGCTATTCTACTAGCATTTATCTTTTTATTAGAAATTAAATTGTATTTTATGTCGTTGTAATGCTTTTCAAACCAGTATGGTTTTTAAGTGACTCAAATAATTATCCACATAGCATTTTTCTTTGTGAACCAGGGTGTGTGATGAAACTAAGCTTCAAGATAATCTTCAATTAGGAGTATTCCTGGTGCATTCCAACTACAGTTGAGTGTTCAGCGTATTGAGTGTTCAGTCAGGGGAAGCAGACAAGAGGCAGCCAAAATCTCTTTCAAACGCTGAGATTTATATAGTTTGGACATAAAGTTCTCACCTCAACTCTTGCTCTCTTCAGATTCACTCATATTGGTTTACACTCCTAATACAGACATATAAGAAAAAGGTTCCCTTTTTGAGTAACATTTGAGGCTAAGCAGTGGGTTTATTCTTGGTTGTGGACAGTATATTTATTTCTGGAATATGTTATTTGCTTTGTCTGCCTTAATTTTGCAGATTTTCTTCTTGCCTTATAGCTGAATGTACTCAGTTGTTCTCAGGAAAAGAGGAATTCTGCTTTCCTCTTCAGAGCTCAACCTCACATAAAAAGCATCTTTCTTCTCTGCTGCCCCGCTATGCCATTTTAGCAGAAAGACAGTGTTCCATGCTTATCTTTATGTTCAGGTATACATGGGAATGTCCAAGCATCTCTCCTGGGTGGAGGAGTTTTACAATGGCTTTTGCTACACTGTGGATCACATGCAGTCCTCTGGTAGAAGGCCTCAGAAATGAGTCTGTGGGCTATGTCCTCCCTGCCCCAGACCCAGACAGAGATGATTTTTAGCATAGCTGCTGAGTTGGCTTTCCTTGTGGATACATTCTTTTCCCCCAGACTTGTTTACTTCTTAGACCTGAGATAATTGGGCAATAGAACCACCTTTATCTTATCTCAAGTTCCCATCAGGTGGCTTAACTTTCTGTCCAGATTTCCAGGAATTTGAAGAGGCTTCGAATGTGGGGGAAAGGTTTGATGACCACACATGAGCAGTGGCTTTTTTATACAGCTTGCCATAGTGAGTAAGGTCCTACAATGATCTTAACAATGTTTGAGCCATTAACCATTAACATCTCAATCTCTCACAGATACTAGGCTGCAGCAGAAAAAAAAAAATAGAGACAGAATATTTTCAGAAAAAAAAATAGGATGGAATTATGTAACTCAGATCCGAGTTAAGATTTTGTAACCTTTCACTATGTATTCCTGATTGACACCTTCATTTTGCAACAGTAATGTTTGTAGTTCAGTTTTTGTGAATATAGTTTTAGAGTATATTGTCTCTTAAGATACAGAATGGTCAAAGGTAGTGACCAGTCTCATAGAACTAACCTAACTTCTAAATGTCAGTTCATTGTTAGTGACTTCCCAGCAAGATGCAGTTGTTTCTGGAAAATTTCTTGAAAATGAAGAACACTTTTCTTATTTGATATATTTTCATACCTTATTTTTTAATTTGAAATATCCGGTATTAAGAATGATGTCATTTTGATGTAGGAAATAAGCATAGGATAGCATAAGCATAGGATGTAGGCATAAGCAGAGTACACTAGTTGTTACTTCTTTTGATATTTAGAGCAATAAAGAAGTAAAATAAACTTTTTTTACCTAGGAAAAAAATTCCACTTAGGTGCTGTTTAGGGGAGTGTTATGAATCAGCATTACTTTTTTACGTGCATAAGTTCATCAGTTCCACAGTGTAAGTATACAGGAGCTTTGTATCTAAAAACACATCAGCTATCTATTGGTGTCAGGTTATCCCTGAAGTGAGGCTGACTGACATTTAAATATGTTGGAACTGCAGCTGTGAATATCCAACAGCCCAAAACTTGTATGTGTAAGAGTGTTTTCCACAGCCATTTCTTCTGTTCCGAGTATACAAACTCTATTGTAAAAAAAAAGAGCTATGATCTCTCTAGGTTTTTCCAGTGTGTTATACTATTCATTTTGTCTAATTCAGTTTTTTATAAATCCCCACTGAAATTGGTATAGATTACTACAATCTCCTTACAGCTAAAACTTTTTCCCACCTGACTATTTGCATTCTGCATTTTAAATTATTTTTATAGATCTAATCTCATTTGTAATGAACACAGGACCCCTTGCAGGAGCTATTACTGCAATAAAAGCATTGCTTGTCTTATGATGCTTCCCAATTCTTTTTCTGAAAACTTAGATGGACTTCAGTTCCTATTTGATTGATTTTATTGTTCAATGAAGCCCTTTGCTTAGAACTGTTAAATGCATGGATCTACCTCACCAGACAAAAAAGATCACATTTAGAGCTGGAAGGTTAATCACTACTTAGTCTTCGCTATTTCAAAATCAGACAAGCTCTATAGTGACAAAAATATTGTACAGTTTTGAGTGTGAAAGTCTAAATTTGAGTTACCCCATGCATGCTGCAGAAAATTTTGTTTCTGCTGCTAAGCCCTTTTCTCCCTCTCTTACACTCTCTCACATAAGGTATACTAATATCAAGTTCTTCAGACACTTAATATAGATGCAATTTAGAATACAATCCAAGGTCAATGGAACTATGTAGGCTCCTCCAGAGAGCAATCCAGGAAAGGTAAATTCTTAAATTTTAAAGCTGGATGATGTGAATTCTGCTAGTTGAATATTCCTAAATTTCAAGGACAACATGCCCCAAATTTATTTCAGAGGTGCTTTTAAGACTTACCTGAAGCCTGTGAAAATCAGAAGGCAGACACCCAGGGAGCTCTGAGTGAGCCTTTCCATTTCAAAGGAATTATGACTTACAGATGCTTTTTGTCTACATTGTACCTACATGAATATAATTCAGGACAGTTATAGGTGAAAATAGGTATCACTTTATGTTACCCACTGATCCATGTAGAATCAATTTATGATTTCAGTCTAAATGAGTACACTAATTTCTGTATCTCAGGAAATGGTTTGTCAAACCCTTATTATTTGTCTCTAAAGAAAGCTAAAACCAAGAACTGTAGTTAATGAGTCTAAGGCTCAATATGAGTCCTAAATCTTCAGGTTGTTAGTATTACATGTATTTTTTTATTAGTTATACAAGGATAAATATGAATTGTTAGGCAAGATTCCTTTCAATTTCACTCACTCTCACTGCTGATATTATGTATCTTTCCCTTTTTTCCTTCCAAGAGTATTTGCAACTATAAGTCACAAAACCTATGTGTTTTTATGCATGCTTTATGTGTATGGGTGACCATAGGTTCATATAGGACATAGGGCAAATTTGAAGCATTTAAATTTGCCTGACTCCATCTGTAAAATCAGTGGCACTTAATCATGGATCAGTGTGTTTTCCTGTGTTTTTATGACTTTCAGGTGCAAAACTACACATAAACAAGTCAAGGACATTCTTAAAATCTAAAGTTAAATATAATCTACTTCATTCCATCTTTTACTTATATGATATATATAATGCCTTAGATTTATTGAAAATATCCTGCTGCTGACTGTGCTTGTGTAAAAATATCTAATCCTTTAATTGATAACTCATAGGTAAACTGCAGTATAATATCATGATACTGGCTTATATTTGAAATTAGTATTTTAAAAAAATAGAATTATTTATATCTTGCTTTCCAGGTGTTTTAGAATAAAACTACTGAACCAACCTTGATGCATGTGAATAATTTTCTAAATTCTTGAGGGCATATTTTATTAAAAAATCCCTTCACAGCCTTCTTAATTTTCTTTAATTTTAGTTGATGAGAAAATTACATATATTTTGTGTCACTGCAGTGCTCTTTCAGTTCCTGATATGTTGGAATAGTTAATTTAAATGAGTCAAAATTCCCTGAAAAATCCTTAAATACAGTTGGTGGAATGATCTGTAAATGAAATGTCTCACATAATAAGTCCAGCAACTTGTTAAATCCCCATTTAAGAGAAAATGCATAGTATTTTTCTTTATGCCAGGTGGCACGTTTCATCTATCTTTTTACTTGAAATTCCCTGTGGTCCTGTGTTTGTCTTCAATGCAGCTACTGCTTTTCAATTCTTCACGATTTAGATCTAGAAAATTAAAAAAAAACAAATGTATTCCTTTCTATTTCACCTCAGTCCCTGGAAAAAAATTAGGGAGTAAATATTAGGAACTAATTTCTAGGCATAGGGATAATAAGAAAATTGGGAACAGGCAAGATGGAGGAATCAAAAGCAAACCTTGGTAATCTTACTGCCTTTTCCAGTGACTGAGGTGTAGATTTCAACAGTAGATTTCTTTCACTTTGTGTTGTAGCAAAACTTTGGAAACAATCTCCCCTTGTATCCTTGTAGCCAAATTGAGAAGACAGGTACTGGATGGGGGGACTGCAAAATGGATGGAAAAGTAATTGAGCCAGCAAAATCTAAGGGTATTGTTTCTTGATTCGAAGTGTGACTAGGAGCCAGTGGACACTGAGGATGAATACAAAGGCCCATACTATCCAGTCTCTGTCGGTCACTTGGATAACAAATTGGGATGCAACAAGTTTGAGGATGACACCAAATGATGGGAGAACAGTTGATGTGTGAATTGTAGTGCTGCTAGACAGAGGGACCTGGAGGAATGGGCCAACAGGAAGCTCATGAAGTTCAGGGTAGACAAATACAGAATCCTGCACTTTGCCTAGAATAATGCCATTTGTGAGTATTCTTGGAACTGACTGGGTAAAAACAAGCTTTACAAAAAGCACCCAGGTGACTGAGTGGAGAGGCTGACTAAGAGTTAAAAGTGTGGCCTTGCAGTAAAAATATCACAGACTGGAGTGTATTAGCACCAGTGTAGTCAGCAGGTCATGGTTATTTTTTCCTCTTCAGCACTCACGCGGAAAATTGTTTGTAGTTTTTGTGTCCTCCACCATAGAAGAGATATATTGCAAAATGAAACAAGTTCAGGGGAAGGACCCATTAGGGGCCAGGGGCTGGAGTATCTTTTAGACAAGGAGAGGCTGAGTGAGGCTGGAGGAGAGAGAAGGGTAAAGGTGAGCATATTACTAATTTGGACTGAGAACAATAAGGTAAATTATTCCATGACGCATTTCAAGGAGAAAAATATGCTTTCCACATCCTCTGTTGCCATATTCTCTGTCGTAAAGGGAAAAGTTCATACTTCTTCCTCAAATTTGCAGAACAATACCACAATGTCTTCTTGGAGGCATCAGCAATTCTACAGTTAGGATTTTTATAATAATCCTGTAGGTATAAAAAACCTAATCAAGTGGTATATGTTTTATCCTTCTAATGTTTTAGAGGAGCCATTAGGTGTGAATGAATACAATCTCTAGCATTATTAAAGGGGCTTTATTAGAAAGGAGTTTGAACCCCAAAGAAAAGTTACAAACAGGTTGCTGTTGATGGATACAGCCTGCATGAAACAGAAGAGATCACATACACACAACCCACTGTAGCTGCAGTCTTGAGCCTTAGGTCCCAGTCTTCACCTCTCAAAATGAGGATTTAGCATAGTTTCGGATTAAATTACTGCAGTTTTAATTAATCTGTGTCACCACAAAAAAAGAACTTTTTTCTCCTCCTGAATTAGTAAAGAGAAATAGTTTTCTGAACTAAATCATTACTTTGCTTCCTCAGTGCCAAGACTGCTATTATCCTGGAATAATGCATTCTGTACTGTTTTAACAGCAGCTGAAATAAGGAGCAAAGAGTGCTGGCAGATATTCCTTCCTGTTCATGCCTTCATCTATCTGGAAAATGCTTATAAATTCATATTAATGTCAAAATTATAGTAAGCTCTTCTTTATATTGCTTTGCAGTTTGGTCAGTACCAGCAAAAATACCCAACTTCTGCTCTTTTTTTACAGTGAAGTGCCTTAGTAACGTTGCCTTTTTCTTCAGAGAAGTGTGAGGTCTTTAACTCTCAAACCCATACTATTATTTGATAATTGAATTCTCATTTCTCTAATTCATGATTTTCTTCTTCAAAAAAGTCAAAGAAATATCATCTGTAGGTTTTATACCGGAGAACTTGTTCTGCACAGTGCAGTAGTTGACTCTAAGGATATTGTTTACTGAAAGGAAAGTTGAAATTTCGATTTTTTTCTTGTAAATTTTGGCAAGTCTTGTCAAAATACACATTTTTAATGGGATTTTCTTTTATCGTAGCTGGTCACTGTGGCTCTCCGGACCCAATTGTAAATGGTCATATTAGTGGAGATGGTTTCAGTTATCGTGACACTGTAGTCTACCAGTGTAATCCTGGCTTTCGGCTTGTTGGTACTTCTGTCAGAATTTGCCTACAGGATCACAAGTGGTCTGGACAAACTCCTGTTTGTGTCCGTAAGTAAAACTCATTTTTCACTGAATTATTGCTATTATTTTAAACATAATTGAGCATTAACAGTGGATTGGATGTTCAAAAGTGTTTGTGCTCAGATCAGATATTTATTGGACCTATTGTCAATTACAGGGGTTGTTACGATCCAGTTTCTAACCTACCACGGACTTGTTAATATTTTCAGTAACTCCTGATTTCTGTTGTTTCAGAAACAGGATGGCATAGACACTGAAGGGGTTTGAACAGCAGGCTGCAGCTGTGTAACTTAATCTGTCATTTTCTCTTTGTCCAGGTATAGTTGTTATGTCAACCGTGGGCTTGCTGAGCCTCTCCCCTATTTTTTCACCAGGAGTAAAAAATTCCTTTGTATATTTGCATTTCTCAGAGAACAAAGCTGGACTAGTGTTCATTTGTGCAGTTCTGATGGTGATTGCCCGTTTTTTTCAAATTAGCTTCAAGTTGACTTAATGCAAGCCAAGGCATGGCATTGGGTTATGCTACATCTGGTAGAAAAGATGGTAACTTTTTATAGCCTTTAATATTTTCTTAATTCACCTGTTTTTGAAAATCACATAATTAATTGCTAGAATTGCAGAGTCTTTCCGTCTCTAGTTCCTTCTTCATTTGTGTGGCGGGTTATCTGACATTTTCTGAACCATCACCCATTTAATCAGTCAAGTCCAATTCATCTGTTTTTTATTTTACTACCTTAGTATGTAGTTGATTTTATTTCGTTTTCGTTTCAATTTAATTAATGAGCCCCATTTTTATACTTTTTTTTTGTTATTTTTAATGGAGCATTTGTATCAACTATTTCAGTGCTGCATTTTTAAGATGTCTACAATTCAGACAGAAGTATTGCTGTCTACACAGAGAGAGTCACTAAGATGTTCAGCTTTTCTGTTTAGTCCATGTTAGATTTCTAAATGTTCAGTATTTTTTTTTTAGGGTAAAATAAAAATTTCTAGCTGTATACGGTAGCAGGAAATATCTGCCAAGTGTCATTGTCCTTTTAAAATACTATTTTTATCTTCAAGTGATTTATATTTGTCAAAGGAAAAATGGCACTAGCTAGCATTATTACTATTTGTGCATTCATTTGACTGTGCAGTGAATAAAATCCCTTAAAAAGAAAGGTGAAAAGCTGGTTTGGGGCAGGGGGGGAGGGACAGGAGGCTGTTTCTTCCTAAATGGATGTTATCATTACTGTTATGAGAAGAACTGGCATCAGTTTTTGTTATTAGGGGTTGCCTAACACTTTCCATTACAACATAGTTCTCTTTTGCTTAGAATGCTGACAGACTAAGGATTTGTTTTATGTCAGCATCCAAAATTCAGATTAATTTCTGCCTTTAATTAATTTATTTTTAAGAAATACTCATACAAATCAGACTGTTATTTTTGAGATGTAAAGTGAAAACATACTGTTCATCAATGCTAGAAATGTGTTCTACTAAAAAATTCTTCTGACTGAGCATTGTGGAGCATGAACTAGAAATATGTTTGTGGTGTGTTGACCTTGGCTGGATGCCAGGTGTTTACTGAGCTACTCTCATTTCCCTCCTCAGAAAGACAGGGGAAGAAAGCAAGACGGCAGCTTACTAAAACAAAAGGGAATGGTTGCATGTGCAAGCAAAGAAAGATTTTGATTTTCTACTTCCCATCAGCAAGCAATGTCTGTCCGCTTCCCGGGAAAGAGGGCTTCAGCATGTGTAATGGTCGCTCCCAAACAGAAATGTAAAGAACAGATGCTGCCTCCCCTCCTTCCCCACTGCCACCCTGCCTTGCCTCTTCCTCCTCCTTCCTCTTAGCTTTTACATCTGAGCAAACATCATACGGTATGGAGCATCCCTTTGGTCAGCTGACCTGGTTATATCCCCTTGCAAGGTCATGACCACTCCCATCCTACTGGTGGGAAGGTGGGAGGTTGGGGAGACAGCACTGATGCTGTGCAGTGCTGCTCAGCAGTAACAAAGCTCTGGGGTGTTATCAACACCTTTCTAGCTACCGATATAAAGCACAGCACTGTAAGACATCCATCTCAGGTAGATCCAATACAATGGCAGAGATATTACAAAGATGTTAGGGGCAGTACCCTATAAAATTTGCCCCAAATTGGTCTTTATTTTGTGAGATTTTTACAGAAGATCACAACTTCTTATATTTTTAATTTACTTTGAAAGGATTTTCAGGTTTGTAAAGTACCAGGCATTGTATTCTTAATATCTAAGGAAGCCTTTGTAGTTCTCCACCCATGACTACTTAAGCTTCTTAGTTTCATCTAAAAGTCAGCCTCCTTCATCTTGCCAAATTTGTGACACGCAGGTCTTTCCCTGTCTCTTTACTGGATAACGAGTTGGACCACACTTTAGCCAAGTATTTTCTGAAGGATCTTTCCACTTGCTGCTTGTTGAGAGTTAATAGGAAGTAAGAAGATTCCTGCTTAGTTCTTCATGAGTAGCAGCACAACAGAATCAAAAGAAAAAATAAACCTGTGTACAGGTTATTTATTCAAGTATGATAAAACACTAGCACAGAGTTGAGAAGTTCTGTTTGTGCATGTGTATATGTACAATCTGATTTTGCATTGTCAGTATCTATGCTTTTCTATATTTTCCTATAATATTTTAACATCTTGTCACATGGAAAGCTAGAGCTTGACCGTAATAAGCTTATTGTACAAGTTTTGTATTAGCAAAATGAACATACGTAATATATAAAAAGGGGAAGATTTACTCCCAAAAATGACTTCTCTATTGTCATAAGAAAATCAGATTAAAAGAATCACTATTTCAGTAAAGCAATGCAAGATCTTTGAAACTGTAATGCTTCAGAACTCCAGAATGTTCTGAAATAGTGCATCAAATTTATTTGGCACTACTACATGTTTAAGCTTGCTGGGAATAAATATTTTCCTTTATCGGTATTAGTAGGACTTTTTATATGCATTTTTAAAGGTCTAATACATATCAGATGTGTATGAAAATGCATATATTTTGTGTATATATATATAAATAAAAAATAGAGATTTAAATTTATTTTTATTACAACTTTCAACATAAAGTAAAAAGTACGTTCTAAGATTTTTAAAAAAAAAATAAATTTTTTCTCCTGGCAGTAAAGAATTCTGAATAAATATATCCTATTCTTTTTCTTATATGTCTTGTATAAATGTCAAAGCCAAATTCAGAAGGGAATAAAAAAAATAAAAACCTAAGAGCCAAAACACCAAAAGAGCTCCAACCTGCAAGTGATTCCATGGATCAGTACTTTTCACTTAGATGCTAACCTGGCTATTTTTCTTTTAACAGCAATCACATGTGGCCATCCTGGGAATCCAGCTCACGGAATGACTAATGGCAGTGAGTTCAATTTAAACGATGTGGTAAATTTTACTTGCAACGCTGGATACTTGCTTCAGGGTGCTTCTCGAGCACAGTGTCGAAGCAATGGGCAGTGGAGTAGCCCTTTACCCAACTGCCGAGGTAAGAAATTTTTACCCTGCCTCAAAATACTGGGATATAATTCACAAGTCTGTCCTTTAGGAATTTATTCCCACCTTTATTTAAATTTCTGCATTTCTGTATTGGAGATTGTTGTTAGGGCTGAGTGTTGGGGAAGCCTATGCTTTTCAGTATTTTACCTAAAACTTCTCAGACTGCAATCACCAGCATTTAGTTTATAGACATATAAAGTGAACTTTGTATCCCAAAAGTTACATTACACTAATAAATTGGAGTTGCCTGTCTAGCCTGAATTAGCTGCATTTTAGTACAGTTTCCATAAATGGTAATTATAAAATTGAATATGTATGTATCAAAACGGTATTAATTATTTTGTTTCCTAGCAATACCTGAGAGATGTGAAACCTGATTTTTCTTACCCCACAAAAGAAAAGGGATAAAGTAGGATTTAATTCTGCTCGTTTTTTTTGCAAAGACATTTGAGCTTCATTACTGGTGTGCTATGGGTAAGACGGGCATGTTAGATATATGAGAATGCAGCAAAACTTTGTGATATGAGGAAATCTGTATCAAATTTACATATTAGGAAAGGACAAACAAAAACCATTTTAAAACACAATCTACAATTCTTGGATTGAATTCTTTATCCAGATCGCAGTAGTGTAATTAAGATTAAAAGTCTCTGAAGTTAACCTGGTTTTACTCCTTCCATTTTTGACCACTGTTTTTATTTATTTTCTTTAACGTTTGTCTATTGTTGCAGAATATGGAGCTAACAGCCCATCTTTGGTCTGTTCCACCAATGTCTTTATCAGACACCTAAAATCTGTTCACTAGTTTATTGTTTTTATATGCCCCAAAATAGCTTCTACTGCTATAGTACATACTTTCTCAATGCTAAATCCAGTAGGATACTGATATTTAATGATATTGTGAAACATTTTCTTTTGAATCACTGAGGCAGACTGAGTATCTTCTGACTAAATCATAAATACAAATTGACAGAGAAGTGAAAGGCAGGACATGAGGTAAATCATGTAAGATATACCGAAAGATTTCAAAGGCCTGGGGAAAACTTTTTGAGATGCTCTATATCCTCCAGTGCTCTTTTTGTGAAGGCTCTGGAAGGAAATGTATTTCAATGGCTCTAATTTACAAATGTTGTTCCTGGTCATATTCAAAACTGGAATTCTGGGGTCATTTTTAAATGTTAATAACAGTTCTAATTTCCAAATATGCAAACCAAAAACAAATTTAAAAATGCTTAGTGTCTTGAAAGCGTCTGATGGCTATGTCTGCTATGGAACACGCAAAGAAATAGAACACAAAAATTTCTCCAGAAATGCAATGGTTACTAAGCTTTTCTTGAGTATTTTCTTTCACTAGAAAAATGTTAAATCAGTGTAAGTACTATGCTTTTTGTTCTCTGTAACTTGTCTTTTATGGGCGAAAGGAAATTGCAGGCAGAAAAGTCATTCTAAGGATACAACATTGGGACTAAAAATCATATAATAAGAACTTAACTTCAGCTATTGTACCTTTATTATCTCCACCTGTTGGTTTATTAAAAATCTTATTGTATTACAACTGTTTTTCCTAAGAATAATAATTATCTTTAGTGATTAGCTCATCATAATGTTTCAGAGATAGCTGATGCAATTTCAAGCTCAGTGTGTGTGGAATTAGATCTTTCATTCTCATTAAAACAATAAAGAGATGGCAATTCCCTCAGTTACTACCCTCAGAATTTATTCAAGTGAGTTAACTAACATAACAATATAATTATTGGAACAGACAAACAAGAATTAGCAAACTGTTCCTATTTAGGCTCATGTACTTTTTTTCCCTTTTATACTGTTTTGTTTTGCTAGACTTAAGTGAACAAACTCGTCTGTCTCATCTGTGAGGCATTTAAGTAAGGTTTTATTTGTTGGAAACTTTTTCACTTATACTATAGATGCAATTTGAATCTGCTCTGTTTGACTGTCAGAGGCAGAAATTGAACAGCTTTACTGAAGTTTAACCCCATTTACAGGCTGAGTTATTCAGCTATTTACATTGAACTCCATTACATCTATTAAAAGGAAAACAAATCGAAGTGGAAGCAAGGCAAAACAGTGCAAAGACAGATTTTACAAAAAGAACATAAGAATTAAGACACAGTTACTGCAACATTATTTCAGTTGTCTCTCCAGTCTACTTTCATTGTCCTTTTTAAATTTATTCACATGAATCTGAGTTTGATCCAGGCCAATTTATGGTCTGAAATCTTGTTTAGGAAGATTGGTTTTCTGAAAGGAGCGAGTATTATAGATGCAACTCTCCCAAGATCCATTCACTTGAGAATGGTAAACTCCTACCAGAATGGAGTGGCCTAGAGTTCCCTTAGTTGAGTATTTACACTTGTGTCTATTCTCATGCAAATGGTGTGAAGCTGGACTTTTGCCATTCACTCAGTGTTTCTTCACTTCGTTCTTCTCTTCACTCAGTATTTCTTTCTCTACAGAAGCATATATTTTTCAGTAACCATCTTGTATCTCTTCCATCATGAGCTAATTTTGTCACCTGCTCTGTGCACCCCACTAGAACCCAGAGCACTTTGCTGCTGATCACAATAGCACTGTAGCTGCTCACCGCCATGACCAAGTTTAACGGATTTAAAGGGTTTGAAAAAGTTGTTGTGAAGTTTGCAATTTGTCCAAGAAACCTCTCCTTCTGGAGAGGAATATACTATCTAAAGTAACAATAACTTGTAAATGTATTTGTGCACCAGAAGATACTTAGTTGTAGTATAAAGGGAATACTCAATATCCACTTCAGTTAAAGCATATCAGTGTTAGTAGTTCTATACCATTCTCCTAATATATGCATCTGTGATCTAGACATTTGGGGGGTTCTTATTTCAATTATATGAAAAACTAAGTGTTGTAATAATTGCCTTGATAATTGGTATTGTTTCTTATTTTAGGTTAGGGTGGTGGGTTGACCTTGCAGTTAGTATGTAGCAGTTTCTCTCTGCTGTTCCTTCTCAATTCTCTTCTCTGCACGTGTTCTCTGCAGGCTGCAGAAAGTATCTACTCCCTCATGCACTGCCTTCTCCTCTATACTCAGTGGCCCCTTTTTTTGCTTCTCACTATTTGTGTGTGTGTGTATGTGTGTGTGTATGGCCTTCTCTCTCTGGTGTATTCTGCCCTTTCCTAAACACATTTGAGAGAAACAAACTTTTCTCATGGATTCACCTGTGATTTGAGGAGAGAGTTGGGGTTGTTCAGCATAGGGGAGAGAGGGCTCAGGGGAATGTTGCTTATCATCTATACTATCTAAGCGACAGTGTAAAAAAAGAGGGTCAGACTTCTCAGTGGTGTTCACTGAAACTACATGACGCAAGGGACACAAAACCAAATGTAATGAAAAGCTTTTTAAATGTGAGGGTAGTAAAACACCTAAATAAATTTCCCTGAGATATTGTGGAGTTTCCATTCCTATTCAAAACCTAACTGGACAAAGCCCTGGGCAAACTCTTTAGTTGTCAATTCCAAGTTCAAGTATTTTTGTAGAGTTTATGACTAAAGGCTATATAAATACACCGACAATAATATTCCTATGCAAAATTTGGTCTCAGTGAATTGATTAGAACTTACCTAAACAGGCAATAGCACTTCTTCTGGCATAAGCCTTTACTTCTAAAATTGCCTTTTATCTAATGGGTGGAAAACATTTGTTTTAAAGTTCATTGTTAGCAATGAATTATGAATTTGTTTACAAAGAAAGTAAATCTTCCAGCTCTTTAAATAAATATGCTGCTGGGAAAGGATTGATGTTCCTGGCAAACCTGTATCATTTAATTCAACAGAGATTTTACATATGACCTTTCTTTCAAACCTCGGTTGAGTTCACCTGAGTCAATAATGAACTTGGCATTTGGCTGAGACTGTACATGAAGTCCTACAAATTAAAGATTGCTGCTTGAAGCTATTGCTTCATTTGGCTGAGACTGTACATGAAGTACTACAAATTAAAGATTGCTGCTTGAAGCTATTGAAGAAGTTTATTTTATTTTGTTTTATTTTATTTTATTTTTATTTATTTATTTATTTTGTTTTGTTTTGTTTTATTTTATGTTGAAACTGAGCTGTTATGTATGCATAGGAAACCTTGATATTTTCGGAAAATAAAGCTGGAGCAGTTCTTAGGCACCCTTTTCCAATGATACATTGCTTCTGTCTGTTGTGTCAATAGCAGGTTAACTAAGTAATCAGTGACAGAATATTTAGCAAGGCAATTATATGGGGTTTTTTGGCTAAGAAAAAAGTAATGCACACAAAAGATCATATCTGCTACTTGAGAGCCATATGACAAAAACTTGTATGAGACAAAGGCTTTTAATATTTTTGTATATCGTAAATGCACTGAAGGCACTGAATTACTTTGCAATGATATTTCCCCCTAATCCAAAATGCTTTTATCTGTTCTGGTTGACTGTTTTGGCTCACCAAGTAAAACCTTTATTCTCTTAAAATGTACATTTATTTTTTTAGCATTTGATTTGGACCTGTGTTCTGAGGTAACATAATTCTTAAAATACCCATGCCTTGGAAAAACTATGTTCCACTGTTTCTGTTACAAGTGGAAAAAATGGCATGTTATGATGTTTAGGTACTTTGTGAGATAGAACCCCCAAATTTATTTAATTATTTAAACAGTGGTATCTGTTTAAAATTTTATATTTAATCCTTTCAATAGATTTAGTATTTTTTAAAGATTGGCAATAAACTCTTCTGGAATGTGAAGGTCAGTGAAGTATAATTTAAAGTTCATAATTTGTAATTCTCCAAATGAATTCTATCTTTACCTTTATTTATTTGATAAAGAACAGGTCAAGTAGTTTACTTGCCTTTAAACTGGAATCAAATGGCATCAGAAAAATTACAATACCCAGATCTCTATTCTGTTCTGCAAACCTGCCTGAGTAGAGCTTGGTGCAACCTGAATGTGCTACCCCAGAACTAGTTATGAAAATATTAAATCCTAAGCCAAGTAAGTTCACTGTGGATTTTTTTCCATTAGCAGTTTGATACCACTTTCTATTTATTCTTTGGAAGCACAGAAAGCCAATCTCCATGCTGTCTACTTTTCATAATAACTCTTAACCACCAAAATGGGAACCAAATCAGATGGTCTCATCAGGGCTCTGCACTCCTGATTGTGCTGCAGGTCATTTTGCCATACATTATACTTGAAGTAAGAACTGCTGTATTAAACACCACACTTTCTGCCCGTATTAAGGCAGACTCATATTCATGATCTGTATCAGGAAAGGTGGATATCTTTTGCTACTGTTTCCTTCAGAATTCTTTTTATCTTTTTATAAATGAGATTTAAAAGCTTTTCTCCTCTTAGAAGTGTGTTTCTTAAGACCAGAAATATTTTGAGGGGAAGGTCCATTTGGCGAAGTTGTAAACATTTGAGTTAGCTCACATTCTCTAGTCTGTATCAGTAAGTCCAGGTTATTTGTTAGTAATAAGGAATTCAGGTGGTCTGTTTATTTATACTGGATTTGTACTGAATTTCTAACTTGAAAGGTTTATCTTTATTTCATTACTCATAGATTCTTGAAAAGTTTAATTAGACTTTTATGTCTTATCGAGAATCCAGTATCTACAAAGAATCGCTAATTTTATCGTGTTCTCTTTAGTGGCTATGTCATTTGAACCAGTAGTAATACGTTCCACTCTTCCACTGACAAGAAAAATAACAATTCTGATGGCAGCTGATAGAAAGGTGTGAGAGATGGAGACTGACGACCAATTCTTCTCATCCAAAGATAAAGCAGCTCTGAATTCAAGCTGTTTTCCATCTATGGTGGAGTCAAAGATTCATATTAGCTGAGAAATGCATTTTATTCACTTTTGTTTTTTCCAGAGTCGGAGCCCTTTGTTGTGACTTTTTTATACTTAAATGTCAGATAAACCTAATCTGTTCACGTTGATAGTATGTTGATATTCTTCAGAAGGATAACTTGTACTTGACTAAGTTTCCTAAATAAAGAGGTGAGGTGCCATGGGAGATGCCATATGGTGTCTGAGATATTCCCCTGATCTGGCAGAGATGCCCCTCTCTGGAGTGAAACCAGCCAGGAAATCAGGCAAAGACATTTCAGAAGGTAGTATAAACCTCTTTCGAGGCAACTGAAGAGTTCCTCATCCAGGTGAAAAACAAAGTTCTGATTAAAATGAAGAAAATAAGTCATGACCCCAGAGTTTGTGCTATTCTGACAAAAGCTGTTCTGTTAACACTACTTGCACATAGATGCCCAAAAATGAATTTGCTTGCAGACAACACATGTAGAGGAAAGCAATAGGTAAGTACTTTATCTTTCTTTTGCTATAGTAATTCCTGGAAAAATCTGAGAAGTTTTCATTCTTGTTTATTGTTGACTTTGCATTGATCTTTACTAAAACTCCATTTGCTGGAAATTTTGTCATAATGCTTTCACAAGCACTGCTTGCTTTCTTTTTATAGCCAGCATTTTTAAAAACTTGTCATAAAATCAGAGTGAATTCTCTACTCTTCATTCACTCTAGAGTGTCATTCCCTAAACATGTTCTAGACATCAACATTAATGCAATACTTTTCAAATAAAAAAAAGTTTAAAAATACTGTTGATCAGATATGAAAGTTTATAAAAGAAGCTTAAGATTGTTTCTGTCAAGAAAAAACAGAGAGAGTGAGAACAAGAAATGAAATACTGTGAATTACGTACTTTTTGATGCTCATTCAACTTTTTAACAGAAAGCTGCCCTAGAAGACTCTGACATGATCTTTTAACTTCTTTGTGCTCAAGGGTTTGAATCTACTCAGTGTGAGGTTCCGAAGTTATCAGGGCAGACTTGGAGCATTCTCCAGCTTTTCTCAGAAGACTAAACCAAGACTGACAGAATTGATTTCCCATGTAACTCTTGACAGGTGTCATTGAGAGAAAGCAATCTCTGTCTACTCTCACTGTAACTTACAATTGAGTCCCCAGGGTGAAAGGCAATCGGGGAAAATGCTGCCTTAGTTCTGTATGCCAGCCAACTCAAATTCTTTTCTAAAGTACTCATTACTGCTGCCCTTCTTAGCAACAGCACACTTGTGTATATATTCAAAAAACAATAGCTGATCTTAAGTGTCACTGCAGGCATAATTGTTACTTTTTTACTTGAGGGATGGTATTCTCTTGCATAATCATTTGATAAGACTTCATGCATGCTGCAAGAATTTTGTTCACAGAGCACATGCTTAAATTATGCATTTGGTGACTGTTTTGTATTTCATTCATCACTGAGCTGTCTAAACAGATACTGCTGGTACTGGAGTGAGAACTCTGTATCACACAGACAAATTGATACTTCGGGACTGCAATGTATTCCTAGAACATTCCGTATTTCCGGTCTGCATGGAGAATTAAGTTTTTCTGTTCTCCCTATTGACTTGCAAAGATGGTTCAGTTAGAATTGCTTTTGGATAGCTTTGGGACAGCATATTCTCAAGAAACAAAGTTCATTTTAATTTCTAATACTGACTTTCCATAAGCTAACTTGGCACACTTACCCGTTAAACCAAAGATTTAATTTTAAGCAATTATATTTGATTTTGGTTTATGTTAATAATCTCAACTTCACTAAAAAAAGTGACAGCTCTTGTGAATGCTTGTTAAAAATTAAACCTAGGGGAAGACAAGACTTGAGTAATCCATAGGATGAGAACAATACTTGAAAATAATTGTATTCATGAATGTACAAAACCTTCAATAAATGCAAGAATTTTGCAGCATGCATCAGATTTTTCTTCTGTTTCAATATAATATTCTGAGATTAAAATTGAAATAATTTGAACTATTACTTTCAATGCTTGGTTTCAACTAATCTTGTGCATATTTGAGTTCAATAGCAATGATTTTATCTAAATTGCGGTGAAAAATAAACAGCCTTTGGTTTTTCTTTTGAAAAAATTCTGAAATCATGTTTCACTGTTTATTTTACTGTTTTTTCCTTCACACAGTTTTTATCTGTGCAGTATTTCACTATTTATCACTTTGATCTAGAAATACAATAAGCATTCAATATTATAGTTAAAAAATAGTACTTTCTGATATTCTGGAGTTCCCACAACTCCCAAATGAGATTTCTATGTGACTGATAGTCTATGAAGCCCTGATAAATTGTCCACATTTTTGCTCTGGAAGGCACTTTCTTTTAAAAGTTTCTGCCTGTAGATCTCTACTGTCCTTCCCATTCCATCAAAGAGAATGCCAGAGCATCGGCAACTTCATTCTCAGACAAAATAACAATAACAGCAACAAAACCCAAACCAGATAAACAAACAAAAATCCCCCAAAAAACAAACCTAAAAACCTTAAAACCACCAAACAAAACCACACAAAAATCCCAGCAGAAAATAAACTAAAAATATAGATTGCATGGACGAGATTTTTTTGACATCATAAGATGCTTAATCTGACAAACAATATGAATCTTGTCCTATAGCTTGGGAAAAATCCAGTAGTATGTGTCCTCATGCAAATTTCCACTAGTTTTGTGTATTCATTAATGAAATTTTACTGTAAAAGTGTATGTCCTGTTTAAGCTGTGTATGCCCAGTTTAGAATGGAAAAGTATTATTTTGCTGTAGTTACTTTTTTTGATATGAAGTTTCATTGCAAAATGGTGTACTGATTAGAACATGGATATAGGTCCCAAGAAGACCTGAGCTCTATTCTGCACCAGTACAAACATTCCATACAGCCCTGGACATTCGTTTTTCATATGATGGATCACAATAGTGATATTGTGTAATTGTGAAGTTGGGAATCAAATTACCATAAAAAATAGTTTTAGCTAAATAGAAAGATTTTGAAATATTCACTTCTGTGTTTGAAGTTAAATTAATCTATATTTTTAAACTAAACAGGGCCTGGCATGGAAGCTGAATTGCCTCTACTTATTTAGATGGCTTCTTATTTGAACCAAGTGGCACATTCACAGGAATTGTTTGGAGCATGGCTCCAGGGTTAGTATGGACAGCAGGATCATTCTTCATGAGCAGTTCAGAGAAATTCACCCTGTTCTGGAGGGTAGCAGAGCACAGTGGCATTGACTGGGCCACCATCTACTGGCCTCATGCCAAAGAACATGTGCTGGCTTTCTTCACACTGATACAGATGTGTATTCAAATATTTAGGAATGTATAAATATATATAAATATATATAAATATATATATATATATATAAATATATATATATATATGTGGAAAATTTGAGTTTAAGGATGTGTTTGTACAAGGCAACTTATAACTATGCAGAGGATGCAGGCCAGTTCCAAAAGCAGAGTCTTTACAGCAGCATCTACCCAGCACTGCAGCATGTCTAATTGCCTAAGAAACAGGGTTAATTAGGATGCAGCATGTGTTGCTTCTGGGAACTGTGCTAGTTTCTCTAAGAAAGAATTGCACTGTGACTACAGGCATATGAGCTCATTCAGACCTAGCTTAATGCTTTGGTAAGGCTTCCTGTCAGTGGACTGTACATTTTACAGACTTTCACATGCGTCCCTCTTCTACAATGATAGTTATATTGCCAGTGAAAGAATTAGACTTAGCTGACAAAGATTAGTAACCATGGAAAAAAACCAGTAACAAAGTATGTGTCATGTAAAAAGAATAAAGCGTTTTCTCCTGATAATATTCTTAAACGGAGATTCCCAGAAGAAAGAATTCTCAGAGTTCTACAAAGCAAGTACAAAGACATAGACTTCCACATGCAAATTTTTCACATCTTTCAAACAGCAGTGAGATATTAAGACTTTATATTTTTCCCTGTCTTTTGGGACAGAAAAAAAGTCAAGAGCTAAAGAGGTATTTCTGTCAATGAAATCTTATTTAAACACATATTTATTTAACCTGAACATATCCAATTTATGTATAAAATTTTACAGTTGTAACGCTGTGTTGGTAGTATGAAATATAAGCTAAACTATTATAATGTAAGTGAAATGTAATTTCTGTGGTGAATTATTTCATAGGATTTGCCATAAAATAAATAGGAATAGGAGACTCTAAAGTTTTACTACTGCTCAGGAACAAAAGAAAAAAAAAGGGGTCTCTCTCATTGAACATAATCATTGTACATAATGCCTTTTTAATGCTTTGTGTGCATCACTGTAATACCTAATTTTTAAAAATATATGTGACTTTTCTGTGTAATTGTATTATCGGTGTTTTTAATAACAATTGGTAGATGAAAAATGGGTTTCTTTTTTCCAAAAGAGTTCTTTTCCCCAAATATTACTTCTAAAATAATTTTTGTGAAGGAAGACTTTGGATTCATATGGGGAATTCTTTAGACATAAGTGTATGTTTGGCTAGAATTGTGAAGTTGAAATTATGAACATTTAACACTTTTAAGATCATGGCTTTAAAAGATAAAGAGAAATAAATTATAACTGGATTTTGCTCCAGATTAAATTTTATTATGTTAATGTTTTTCTAAAATCCTGATACTTTTTAGCTGATTGAATTAAATGTCCCTTCAATGAATGAACATTTGCAAAAGCTGCCTTTTTCTAGTGTATTATCTAATCAGCAAATTTAAATTCCATGTATGATAAAACTTAAACTTTTGAAAAAAAGTTATTCAGGAGTAAAAACTAGTCCGTTAGGAACTATGTGTGTCCTACCTCTAAAATTATAATCTTATCTATATTCTTCTCCACTGATTTCTTTTTCATGAAAATCAATTTGAACTAGATTATATACTTGAAAGGTAAATTCCTGTGGTTCTTCGATGAGCTTTAATTTATTATACCAATAATATTTTAAGTCTTTTTTTTTTTTTTAGTTTATTTATACTGTTATCTTCAGAGTAAAGACAGGGGAGAGAAGGAGTAGGTATTTATAATTTTTCATCTAGTTTCCAGATTAACAGACAGCAAAATTGGGTGTTTGCAAAAGTCCCCTCCAACCCAAACTGTTAAATGATTCTGTGATCCTACATTCATTGCAGAGTATAAAATGAAGGAGTGGGATGGGTAAGTATACTTTATATAAAAACTAAACAGTCATGACAAAGCCCATAATTTTTTATGTTTTTAATGGCTACCTGAAAAAATTACATCATGCTTTTCGGTGCTCACCCCCACTCCTGCTCCTCTATCAAATATTTGATTTTTCACCATCTTCCTTCTCCTGTTCTACACATTAATAGAAGAAAATGTTCTTGTTAATATTTGAAGCAATTTTTCTCATTAGAGGAAATTAGAAAAAAAAAATCAGTGTTATTTAAAGTATATATATTCCTTCACAAAAAATTACATAGAAGACCAAACTAAGCCTACCAAGGGAACCATAAAAAATTCCTCCAATTTCTCTTTTATCTTTGAACCAGTTGTATACTTGATATTACGTATCTTGTGCAAGACTAATACAAGAACTGGAGTAAAAATGTAGTATTAATTTCAAAGCAAGAAGATCTAGAGTCCTACTTAGGAGTCAATATTTCTGATATTTAAGTCGTATAAAACCCACAAAGGAACCACATATGAACCACAGTCAAAGCTGCTGGTGAAGTAATGAAAATCATTGCTACACTTATGATATTGCTGTTCTGCATTGGTGATGAATACTGTTTGTCTTGCAGTGGTGAACTGTTCTGATCCTGGCTTTGTGGAGAATGCAATTCGTCACGGACAGCAGAATTATCCTGAAAGTTTCAAGTACGGAACAAGTGTGGCATACCATTGCAAGAAGGGCTTTTATCTCCTGGGCTCATCTGCACTGACCTGTAAAGCTAATGGATTATGGGATAGATCATTACCAAAGTGTTTGTGTAGGTATCCATTTAGTTGGATTAGCATTAAAGAGTGGTGCATGGTTTTAAATCATGATAGAAAAAAAAAACCAATGTAGCCATCTATTAAGGAAAAAAAGTGGACTTTAAGATCAATATATTGCAAACTGTACATCTCAGTAAGAAAACATTAAGACAAGATATCATGCAACTTTCCATTATTAAAAATGTGTTTCCAGGGAACTGTGGAACTATTATTTCAAATGCCAGAAAGTTAATGTGAATTTCCCCCTATTGGTAAATTGTTAAGGTATCTGGAAACAGCTAGGGAAATCTAAAATTATTATTTATGTGTTATAATTTAGAATGATAGTCTAAACCCATTAATGCCTATATCAGATAGTTACATTTTTCACAGACTCATAGTGTATATGTGAGGAGAAGAAATCTGTGAAATGTTGTGTAGAAAAATTTTGCTCAAGAGGGTCTTTTCATAACATCACTTCATACTTCCTCCATCACTTTTTCCTCAGAGAGGGAGGAAATCTGGCGTTTCCTATAATCAGTAAGCTTCATATCGTTAAAAAAACCAGCTTGCCTGAGTTTAATTTTCATTGAGATATTTTTCTTCTCTGATCACCATTAATTTTCTGACCTGATTTCTGATTTTCAACCCAATTATAGGAAATATTAGATGAAACTAAAGTATATTTTAATTTGAAACACATCAGATGATTTTAAAGTTTTTGCTTTACAGAATTGTGATTTTTTACTAAAATTATTTATTTCATGGATTTACACTTATATACCAGAGCAATTAATGTCACTAGGTTGGTGAATTTATTTCTTTATTACTACTATGTACCTAATCTTCACATGACCCAAGCAGTTTCGTTTTGTTTTTTCGCAATTATGCTTTAAATATCTGTCAGTAGGAGTATAAACTGAAAAAGTGGTTTTATTTGCATTTCAGTAGTAAAAGAATTAGGCAAAATACACCATTTTAAATACAAAATGGCTGCATAATTTTTCAGTTTGGCAAGAATATTTTACTGGTGCAAGCATGTGCCTTACTTTTTGTATCTTGGAAAAATAAGTGTGATTTAAAATTATAAGAATTATCAGTAATCCATTTTCCTCTTGCTCACTCTAGTTCATCACATTGCTATAATAACGTTACAGAATAAATATTGTATTTCACTGTACTTCTTTAACTGTACCTAGTTGTAGATACAATAAAGCTACTTATATTATTGTATCTGCAATATACAAGCACATTGCAACATTAGCCTTATTTGGTGTCTTCCTTCCTATTCCTAACCAAAATAATATGTACTATTTGTAGGGAAGGATCATAAACAGAAATGAATGAGGAAAGAAAGCTCTATATTTTTAGAGAAAGGCTAACCTGGATAGGTTAGTTTTATATGTAGTTTTGTGTTTAATCTTACAAATGACCGATAAATCATCTCTAGCAACAACATAACTGAATCTATGTAATAGTTGAAATCCAGAAAGAGGTGTATTATTTGTGGAACCAGCCTTGTATTTAAAGGCTACAACAGATTTTTTTCTGTGCCATGAAAACATCTCATAATGTTGTGCTGTTTCCTTTGTTAGCCATTTCTTGTGGACATCCTGGGGTACCTGCAAATGCAGTTCTTTCAGGAGACAAATTTACATATGGCTCCATAATTCACTATTCTTGCACAGCGGGTCGAAGGCTCATAGGAAATTCTACGAGGGAGTGCCAAGAAGATAGTCACTGGAGTGGGACTCTCCCTCACTGTTCAGGTACTCGTACCAACCATTATCTGAATGTCACCTTGTCACATGGGTAAGGCTAGTCTCACACATTTTTTTAGCCAAATATTTGTTTTGTTTCTTTTCTAGTTATATTTTAATTTCACCAATAGCCACTCAGCTGTATCACACCCATTTATTGAAACATTCTCATAATTATCTCATTCTCTTTGTCATTACTTTGCAACTTCACTCCTTAGCCAGGTGCTGTAGTTGTATACTGCAGTGTGTAGAAGATGCAGAAAAACAGTGCTTCAAACCTAGTCAAGTTCTGCCTAAAAAGGATGCATGTGTTACATTATATTTTTATGAACACTGATTTGTGTAAACAAAGGTTGTTACATCAGAAAATTTTGATTAAGAAACTCCACAGCAAAGGTATTAAGGTAAACTTCATACATTTTGCTCCTCTTTTCACTTGCAGAAATATACTTTATTATTGTGACAATGTGCAAACACCGTAACTGTCTGACATGTTCTTGGTGCTGCCAGGAAGTACAGGAACAGGTTTTTTTTCCCCTAGACTATGCAAATCTAGAAGAAGCCATAAAACATCAGACAGTTTTGTTGAAGTGTTCAGGCAAGGATTGGCTACTATGGACACCCACAGCATATTAATAGGTTTTGTAAGGGAAACAGGTCTACACACTTTGGTATATAAAAAAACAAATACATGAATGGTTTCAGAAGAAAATTTTCTAGTGAGAAAATTGTTCATAATTACCCATTATACAATCTTATAACTTCCCTTGAACTATTGGATGTGTCCACTGTTGGTCTGATGTGATTCAATGTCGTTCAATTCGGATTTGACCTAATTTAAATAGGTGTAAGGTACTTTGAATTATTTTCAGTACTTTGAAAAGTTTTGAATAAGTCTTCATTGAAAATGATCCATTTGTGAGCTGATTCTGCAAGGATGCTGAGCAGAGTTTGAAATACTGAGAAAAGGAACTGAATTTAAATCACTACTGTTTCTTTTCTATTCTCTGCTGCTCAAGGAGGAAATAGAGTCTTCTCACACTGATAGATCTCACTGCCATTGTGGTCTCTATGCCTAGACCTGAAAGGCATCACTGCAGAAGAAGAAATCTTCTCTTGCTTATCTTAAGCTCACATTTATGTCACTTTTGCCCTTTTATGCAGACTAATATGTCAGATCTGAAACTGCACCAAGACCTGAAGAGTCAGATCACAATCTAGTGCTATTAGCTAACATTTCTCACCACAAGGAAAAATCTCGAGTTGGTGGAGGGGAATTTTAATTGCTTATTATTGAGACTCTTCAGATATTAGTTATGAATATGATAGTATTTTTATAGACTCATAGATTTTGAAAACATTAAAGAGCATTATACTTATGTCGTATGGTGGGGAAAATATGTCTAGTGTAACTAAAATATTGTTACTGATGCAGAGTTTAATTTTCTAACTTTGAACACAGTGGGTCACCATCTTGAGAGCAAGATGATTCCCTGGGAAAATGAAAATCTATCTCTGTTAGCTCTATACAAAAAAATGCAAAGAAAAATATCCTTCCAAAAAAACCAAAGAAAACCCTAAAAAGGTATTTCATGTTCCTAAGGTATTTAGAATTGTAAAAAGAAGTACACTTTCCATGTTAGATAGTCAGGAGATTAATCCATCAAAATCCAATATGAATAATTCGTTGTCATATTGTCAATGAAAGAATGATTGTGCCCAGGATGACTGAGAACTCTAATTAGTTTTATACTTCAGGGATATGAAAAACAGTCCAAATATAATCTTTAAAACCTGTAGTCTCTTTCTGAATGGGATTCATTACTTTATTATATATTAATATATGTTTGAATGCCTGATGGTTCTGTGATGGTATAAATACGATCACAGGATTTGCTGTCACCTGGGAACTGTTGCAATGATGGACATTTGTATCTTAGGAATTAATCAATAGGTGACATTTTTGTTTAAAATTACTCACTCATTTTTCAATAATGGATATAGAGTCTTCTACATTGATAAATAAGAGAAAGTCTAGACCTTCATAATACTGTAACTGACTTTGTCTATACCCTTTGACTATAAAATTTCATGGTCCCAGTTCAAATTTTCTCCAAGTCAAAACTAGGTATGTCTAAGAAAAAAAAAATCCAGTCATTCATCTGGAATAATTCCCTCAGCAAAGCCCCAAAGCAACTGAGACATCATCAAATTTTCTGAATCCTAGATCATTCTGCCCTGAAAAATTCCTTTGCATTCACAAGCCAAAGTACATGTGATATATCTGTTTCATGCTGTAAACATGCCACAGTGGGAGCCTGAAACACAGTCCTCATTTTATTTCACACATTTTAAGCAGACAGAAATGTCTGTGAAATAGTAATGTCTCAGAATAAGTGGAAGCAGATAGCATCCAGAGGCCACATCTAGACTTTGGTTTTAGCAGTGCCAGGGCATAGGTCATGGATGACACTGCTTGATCCCTGAGACCATTATATGCTTAGAATTCTCCCCAGAATAATTTTTACCCATCACACCTGGCAGTCCATCAAACAATGCACAAATACTTTACAAATGTGTGTGTGCTGGAGATCATTCTCAACAGTCAGTTTGGAGGCAGCCACCATGTTTTGGAGAGTGAGTTTTACCATACACAGGTAGACAGAGTATACCAGCTGACTTAAGACACTCACATTGTTTACAAGCATGTATTTACACCAGGAAATCTAGGGCCAAATGCTGTAGGGCAGGCTGACAAGAACAATCTATTCTAGAAGAACCTAGTACTAAATGAACACAATCAAAGCCTGGAAGTTAGCCTTGAATTCAGGAACGCTCTTGACCTCCTTTTATGTGAAATCATGATTGCATCCACTCACACTTGCTATAATTAAAACCTTATGACACACGTGTAATTATGCTTTCTGACATAAGAAAATTTTAATTTCTAAATGAAGTATTTGAGCTTTCTCAAAAATTTTGTATTGTTTTTTCTTTAAGATGTTGTCCTTTATTTGAGAAGGGTGCCTATGAAGAAAAACCCATGTAAGAATATACAGACTTCAAACTATTAAAGCATTTATACATATTTTGAAAAAAAAACCCAAAATAGAAAAAACCACCCAAAATAGAAAAAAACCAAAAATAAAATCAAGGCCCAAAACCAAAACCCATAGTTTCAATAGAATTTGAGTCTAGACATATAATTCAAAAGTGGAGAGCAAAGGGTAATATTGCTGTGAACTGCAATGTAGACACATAAGTATTTAGCAGATAAACCATTTTATACCAAAATTTATAATAAATTGTTGATAATGAGATCATGCTTCCTTAACCATCTTGTGTAGTATCTCCTGTGACAGCCACTTTATTTGACAAGGCAGTTGACTGATTCATCAGACTTATGGGGACATCTTTGAGAGCTCTGTCTTGCAACTCGTCCTTTCTCTTCTAAATTTGTAACCAGTATTTGCATAGAAATTTAGAGGATAAGATTTTCATTCTTGACAGACACAGAGGGACAGGAGTATTTTCTGTGGATATATGTATTTCAAATGCATTTCCTAAAAGTTTGAATATGGTTCTCCTCACTCTTGCTGTTACTTAATTCTTGTTATAAGAAGTTATCACTACAAGTTAAACAATAAAATACAATGTGTAGAAAATATAATTTATGTCAGAAAGCAACAGATTTGTTGAACTGACAAAAAGTGACAGGGGTGCTTACTGTGTTCTCAATTGTCTTTTAGCTTTTATTTATATCACATTCTGTGTTTAGGCCTGTATTGGCCTGAAATAAGAAGTAGGGTAAAAAGATATGTATTTTCATCTTTGACTTTAGTTTCACACCTTAATACTGAATGAAAGGAATTGATTTTAACAGAAACAATGCAGTGGCACTATTTGCAAGAGAGTATTTGCACATAATGTCCCTGCCAATTACTCTGCTCTGTTGTGTTTTACAGGAAATAATCCTGGTTATTGTGATGATCCAGGAGTACCAGCTCATGGGTCTAGACTGGGGGATGAGTTCAAAACAAAAAGTCTGCTACGTTTCTCATGTGAAATGGGTTATCAGCTGCGAGGGTCTGCAGAGCGAACATGCCTGCTCAATGGTTCCTGGTCAGGTATACAGCCTGTGTGTGAAGGTAAGTATTGATACTGTTGGCATTTTGACATTTGACACACTTACTAATGACTTTTTATTCTTTGATTGAAAAATGTTGTTAGGCAGAAATACGCTTTCATAACATTCTGCAGAAAGGTGATAGAAAAAAATTTGGAAGAAGTTCATGTTTTGCTTGAATACTTAAATCCAAACTGCTAAAGTTTTGAAATATATATTTGTAAGAAGTTTGTGAGAAAAAAAGTTTAGTTAAAAAATATTTAGGCTGAGAATAAATAATAGATACCTGAGTTAAATGTAAGACTAAACAAATGCTTTTGTTGAAGGTATGAAAATTGAGTGATAAATAAATCTGTCATCTGTTTTGTAACAATAAAATACTTTCATCTTCTCTTTATATATAATATCTATGCATCGAAGACTGAATAAATTATAAAATAAATTTGCATAAATTAATATATAAATTAAGTATAAATTAATACATATTTCTCCACAGAAGTTAGACTAATTGCTAATGAGATATTTTTATGCTGTCTCTTTCAGAAGAAATGCAATGGAGAATATTTCTGAAAATCACATTTTAAAATAAGTTAAACATAATAAAATATTTCTGCATTTTTGTGCAGCTAAAATTGGAAAACAGTAATAGAAGAGTTTGAGTTTTATAATGAATTCTCATTTTCCAAGAACATTTGAAAAGTTACTTCATCTAATTCATCAGAGTTGATGGATTCTGTAGTATCTGTTGTCTCCTAAATGATAAAATGGAAGATAGAACAAAATATTTTTGAAAATATTTTTATTTTTTTACCTACACATTTTATCCTGAGAAAAATTGTTCTTTTGTAGTATTATTCAACACAGATTAATCTTCTGTTAGTGCAGATATCATCATAACTGTATAAAAATGGTAGTGGGCACAGGACCAGTATTTGAATCAGTATTTTCAGCAGAAAATTGAAGTTTTGCAATATCTGTTCTACTTCCCTTACATGAAGACATTAAGTACAGTAGGACAGCAGAAGTCAGTGGCAATTATCAATGTTTGAAATGCTGCCTTTTCCCCCCTTTCTTTATAGTGTTTGTTTTGACCTTCTCTTTTCAGAAAAAAAAAATAAAAACAAGAAAAAAGCCTCTTTCTTTCCATTTTTCTATAATCCTTCAATTGTTTCCTATTTAATCTAAGTAAGGATGAGATTAGGAGGAGAATACCTTTTCGTTCCTGCAAGTTTAAGTTCTAACCTGCTGAATTCTTCTCTTCACCATTTGAAAATTTTATGCATAGAAAGTGATCAAAAACTGATTTTAGAAAGTAATTAAGGTATTATTCCAAATATAAATGGTAGACTAATTTTTAATTGGCAAATTGTGTTTGTTTTAATCATAAAATTTAAAACTGTTATATTTTAATTACAAGATTATAACTGTTATGCTGGGGGACATCCAGCAGGTGCACATGCAGCAGGTCCAAATCTTTCTTCTGCTGGGGGGCTCAGAGCTGGATGCAATATTCTAGGTGGGGGTCTCAAAAGAGCAACGTTGTTAGAAAAGTTTTTAGGAAAATTCAAAACAAAACCCCAAATTCTTTTGATGATCAGTTATTCCACTGGGGAAAAAAAAAAACCCCTCACTGCTAAACCTTCCAAAAAACCCCAACATGTAATCAAAGCAATCAAAGTAAGCCACTGTCAAATCTCAGACATACGAAGCTGAAACATAATTATTGCCTTAAAGGATTGATATAGATGCCCAAAAAATATGGAGGCCAGTACAGAATGTCTGTTCTTTTCTTGATTCAAAAAATAAATAAACAAGAAGATCATAATTTACTATTTATACATTTTTACAATTGAAAAAGGAGATACCAGAAGACAGGAAGAGAATAGAAAAATGTGCCAAAAGGCAAAACAGAGGTACAGATCTGTCAGAAAGTCCTGAATGAGCTTTATTTGCTCCAGTGACTATATTGGGTGGAGTAGAACAAAAAGGACAAACTATCTGAATCAGCAATTGAGAAAAAAAGGAAATAAAACAAATGCAAGTAATAATATTACAAAGAGAAATAAAATGTTAATTCAAGAATACACCTATTAAATATTTTCTTAGTAAAACTTGCTATAAGTGTTTTAAAAGATGAGCTATTAACCTAGTTGTTCTTTTCCTTTTTTTTCATCCCAGTTTGTCACCTATCATTGAAATACTGATTGTTTTTTTTTTTTAATCTCTTCTTTTCAGCTGTATCTTGTGGAAACCCTGGCACGCCAGCCAATGGTATGATAATATACACTGATGGAATATTATTCTCCAGCTCAGTCATTTATGCCTGCTGGGAAGGTTACAAAACTTCAGGGCTAACTACTAGACATTGTACTGCTAATGGGACATGGACTGGCACTGCTCCAGACTGCACAGGTCAGAAAGAAATTTTCTTCCCCTAAAGCTTTAACATAGTAAGTTATCCAGCCTTCCTACTGACAATGATTGTTTTGATAGATCAAATAACACATTTTTCCACATTCACCTCGCTTGTAATACATGAATATTTTTATATATCTAAAGGTACATGCCCTTAAAATACATGCTAGATGCTTCCAGAGCTGTCTTCTTAAGATGGCTACATAGGTAACATTATTGTATTTGTCTACTTCAGAAATGTCAACTTGGTTATATAGCTATTTTTTAGCATAATGTTATATTTAGGTGCTCCTTTGGAGTTTCCTTTAGCACTTTTTTTCCTTTTTTTTCCTTGTGGCTTATGCTCAGAGGAGGAAGTTCTGGTAGTTCAAAATCAAATTTTGTATAATTGTATACATTACTGTGCCAGTTTTTATTGTAAGCCAAATGAGTCAGAACTGATCAATCACCACTCTGCTAAGGACCAAGAATCAAAGAGCAGCAAGACTGGGCTATTCCAACAGGGAAGGTGGGCAGGGACCAGAGGAGTGCTACAAGGCAAGCATTGGCCTCACTGACAAGGCCAGACTCACAGTACATCAGTACAGTCACACACACACACAAAAAAGGGAAATAAATATAAAAAAGGGGAAAAAAGGCGGCATTTTATAACTCTGCTTGAATTGCATTGCACCATCAACTTTAGGCTTAATGTGACAAAGATCTCAGTATGACGGAAGAAAAAGTTCTGTCAAAACTACCACCAGCTTAACAGTCTGCAGTAGCTGTAGAGCATGACAGCTGAGGCTACTGTGTTAAAGGAAAACAATATTTGGTCCATGCTATTGAAATGCCTCAGAAAGATAACTTTACTTGATAGAAACACACCTTTTCTTGTATTTTACACTAGAAAAAAGGACACTAGGTATGCATGGTTCTATGTTTTGTTACGTTTTTATTTTAAAAAATTCCTTTTTTCTTTTCCTCACTAGTGATTAACTGTGGAGATCCAGGTGCATTAGCAAATGGCATTCAGTTTGGAAATGATTTTACATTTAATAAGACAGTCAGCTATCAGTGCAATCCAGGATATCTGATGGAACCTGCAAGTTCATCTACCATGCGTTGTGTAAAAGACAGCACTTGGAACCAGAGTAAACCCATTTGCAAAGGTGAGCTT
Source organism: Corvus brachyrhynchos (assembly GCF_000691975.1). Lineage (NCBI taxonomy): Eukaryota > Metazoa > Chordata > Aves > Passeriformes > Corvidae > Corvus > Corvus brachyrhynchos. The sequence continues at coordinate 9,178,099 of NW_008239080.1, forward strand.
TTGAATTTACAAATAAACCAATAATGGTTTACAAGTACTGGTTTTGACATGTATGTGATAGTCACTAACCAGTGTCTTTATTTATAAAAAAAACTTTCAAAATGTTCTCTGGAACAATTAATGTTCCAAATGCAACTAAAATATTTAGGTAAGTATTTGTGTAGAATTTGTATTTATTTTGCACAAATGCTGTTGCATAATAGCAGTTAAAATACTGACATTTTTGACTAAAGTAGAACAAAATCACTCTGCAATGAAGACTGTCAGAGTGCTCAGCTTAAAAAATTATGAATGAAGTACCCATATTCCTCTTTGGGCCCATTTCTCTTGCATTAGATGGACAAAATTCTGTAACAGGATTCTGCAAAGCGAGCTTTCTGTCAAAGATTCCCTTGTTGCAGTAGTGTAGCCATCATAAGCAGCCAAAAATATGCTTCACAAATAGCTAATTACAAGTGCTAGCAGGAAGGTCATAGTGGAGATGAGGCTGAAAGACAAATAAGGCAGCCTGGTGAAAATTGTTAACACTACTTCAGCAGCCCATGGAGTACATTTAACAGCCTAGGGCATCTTGTGCTTATAAAGAACCTAGGCTGCCAACTCACCTAGCACCACTTCACTGTGATGTCTAAGTCTAGTCTACTAATTAAATTTTGGCATACGTATTCAACTGACTGCATTTCTGTCATGAAAATTACTGGCTGAGTGATTCTATGGTTGTGCTCTTTGTTAAAAGAAATTATATGGAAATGTAAACTTGGACATTCCAAATTTCATCATTTTGGGCACTCTGGTGGAAAACACCAGAATAATTTCTTAGCCCCTAACTACCAATAAAGTAAATTACTATTGTGTGTGGAAAGCCTTAGAAAATGAGCAGGTGAATGAGTGAAGTCATATTAAATAGTGCTGCAAAATTAGTTTAAAAGAAAATGCAAATATTTAGAAATTTAGAATGATAAAAACTTACTTACTGAAAGAGATAATGTTCACTGAAAACCTTTACCTAACTCAGTAACCTCTTGCCAAAAATAATCAGGAATGCCTAGCACTCTGGGACTTCCTGAACCCAAAGTCTTTATTTTTGTATTTAAATTAGTTTTCTGTCTGTTACAGGCTGCTTTGTCAAAACATGTATGCTTTGTTGGAACAATAGCCTGAAATAACTTTTTTTAGATTCAAATGTATGAGTGTATATTATATTGCATATTCCTAAACCCTATAAATTCTTGAAATTTTACTTTCCTTTTCTGACACAGCTATTACCTGTGGCCCACCTCCAACAGTACTGTATGGGAAAGTAGAAGGATCTGATTATCACTGGGGTGCTAGTGTGAGTTACAGCTGTGCAGAAGGCTATCAGCTGTCTAACACAGCTATTCTCTCCTGCGAAGGGCGAGGAGTTTGGCGCGGAGACATCCCACAATGTTTGCGTAAGTTTTCAGGGTGCAGTTGTGTTGGGCTTCACCAAAGCTACAATCAGTTGTCTTGGGCTACAGTCACAGAATCACAATTTTTAAAGGACTCAGCTACATCAGGTAATATACGAATTGCTGCAGGATTCTCCCTCCGTGTACCAAAAAGCTTACCTTATGAAATTTGAGTGGCTGTGCCTATTGAAGGTCACGGTCTTCTTCCTTTCCCCAAAAGTCACCTCCATCTCTTGTTATTTAATTGGACCCCTCAGCATTTGCCTTACTGGTAATCCTTTGGATGTTCTGAATTTGACTTCGGTGAGCATGACTGAAATTTTCCCTTACACTTTTCCCTTTCTTTTCTTCCCTATTTCCATTTCCATTAACAGGTGAAAACAAGGATGCTAACCCTTAAGCTCATAGCTCATAGCCTTTCTAAGCAATTTTTTCTCTCTGAAGGCGAGTACATCCCCTCATATCTTGCTTGTATTTGTTTTTCAGCATTTTCTAAGTCTGTCAATTCAACTGTTTGAGTGCTTGAAATCTTGTCAGGACCCTAGTAAACATTTTTGCTTTTATCTAATTAAGGAAGAAAATTCCAGCCTACTCATCTGAGGGTGTCAGATGTGAAAAATTGTTTTATTTTTAAGCATTGCAATATAGCATTGTCTACTTCGGGATTATTTTGTCATCCAAATCTAATCAACATTTAAGTGTCTCAATTAAAAGGTCTGTTTTTCAGGTTAAGTTGTATGCTTACAATAGCTATAACAATGACAAATTAAAATTAATTTTAAATTGCTGTCAAGAATTGAGCAGAGCTACAATCCTACACAGATAAATGAACATAGCATTTACACTCATATTCAGTATGCCTGCCTTGTGCATAAAACAATGTAGAATAGCTCAGATTAAAGCACGTGCAGCTTTTAATACCTTTTTTTTTCTTTTCATTTTTATGTATCAGCTGTGTTTTGTGGGGATCCTGGTACTCCAGCAGAAGGACGCCTCAATGGAAAAAGTTTCACCTATAGATCTGAAGTTAGCTTTCAGTGCAGACCTCCCTTTATTCTGATAGGCTCTTCAAGAAGATTCTGTCAAGCAGATGGTACTTGGAGTGGAATTCAGCCAACATGCATTGGTAATAACTACCACTAATGCATTTTATACTGAGAATATTCTTGATAAACTATTACACTATCATAAATCTAGCAATTAGCTATCCAAATATAGAAAATGTCTGTGTAATATAAGAGAACGAGTTAAATAAGGTTGTATGTTGAATATAAAAACTTTAGGATAAACACAATCACATATGAAGTAATTTGTAAATTTACATGATTGCTTGTCTGCTAGAAATGCAGAATGTCAATATGTGCAAGTGCACAAATTTGTTCAATCTATTTTTAGAATCTCTTGGATAGGCAGAAGACTGTGGCAGATTAAAGACCAGATTTTGTCACTGGAGAGTTAAAGGCATTTTTCAGAATCAATGCTAAATCAAAGTGTTTTGGACTTTGTGAACATGGTTTGTACATCTCTGATCTTTTGAAATTCTGATGAGCCCCCAAATACTCTCAGTTTCTCATTGACTGTTGTGCAGCTGGTAGGCTTTTAGCATGTTACATCAATCAGCTTGAGAGAAATGCTGGGCACCTTTAACTCCCACTGACATCAGAATTCAATTCCACTTGGTGCGACTTGCTAGGGAAAATGATTTGATTTTTATAATAAAAAAAATCTCTTTGATACTTGTAAACAAAAATATTCAGATGTAGATTGTAGGCCATTTATATATTTTGTTGTGGCTGAGATACTGGTTGTGTGAAAGAGGCAGGCACTCTAGGAAAAGGTTGTAATCATGATTATTGAAAGCAGTCTCTATTTTTAAATGAAGACATAACAGTCAACAGAATTCTTTTATATGAATTAAAAATTCTGTCTGTGGTTTTTGCAAACTGGACAACCATCTTACACCTATATTTGTCTACAGAGGCAAGAAGGCTTAAAAAAGCTAAATTTCAGGTCTGCTGCGAAGAATCAAATTTGAAAATGTAATAATGACATTTCTGTTTATATTTTATATAATATAATATAGAAGCACAGGGAAAGTAGTGCATCAAAGATAGAAGTTTTTCTTTTACATCATAGTTTTTATGTTATTGTTAAAGGAAAATATAAGATCTAACATATTTACAGATATAATTTCTAAGCAATTTGAAAGTTAAGAGCAGTGAACAATACCTAGAACTACACCTAAAAATACCATATAGTGCAAGCTTTTCTATTTCTGGATATCAATGATTTCCTTAGAATACTTTGAGAAGTCTTGCTTTGGGTTCTTCAGATGAGACCTATTTTAAAAAATCAATTCAGCTATATGTGTCTATTATTAGAAATAGCATTGCAGTTGTTGATAATTTTTAAAAAGTTCTTGAGCCGTTCAAGCAGCACAATGTTGGGAGCATGTTTGCTTTTTGTTCTTACACATTAGGTCAACATCCACCTAACTTATGAAGCCTTTGGTAAATATCAGTCCAGTTGAATTTTTATGCTCTACTGATCGTCAATATTGAAAATGGGAGTTGGCCAAGAATGAAATGAAATATCACATTATTGTAAATGATAAGTTCAATTTTTGCTCTACAGAAAACTAAAAATTGTTACAGATGAAGTATAGTCACAAGATGTGTTCTTCATAATTCAGTGACAGCACAAAGCAGACTCAGTTGCCGAGAGGGACTCACATACTACAGAAAAATCCACTGGATCAAGTTCTGTGCTGTCTAAGTGGTGGATATGACTGGGCAACCCCAAAGCCACCACCAGAATATGGGCATTACTGAGAGAAAACATAGTTTCAGGCTGCTTTGAATTACTCTCATGAAACTGAGTATCAATTAGTTTTACTCTGTTTGTATGGGCTTTTTCATGGAGGGAATTTCATTCTCCAGCAACAACTGAGGTAGTACCCCATTAGAAATTTGTTTTCTTGGTGGCATAGAGAAAAATCTATACAAAAATAAAAGGTATATTACTTGCTATAAGAAAGCAGGCTGGTTATGGGTTTAGGTTTTGTGGTTTGTGGATGGGTTTTTTCATTTGAGGGGTATGGGTTGGGTTTGTTTTTTTTTTTATTTCGGGTGGTTTTTTTAGAAATGCTTAATCATTAAGCTGTGCATTTGAAATTAAGAAAAAATAAAGATTTCTAAAGATTTCTCTATATATTCGAACTGCATCGAGAATAGTGAATTATACTATGGATTCAAAGAGATTTAAAAGGATAAGATTGCTAAAAATTAATGCAATTCTAACTGTAAAGTCTGCACTACCAGAAATACCTGCAAAAATATTTTAAAATAATGACAATGTACTGAAACAAATTACTATTATATACTTGGTAATTCAGTTGGAAATACAAGTGCAATATATAGAAAAACACACATTCCATTAAAAATTGAATTGTTGTCATCACTAGATATTGATGAAATTATTTAATCTTTGCAAACAGTTTTAGAGTATTCTTTCCATACCATAATAATATGTGTTGTGTTTCACATTTTGCATTAGATCCAGCTCACAATACATGTACAGACCCAGGTACTCCCCATTTTGGAATACAAAATAGTTCCAGAGGTTATGAGGTAATTTTTTAATTATTATTTATTATCTTTCTAAAATGAAAATTCATTTAATAATTACATAAGAAATTTAATGAGAAATGTTATCTGTAGTTTTAAACATCTGATACAAACCTTTAGAAATTTCCACCCTGCTTTTAATAAAAACTCATTCTTCATTCCAAGCTTTTTTAAAAACATTCAGCTTAAAGAAAGAACTTCTAACCCTGCAATATATCATGTGTTCAATCCTTTAGGAGACATCAGTAGGGAGGGCTGTTTATAAATTGATTACTTAATATGATATGACATGATATAATTACCTTGCTTCATGATCATAATTCTTTCATACATTGATGAATAGTCAGAAAATACCTAACTACCAAAGACCTGCGTGATCCAAAGGCCATGTAGTCCTTGGCAAAAAAGCCAGCAAGTGGCTTAAATGAATTAGAAATTCATGTTATATTTTATTCAGTCAGAGAAGATAAAATTATTCTGTGTTGTGTCCAGGTTCTCTGTGATGAATGTCCTTTCTATAATTTCCAAATTCCTCACAGGTTGTTAGTTTAATGAGTGACAGGCAGAAAAGTGACTGAGGAAATAAATGTAGATGCAACAATGACCAATCCACAGTCATTATATAGATTGATAAACTTCGTGTGGATAGATTTTTCAGGTATAAATATATGTGACTGGAATTTAAAATAAGTTCTGTTTGTGTTTCCTGCCTATTTCTGAACCTAGGGCAGTGTGCCCATTGCGACCAAGTTAGTAGAACTGTTTTCAAAAAAGTCCTTTCTTTAAGTTCCTCTGGTTATTGGTACCCTCCCTCTCCTGCAATTTTTCTGTATTTTGTTGCTGTGTCTGTCAGCTCTTTCCTTCACTTTATGCTCCTGCCTGGCTCACAGATACCAAGGCACTTCTCCCTGGGCCATATCTTGTGGCCTTACCCAAGGTGGTTCTGCTTCTAGTAATAGCTGTAGCTGCCTTTCTGATATCTCATCTTGATCCTGTACCTGTCACCCTTTTCTCTTCAAAGGCAACTCTAATCTTTGCACCTAATTTTGTTGGGGGTTTCTTTTCTCTTTTCTCCCCATTTTATCTGCCTCACAAATTGTCTTTAAGAACAGAATTGTACTGGCCAGTTAAGTGTTCTACTGTCGTTCATGTTTATGCAGACTGATCTTCTCTTCCTATTCACCCCTAGAGGCCATAGTAAGTCTTCATCTGTTCTGCATACTGCTTTCTCCAGTATGTGCTTTCACTCTCAGAACGCTATCTGGTACCACAACACGGAGACTTCTCTCTAATGGCGACGGAACTAGATTGTTTTGGGGTTTTTTCATATCTTATAACTGGGCTTCCTGTTTTTATGACATAGCCAAGCTTCTATAAAACACTTTCTAGGAGTCTTTCCTCATTATAGAAGTGTGATGACAGGCAGCAGATCTTTGAAGGGTTTCCCCCTGTCTACCAGCATCCTGTCTTGCCCCATTCATTCTGTGCCTTTTGTGCTTCACTACGCAGTGACTTATGAATGCCCACAATGTTTTTCATCCAAGTATTATACAAAGAATGTGCTACTTTTGTTTTAACTTTCACCAGTACAACTCTTTAACTACCTTGAACCTATGTTACTTTTTGCTTGGTCTTTTGAAGCACTGAGAAAAGATTTGCATCTCATTATTACTGACAGATATAAGAATTGGCACAAGTAAAATGACTTAGACTCAAGACTAGCCACACTCCCTACTAAAGACATGCTATGTGTCCTTGGCAGGACAGAGAGAACAATATGTTTAAAAAATAGTTAGAAAGATGTGAGTCTACAAAGCCATAAAATAGGACCTTTAAAAAACACCAGTGATTTTCCCAAGCTACTTCCAAGAGAAATGGTTTAGCATTTGCTAAACATCTGTCATGATAAGCAAGTTTTATATAATTGAGTGTATAGATAACAGGTAGCGAGTTTTGAATATACTAATTTGTAATTTCCATTGAAGTCCTTATGTGACATTTGCAGTGCAGAACTATCTGCCTTTCTATAACTGCAAGCTCTTACTAATACACATTGATCACTACTCATTCGCAACTTACACAATTTGTCTGTGTGATATGTTGCTTTATTCAATTAATATAATTTCCAATAATGTCAATTTTGTCTTATTTATTTATTTATTTATTTTTTATTGCCAAGATTTTTTATCCAAAACAAAAGCAATTATCTGATCAGCCCCGTATCATTAAACATCTTGGCCTGGAGTTACATTCTGGTTACTTTTGTCAATACCATCAATAAGTTCATTTTACTAGAACTCTCTACACAATCTCTTTCTCATCTCTTAAGAAAATTCTTTTTCACCTGCAATTTTGTATGTAGTTTTCATGCTTATCTATTCCCACTGGAAATCTAAAGAGCATTTCAGTTATTTCAGCTTTTCTTCTGCGGAAGACCATATCATAGCTGACCATAGGAAGGCTTTCCATGACTTCACACTGCTAGGTGAACATCTCAAATTAAAATTCAAACAAATGCAGTGTAAGAAGTCGTCACCTGGAGTTTTCTCTAGTGAATTTATTTGTAGATGAAACAGCTCTTCATAATTTTTTCTTTTCCCTCTAAAAAAACCCCATTTTTAGTCAAATCACACAGTGAAAAACCTTTGAAATGCTTTATGGTCAAGTTCTATCAAAATATATGCAGGGATGTACAGGAAAAAGAGGCATCTCAGGCATTTAGTTTGCTTCTGTCACGCTGACAAACTAATCAGCTGAAATGTACGAATAACATTCTTTTTCATGTGAACAGCCTTGTCAATATTTTTCGACATATTGCTCTTAAATAAGGTTATGAAAGAATCAATTACTCAACCATTTCATCACATTAAAAAAAATAGTTTAACTCTAGAAACTGTAAAAAGCAGATATTTTTATTTTTGAAAAAATCCATATTAACTTATCACTGTCTCGATATCTGACTACACGTGACGGATACTTCTGTCTAACATTCTGGTTTGATCCTTAGGTTGGAAGCACAGTCTATTTCAGATGCAGAAAAGGCTACCATATTCAGGGATCTACCACCCGTTCTTGTCTTGCTAACTTAACTTGGAGTGGCATACAATCTGAATGCATTCGTAAGTCTGGTTTCTATTCTAACGACTTAGAGCACTGGGCAAATTTAAGAGTTACAAACTGATACATGTGGGAATTCATAATAAATTCTTTGCTACAAAGATGGGAAGCTTTATTTAAAACATATTTTTAAATGGGGCTTTTTGTTGTTTCCTATTTGAAGACTAAAGGTGTATTTGGGATATTAATTTGAAGGAAGATTTTTCAGATTTTTTTTAATGAAGTTCACAATAATTCTATTAGTTTTACTCAAAAAAATCTGTCCTTGTTAACCTACTGCAGTAGCTACTTTAATTAAGCTAGGATTTTTTTGTGTGTGTGTATTGGATTAATAAAGAATGGAAAGTGACCTGAAATATGCATGGGACTATTTAGTTGCCTAGTATTTTGTGAATCATAAACTAGAACTCAGCAAAATCCATCTTTTCTAGGCTATGCATGGTTATGCAAATCATTAGTATACTTATAGCTCTGTGTGAGTTGAAGGACATCAAATAACTATTGTGTTATAATATACTGACCTAAACTAGAAGTAATTCATTACAATGACCTTAGATTCTTATCCTGTTCTAAATTATCTTTGGGTCGTTATAAATGAACACCATGTGGCACAGAGGAAGAAGCATACTGAGTAACCACATATGTTATAGTCAATGTTCTATGACAAAACATTCATGTGGAACCTTTATTTCAATTGAAATGCATTTATTTATCACAGTAACCACTCTAATTTTCAGAACACAGAGTGGAAGTGATGCTTGAAGCTGTGACAGTAAAATAAGTCACAGGACCAATCATTGCACCGTGTACAATGGCATGTGCTTCCCCTCATTTTAGCTGTTTTCTGATTGCTATCATGATTCCATTATGGTGTATTCTTGAAAAATATTTCCATCCCACAGTAACATAACTGTACACTCTGAGTGTTACTCTTACAAGTAATAGCTACTTGACATTGCTAAAAGCTATCCAGAGTTGTCATGCATTTATTTTTGCTAAAAGCTATCCAGAGTTGTCATGCATTTATTTCAAATTGCCTACTCTAATCCTATGGGAACTGCTTACCACCATGACTTCTAACTGTAAAAATCCCTTTGCAGCTCATGCTTGCCGGCAGCCAGAGACACCAGCACACGTAGATGTGAAAGCAATAGATCTTCCTACTTTAGGGTATACTTTGGTGTATACCTGTCAGCCAGGATTTTTTCTTGCTGGTGGATCAGAGCATCGGACATGTAAACCAGATATGAAATGGACAGGAAAATCACCTATTTGTAAAAGTAAGTCATTATTCAAGTGATTTGTTGGATCCTACTTGGTTTGAATTAATTTTCTTGGACATTTTTATTTTCTTTAATAGGATTAATTTTTTGCACTTACTATTTAATGACACCCATGACACAACAGCTTTTACTCTATGAAAGAAACAGTGAAGAAATCAAAGTGAGCATAACATCTAGAAATCATGGAGGAAGACAAGGGGCTAAGTGTGTGTAAATGCACAGGCACACATACATATGTTTACTCCTAACAACAGCCAAAAAAGCCTAAACAATATAAAGTACTACATTTATCTTTATGTCACAGTTTTAAATAGTATTGCAATGCATTCAGTGCTTAATGTATGATTTTCTATAAGAACAAAAAGAGTTATTTAATATCTTAGCTTTTAGATTCATGCAGGTATGCTTTTAGTCTAAGGAAATCTTATAAAATAAAAACGAACAATAAAGTAAGAAAAAAAATCTTTGCACTAGATTCCACCTTTATATCAATGTAACTTACATATAATTTTCTAGGGTAGATCTAATTATATAGATATGAGGTCTGAATTTGCATTTCACATGCGAGTAAACAAGGCTATTAGTTCTCAACTCAGAAAAATAAAATTATATTTAGAATATGAATAGAAGGAAAATAGTCAGATGCCATGGGAAAGCTGTTTGCAGTATGATTTTTAATTCTAATATATCAAAGTACGCTGAATAGTTTTGATGTTTGAGAAATATTTATTTTTCTTTAATGTAAGGGCAGACTTCTTTGATTCAGCACTGTCATATGAGCTACATATCAGAATTTATCTTTATTCTGTGTCCCTAAAGGATGATTTTTCATAGATACTGTATAATTAATTATTTTTGGGGGGGTTTTTGTTTTATTTATTGAAGATAAAATACAGTACAGAGTTCTATAAGAAAAGCATTTTTGAAATTGTATTACAGTCTTTAGATGTAATTCTCATTGAGTGTCCTACATTTTTTGTACTTTCTTGATCAGTCTAATTTATGAATTTCTGCTCCTAAAGACCAAATCTTCCAATGGGACACTATCCTTTCTAAAGTGCCAAATTATGAGTCCAGAACTTGATCTGGATCAATGGACATAGCTTTGCTGAATGTACCAGAAATATAGCAAACTACACCCTTGTAATTCACAAATTGTGATCTTTTCCCATGATATCTGATCCTGTTATATGAATCAAGCTATCTGGCTCTTGCTGATTTGTGTCATAAATGCATCAGTCTTTCTTAACACAATTTTTACTATATTTAATATACTATTATTCATAATTAGATATAATATTTGTCCCCTCTATAAGGCTCTCTTTTATAGCACTGGGACTGATATAAAAATTTTAGCCCTAAATGTATGAGATACTTAGCTAGCCCGACAACTTTCCACAGTAAATATGTTGTTTACCTAAATTATTTTCTGATATTTTTGTGCAAGTTTAAACATGTACTCAAGACAAGTTATTTATGTTTTAAAAATGGCTCTATTGGATAAGAGATTATTCCATCCAACAGGTATTGTTTTAACATTCTATTAAAAAAAAAAAAACATACAAAAACTACACAAATATGTTCATGAAAATGATAATTTGTCTTTTTACTTGTAGGTAAAGGAGTGAGAGAAGTTAATGAAACAATAACTAAAACTCCAGGTTTGTATACAAGAAGAGCTTTAGATCTAAATAAATTAAATTGATTTACACCCAAGGTTGTTATGGATAATAAAACTATTTCCAATATCTTAGTGAAGTATTTGTTACTAATTTCCAAGGAATATAAACGTTGAGGTCTTTCATAATAACAAGTGATGTGTGAATCCTATTCTATGCATTTCTTTCACAAACAACTTTTAAAAAAAATCTGTAGTGAGTGCCAATTTTTTGAATTGCACAAAATCCCTTCTCAAACAAACAAAAGAAGCGTACATACAGAAGCCTCAGATTTGATGTAGTTTTATATCAGAGAGATTGCTATAATGGAGAGCCTTATAATGAGTGTATACTATAATTGCCGGGATTAGGTTCAGTCAAAGTTCTGCCCTTAGCATTGCAGATGTTGTAAGTATAAAAAACCCACCCCAAAAACAGTTTTGGAAATATTCTTGGCCATCATTTCACAGAAACTCTCCATGTACTCTAAGATAGGGTTTCCAGTACAGTGTGGACTGCCTGCAGGTAGCAAGGCAGGCAAATATTACTGCTACTTTTCTATGCCACCTCATGAACATGTATGCAGTTAGCCTATTCCTCCTGCCAGTGGCAAAATAGACAAATGCATCTAAGAAATCCTTATTCAGAAAATGAAAGTCCTAATTCTTTTTTATTGATTTATTTAACAATGAGAAGAGTTGTCACCAAATAAATGAGCTTGCAATTCTGTATTTTGATTTTTAGTAATGCTGCAGGGAAAATAAGATTAATGGTTCACACTCATGGCAATTCACAGAAGGACTCTGTAGATTAGATGGGATAAAAAGGTATTTCTGCTAATAATTAACCTTCCTGGAGAGTTTATTAGTGAGAGTGTCAGGTGAATCCATAAATGAGTTCTTCTGAAGTACATTACTTCAACAGACTCACAATAAAGCAGGATATAGTGTTCATTCATTATAATGAATATACAGTCTTCATTTATTGGAGGCTTCACCTCACCAAATACTTAAGGTATGCATTAATCTGCTACCACACAGGTTTTGAAGTTTCAATGCCAAATTATATTGTAGATCTAGGCTCCAAATATATTCACTATGCAGTGTCAGTATCAATTCACACAATATCATGTCCCTTATAACTAGTTTAGATAAATACTACCTAAAAGCTATTAAAAAATATTAAATGCTGTGATTGAAAGTGCCAATAATAGTAAACAGAAAAGTGAAACTGTAACAACTGACAGTAATTAGGGAGAAAAAGTTTTAAGTGGTTTTCAAAAAACAACTCTGCACTATTATTACGTGTTTTAAAATTGTTAATTCTCTTCAGTATAGAAGATTATATATTTTTGAAATACTTTCTTTACATTGTTAACTTGAATTTTGATACAATTTGATATGCCGCTATCTGTATTTTATTAATTAAGCTAATATTGGTAAACTACAGTTTCTGTAACAGAATAGATTAATGTTCTGATTTTTCGCCTTTAGAGAACTGAATGCAAGTTATATTTATTGTGTTTTTTTTTTTTGCCAGAGTTAATGTCTTCATAAGCAATAGTAAACATTTTTACATGATTGAGTATAAGTTGCAACTAAATCCTTCTTAAAATATCCATGTGAGAATTAAGAACTATATTACTATATTTGGTTTCCATGGTTCTCACTGCTTTGCATAGTCTTCACAAAAATAGTTAGGAAGCTGTTTTAATGAGTAGCCATTTGTATCTGTAGATACAAAAATGCTGCTAGCAAGGATTTTCTTGCTATTTTCTAAGTCCGTGAGAGACTTTTTCTCTCTCACAGAAGAGGTAGCAGAGTTATGTAAACAATGAAATACCTGCAGCCTTAAAAAGTCTTGTTTATAGTACAGTAGAAAAATATTTTGACAATGGATGTTTTAGGATTTTAGTCAATCACTCCAAGGGGTGGCTGATCCTTTGTCCAATTAGACTATGAAGAAAAAAGTCTATAAAAGAGTTTGTAAAAATTAAATAAATCAATCTTGCTGCACAATTCCTGCCTGCTGGATCTTCTCTCCTCCTCCCTACAGCTGCAGGACACGGTAATGTACCTTAGGGCAATTTTTTTCTTTTAGTATTTTCCCAATTTTCATGTTCTGAGAACAATCAGTGCAGTATTGGAATACTAATAGCCAGTTCATTTTTCTCATTTTGCCTTTGCCCACAGTGGGTGGAAAAGGCAGAGACCTTGTAAGTGTTCAGCACAATTGTCTCAGAACCTCTCCAAAGCAGCCTCCCTGGGGACTGCAGCACTTGCGTTTTAACATTTAAAAAAACCCATGACTGGGGAAGCAGTAATAAAGTTTTTTCCCCTACTGATTCTGTTCATCTGCAGCAAGTGCAAATTCTGTAAATACTGAGTCAGTGGTACTATTTTGCAAAGCTTAACAGCTCTTATTGATAGAGTGGTTAGACAAACTAAGTACTGAAGATGCTGAATGTGGTGAAAGTGTGGAGTCCTTTATAAAAGTCTTGCATAGTACCTCTCTGGTTCATACCACTAATACTAGATGTTCACGTTCATGAGAACATTTCAGACACACAATTTTGATTAAAAACATAGACAAATAAAAATAATTGTAATATTTATTTTCCTAAATACCAAGTTTCAAATTTAGCTATGCCACTATTGTAGCAAAAAATGAGAAATGCATAGGAAAAAGAGTCTGAAAGACCCTTTGCAGAATCCATGTATTTGCATAAATTATAAAAATTCTAAGGACTGTGACATACCAACTGAAATGTAATGCTTCAGATTTTTGGTAGTAAGTTGAGGTAACCTTGTGTAAAGCCCCACTGACTTTTACTTTGGAAATGGAACACTTCAGGCTATTCAAAGGTGTTACACTCAGCCATTTAATAGGTCTCTGCTCATTTGGAATCCAGTGATAGAACCAATAACATACTAATGATGTTTTCAAATCATTCTACACTGAGCTTGAACATTTGCTTGTGAATTCTGCACAACTTGAAGGCAAAAGACATGGAAGAAGCTATTTATCTTTTAGTCAACAGCTAATCAGTCCTCTGATTTTCAGAGGTATTGCATGTCAGGTATTATTTCCCTGTGTTTCTTTTTGATTCATTTTTGCAATAAGTGATTAGGTAGAGGGGGAAGTATCCATGGAATTTATTTAAAATGGATACAGAGAATACCTGCACTGATAAGTTTTCTTCAGTAAAGATGGCTGCCTTTATATGTGCTCAGTTTGACAAAATGCAAAAAAATCCAATTATTTAATTTAAGATCTTAATTAGAAGAATGCAAAACTTCTAATGTCAATCTTTAGCTATTGAAAAAGTATCATTTGTAGTGGTCATGGATAGTAAGGGTGAATTTTAATACTTGCTAGGCCTTTCATTTTGTTAAGGCATGAAGTGATTGGTTAAACAATTTAAAATACAGCATTTAACAGCTACATAATTTATTTTTTCTGTGTAGAGGAAAGATACCAATAACGTCAAATAAATAATCCAAATACATGTACTTCCAATAATTCATGCTTCATTTTGTAGGATTTATACTTCAGATACTTCAAACTGCAGTCACTGAGAAATGGACCTTTATTTTAAATTTTAAAAAAGCTTCATTCTTTGACAACTTCACTGTTCATAGTGCAATAATATTGTATGGAAAACAGCTTTGAAGTCTAAAAAATTACTGATATTACTGTACCAGAAATTCAATCAATTCAGTTGAATATTCAGTTGATACTCAATTGAAAATCACACACAGTGCTGCTTCATGAAATTCATGAAACAAACAAAAAAAAGGGATAGCCTAAGACAGTGTTATCTTCCATTAATCTTTGGTTTCAGAATATTATTGTCCTTTCTTTTCCTCATACCTTAAAGGTACAGGGTTTAGGGGAAGAGTCTATTATTTTTCATAGTCTTGAGGACATTCACTGAATCACAAAAGCTATAAAGTATGAGGTTATTTGAGAACATATTCTGCGATGGACAGGTGTAGTATATTATAGGCAATTGTGTGGAAAGGCCATTAGATATGTTGTCTTTATTGTTGTTAAAATTTTTATTATAATACCTCCTTAGAACCGTGGATTGGTTGTCTAAAAAGAAATTAAGACCATAAGTATGGCTAGAAAGATTGTTACTTCATTGTAGTTTACTTCTTCCTCTGTTTCTTTCTTTCCCCCACTTTATTTAGTTCCTTCAGATGTATTTTTTATAAATTCACTGTGGAAAGGGTTTTATGAATATTTAGGAAAAAGACAGCCTGCTACTCTCACTGTTGATTGGTTCAATACTACAAGCAGCAAAGTGAATGCCACATTCATCGAGACATCCAACATGCAACTCAAACTATCAGGTAGGTTCAGAATTTGGTGTTAAAGAAGCCGTTCTTATTTTTTTTTTTTTAATCTGTTCAGTTTTGATGCATTTTCATCCAAATGGAAAATGAAACAAAAACTTTATATTTTCACTAAAAATAATTTTATTTTGCAAAAGGAAAAGTTTTTACATAATGGTCTGCACAGGCTTGTCTCACTTCATATGCAGTCACCCATCTATTTAAGCTATTATATTTCAAATAGATATTGAGGAAGGGTTTATTCATCTCAGGCTGTTGGATAGCATTGGTGTTTTGAACTCACAGGAAATACTGAAGCAGCAGACAAAGTCTATATAGGCATATTAAGAATTGTATCATTGAATTAATCAACAGTGATTAATATCTACCTTTAAACAATGTGGTATTAATAATGGTGTAGCATAAAACAGGCACAGATAATTAAATAACTTTGTAAATTATGCATACCTTACAAGCAACATCATGCATTCCTTTCTGCAAATCTAACTGTGAAGTTCCGATTTAGCCTCTCATCACATATATTGAAAAGAACATTATCAGCTATCACTATCTTTTAAGGTCAAGAGTTTAGAGAGAATTGCAGTAGTTGGTTGCCAAACAGGAATTTTCTTTCACTGCACTACTGATATCTACTGTAGCAATATACTGTTGTGATGACAGTAAAATCCATTTTTTTCCAAGTCAAGGAAATTCCAGGTAAGGACTTCTATCTGTATTCAGAATTACTGAAATACTGTATGAAGAGACAACTACTCATGCCCTGTTATTTATAAAATTGAACAGTACAAACCTATCTTTGCATGCTCTTATCAAATAGGATGAGTCAAAGGATGAGTTAAATAAGATAAATCCATTACAGTACTTTAAATCTTGAGGTTTTCCATGTTATGAAATTCTGTTATTACAGAACGTTTTCTTCAAACTCTTTTAGTTCTAAAGAAATATACTTAGATTTGAAGGGATACTTGAACAAACTGGTTGAAAATTTGTTTAAAAGGCATATCTTGCCTCCTTTATTTTAATAGGTGTTTACAAGAAGGAAGAAGCCCATTTGCTCTTGAAAGCTTTTCAAATTAAAGGACCTAGTGACATTTTTGTAAGCAAGTTTGAAAACGACAACTGGGCACTAGATGGTTATGTAAGTACCCAGCTTGCCATGGATAAAGATTGCTGAGATTAAGTTCTGAAGTAATTTGTGATTATCTATGTAACTGTGTCCATGTTTTTGTATTACAAATATGTAATCCAGCACTCTGAATGTCACCGTAGAGATTGGATTACCTTTTTCTTTCAAAAATATGTATACAAACTTCTATCTGCTGTACTTTGATTAGAATTTTTAGTTTATGAAAGAGAAGGGGGAATGAATCAGCATATTTTTGCCTTCCTTCCTTAGGTGGGAGTGAGAATTTTACCTTTAGAAATATTGTGCCTTTTTGGTTTGGTAAACAGTTTACTGTAACAAAAGTACACCTAACCTTGAAATAAAACAGTGTTGTTTTACTTTTTGGATTTCTTCTTTCTACCTCATGATACTTTCTGTGGAAAATAATTTTAAATCTGACAATTCAGCAGGCTTGTATATCTGCATACTCATTCAATTATGATTACGTCATTTCAAGAATTTCAAAACCCAGCAATATACATTAGGTATTTCAAAATCATTCCGGGTGTTATTTTGAAACTCAGTTTAATACTGTTGCAAATAAATAAATTATTTAAAATAATAAATGTTGGATAAGCATAGAAAATTCACTAATATTTTAAAGGCTAAAAGTGAAAATCTGGGCTCCATATTATCTATTCTAAGTCAGAAAAAAAAATTGCTAAACACTGTTATTTATTCATTTCAGAAATCTTTTTCTCTGTTTCAACATATTCTAGGTATCCTCAGGGCTTGAAAGAGGAGTTTTTACCTATCAAGGAGATATACATGGAAAAGACTTTGGAAAATTTATGCTCCAAAGACAAGGTACATGCTTTCATAGATCTTTAATATGTATCATCTTTTGGGGTCTTGCAAGGATGAACTCAACAAATTACTCAGCTATCTAGCTGAAGTAGGCACGTTTATTTCACACTACACCTATTACAAAGCATAACCAAATATGCTTATTTGAAATATACAGCTCAAATCCTAATTTAACTCTGCTTAACGTGTTGCTATCACGTTTTCTAGTATAGCGACCTAATAAGTACAGGATGCTCTTAAAGAGAATGCCCTTCCAAGCAATTGCTTTTCATTTTGAAAGTACCAGGGATGTCATGCAATGCAAACACATTTCCTGCTTAAATGTATAAATTGTGGTCAGAGTCATATAAGACATTAAAAGGCCAGAATCAACCCTAATTTTGACAGTGTCATTTGGAGAATGCCTGTTGATGGTGGATGTTTTCAGAATATATGTGTATTTCGACAGAATTTTACTTCACTGTCAAAAATATGAAATGAGTGTCTGAGGTATGTATTACAGCTATGGGCTCAAGTGCTCTAGCAGGTGGTGTAAAACTAGTTATTTTACTCATAAAATAGTTTTATCATAAAAACTAACAAAGCATTTACTCATATTTTGGCAAATACCAAGTGTAGGCACCTGCATTTCCTGATCCTGAAACTACTGCAAAGTGGTCAAAGCATGGTATATATATACATAAAAGTACTGGTCTAGGAAGAGGAGACAGCCTAGCCATTATCTCTATGGCAGACTGTATGTACATTTTATAAATTGCCTTGGTTCCATTAGCTTCTCTGGTGCTGTAACCAGTGCTCTTTAGAGTTCTGTCAAATCTTTGCTCTATTAACTACTGTAATAGCAGTTACGCTGTGGATTTGCTCATCTTGGCCATCTCTCAAATTGCTAAGCATATTTAGTGACAAGTGGCAGAAACCCAGCTCTTCAGAGCCCCAGCCTAAGAACTGCCAATTATTGAAGCTGAATACAAGTTCAGTCTTCGGAGTAAACTCTTGTGTGGGACAGGTTATTTGTCTGCCTCTACTTTCATGTAATCTTTACTACTGTAATATCTAAGCTGCTTTTGCTTTCTGATTTTAGCTATCACACTGTAAAAGTAGAGCATCGACATTTGTTCAAACATCTGTCTGTTAAGCAGCTTTTGGTGTCTTGAAACAGTAAGAATGTGGTTTGTTGTTTTTGTTTGGGGTGTCTGTGTGTATTTGCATTTGCTATTTTCTTAAGCAAGGTCAAAAAATATATCCATGGTTTGCCAGCTACCTAAAATAAAAGTTTGATTCTATGTGAAATTGATAACTCATGGGGGTAAATGAAAAGCAGAAAGTTAAACAGAGTTTTCCAGTGGATGTATTCTACAGTAGTGGAAAACATTGTCCATGTCACCCTTTAGAGCTGTAATATAAGAGCTGTTTCTATATTTCCAAGGCTAGTAAGGAGCTGGAGTGTCCAAATTACACCTGCATTTCTGAACTGAAGGCTTCTCATCTTCAGCTTTGACATCTTGGTAGAGAGCTCGCTGCAAATGCAGATACCCTCTCTTTTACAGGATTGCTAAATAGACACTGATTGTCTATAAATTGCTTATTCTCTGATGAAGAATCAACATCTAAAAGGAAACAGCAAATTTCCCTCTAGTACAGGTCATAATATTATATTCAAGGGTAACTTGCTTTGTTTTTTAAATCTATTCTGTTCATGAATATTCTGCTGAGACAATGATCTCATATATCCTCTCTCTGAAGACTTTAAATATTTCTGGGTTTTAAGTAAGTTAAATTATTTGTTGCCTTTACAGTAAGCCAAAAGTATATATAAACTGGTGCATACATAAAGCAATATGAAATTCTTCACCTGCAAGCATACTTCAAAGACAGCATTTGTGGAGGACTACTTGGTTAAGTGGGAAAGACCAATGTATTAGGTGAATAATTTTCTGTAACACAATGCTAGAAAAAGACTGGTCTCAGTGTGTATCACAGGATATTCTGAGCTGGAAGGGACCCACAAGGATAATCAAGTATAACTCTTAAGTGAATGACTCATATGGCGATCAAACCCACAATGTTTGCAATATTAGAACTGTGCTCAAACTGAGTATACTCAGTCTGTTAGGTTATAGCAACTTGGTCTCTTAAGGCTGCAAGTCTATGGCTTGGTTCAGTTTCTGCAACTGCTGAGTGCCTATGCCTCAACACTAAACTTCTAGAAGATGTTTATTCTAAAATCTTGTTCATCCCAGTCTGGACACTTCTTTTAAAATTGTATGAAAAGGTGACTTTGTGAGAAGAGAAACCTTCTTCACAAAATTATTATTTTCCCATATTTATTTTCTCTGGAGAAATACAATTACTAAACTCTCTTTCCTTTTTTTTTCCTCAAAGTACTTTTTTGACTTGTCTAGATTGACATAACATATATTAACAAAAAAACGAAATATGCATAATTAATTTGCATCTGTGTTATATTAGATCAATGGCTGTGGAATACACATTCATTACTTGAAATTAATCAACTCTTAAAAGTGTTGAATATCATGAGACGTGAATTTTAAATTTCACTCTATGAATCATCCTCTCCAGATCGTTTCACACAACTTCCATCATTCATGAGGAAACCCAACATCTAAACAGGGTACTGAAAGCTCCAGAGTACAGAGCTATTGTGTGTTAGCTAAAGCACAAACAGATAGCTAGAGTAATGAGCTGTGAAACTATATGGTAACACACGTCTACACCTAATGAGGCACCTATCCAAAGAGCCTTTGCTATGCAGCAGGTTCAGTCAGGTGAAGAAGTTCCAGCCTATGTTGTTCCTTGGAAGCTGCTGATTTGCTTTCTGTGTGGGTATTTTTTTCTCTTAAATCCTTGACCTGCTAACCATCCTTGTCTCAGAAATTACTCTTAGGTGTGTAATTCTACTTTTCTTAATCTTGCATGGGTTTTGCTGTCACACTTCTCTGACTTGAGCAGCATTTCTCTTAGTAAAACTGAGTCATGCTGTACTGATGCCAGTCAACTGAAACCCCGAGCTAGGAGTCAAAGGAGAAATGCATATGATAGATCCAAACAATGATAAGAAAATGTTCTTAATCACAGAATTATGGAATGGCTCGGGTCAGAGGGGCAGGGTTGCCACCATGAGATCAGGTTTCACAGTATTTTCTTTAAAAAAGTATTATTTTCTATTAGGTATAAATGGCAGTACTTATCAATCATCTCAAAAATAGAAGTACACAGCTTTTACATTAATGAATTCACTGTGAGTGTTATCAAAATTTGAATTCACCTGACTGCTGCTGTTTTAGGAGGCTAAAGCCCTTTTTTTATGAGAAATGTTAAAAGAAAACCAAAACCATTTATAATCTTACTGAATATCCCTCTATTAAATAACATTTCCCAGTGACAAAGTATGGTTGTTTTAATGAAAAGTAAACCAAATTATCTTTTGCATACCTTTTGTGTGTGTGTGTGTGTGTGTGTGTGTGTATTTAGGTATTTCCACTTTTCTGTTTACCTTAATTTGGGCCATACAATATGCCTTCCCATTTCTTATCATGATATTGCTGTCAGAAGAATGACAAAGTTCACCTCAGGATAATCACAAACAGCTCTGAAAATTATTATAAGTAGACCAGACCAAGTTGAAGTCTCATACATGACTAAAATTCAGGTTATGCAAAACTACCGTGAAGTTTCTTTTCCTAACAAAAAGTATATGCAGTGTACAGTCTGAAGCTGGTCAACACTTCTCTAGTTAAAGGTTGTAAACTTCAGTCAAAAATGTCAAGTTTTGTTACCTTAAGTGTGGTACTTCAAAAACTGTAGAGATACAGAATATATGATTACTTCCACTAGGATTTTTGAGTAAAGTATTAAATGTGAATCAGTTATCTAACATAGATAACTTAAAATAAATTCTTTAAGTGTAAATTTGTGCCTGCTTTTAAATGTTGAGTTACACAACATTTTTTTAAATTAACTAAATGTACCAAAAATTTCAGACCAAGAATTTTTTATTATGAATTTTATAATTTTTCTGCTACTTGTACATTAAAATGTATCTATCCTATGTGGCATGATAATAGCTTTGAGATAATAGCTTTGAGATATAAGTTAAGACTTCATTGATCACATATATTTCTGTTTTGAAATTTATATAAGAGTTTGAATAATAATTCCAGATTTTTGTTGCTGTAAGTTGACTTCAATGAATTTGATCATTACTGTATTTTTTATTAATTACTCCAAATAATTGGAAAAACAGCATGTGATTGTGGTGGTAAAGGATGAAGAAAGTGATAACTGCATGTGTTTGTTTTGTTTTTTTTTTAAGTCTGTCACTTCTTCTAACCAATAAAAAACATTCAAATTAATATTTCTGAAACTTTTATTAACTGTTGGAGCTACCTTAGTTTGTCTGTCTTTAATTTAGATAGGTTGGAGAATGTCCAGTACATGTACAATACAGTACAAATACATAAATTTATGCCAAGGTTATTTCCACAGTTTGAATTTTGGGACAAATACTGGATTACTAAATCCCAAAGATTTTTATAAAATTGTTGTATTCTAAAACAGTTCAATGTTAAGATATTCCAGAGTAGTGTGACAAAGCTCATAATGTGATCCCAACTGCCACAATAATGTTTATTAATTTGAAAATGTTTTCCTTCATCAGTTCTGCAGAGAAATATGTAGAGAAGTCTAAAAGGTGACAGAAGATTAAGACAGTGAAAAAGATAGTAGTACAATATTTTGTCATATTTTAAACAATCAAATGTGGTAATACTGAAATTCCTAGGGAGGTTGACTTCATTTTAAAGGCCACTGAGTTAATTCCTAAAACTTAATACATTTTTTAAAGTTAAATGCAAAATGTGTTATAATATTAACAGTTGAAATATCTAAGGTTTAAAGATATCTCACAGGACAAAAATTTATCTCATTTGTCTTTTGCATTGAGCTTAAACTGCAAAAATCATACAATCTGGAATGTTTTGGATTGGAAGGGTCCTTAAAGATCATCTAGTTCCAAGCCCCCTGCCATGGGCAGGGATGCTAGTCACTAGATCAGGTTGCCAGTGCCCCATCCAATCAGGCCTTGAACATTTCCTGGGATCAGAGGAGAATTGTTGCTTTTTTCTCTGTTTTTTTCTTTTCTCAGTTTTCGAACATAGTTGGATGTTTTAGTAGACTGGTGAAATTAGCATAGTGGCCATGTCTCTGCTATATAATTGGTTTGCAGTAGAGTCCTAAAAAGACTGATCGATGCTGTTGCTATCAATGAGGGAGTTGTGATGTTTGCAACACTGTACTGGTGGTTTGGAGCATTTCTTAGAGGCAAACAGAAGTGTCTCCTGTTCTTCTCCACTCTCAAAAGCAGTAATATCCCAGAGTAGCAAACACAGTTATCTGTCCAAGTCCCACCCTCTCTGTACATTCCTTCTGTCCTAGTCTTTCTTCCTTGAATAAGATCTATATTGCTTTCTAAAGAGCTGTGAGTTCTAACCAGCAACACGGCATTGGGTCTCAAAAAACATGTTTTTCTATAAAATTTTCTGTATTTTTCATCATAAAACTGTCTTTCATCCTTCACAATTTGAATTGCCAAGGTGGTTAACTATTAAAGCAATTTAGCAATGTGTCTTTTTATACTGATGAAAAAACGTGTTCTGCAAAATGCCTTACAGTCCAGGTTATCTGCCTGTGCACAACAGGAGCCCGGCGAGGCCATGCCACAGGCCACTGCGTTTGCATTGTGTGCACTCAGTTCTACCCTAGTGCAAACACAGCTGCCAGAGGGACATGAATACAGGTGCAGACTTGGGGGGGCTACTGAGCTGAGCAGGACCACTGTGTTTTATTGCAGTCACCTCAGTTTTCCCTTCCTTGTTCATGTTTATTGTGGGCTTGCATTGCTTGTTGTTTCCAAACTGAATATTAAGACTGCTGGAATACAGTACGTTTGCAGGATTCATTTGTTTTTCAGAAGTTATATGGCTTAACCTTTTTAAATTGACTCATGACCAAAATTATTTTACTTGCTGAGTAGTATTTTCAAATCATTTTTATATTTATTGATATATCATGAAGTGGTATTAATATTTATATTGTGATGCTGCATGCTGTTTATTTCAAGTTTTTAAATAGAATTATTTCATCAAGACACCATCTTCTTTAACTCTTGAATAAAAGGAACACCATTAAATAGATAACATGGGAATTTTATTTCTCCCCATAGATAATGTGGAAATTGTATTTCTGCCCCTTTTGTTTCATTTCAGGTCCTTTAAGTGCAGACACAGACCTTTCAAATCACTATTATGGTACAAACAGCAGTTCGGTTGCAGCTGCCATCCTGGTACCATTCTTTGCTCTAATATTATCAGGGTTTGCATTTTACCTCTACAAACACAGGTATTGTAAATTTTATTTATTCAATAACTTAATAAGCTTTTTGGTTTGATTTCGATAGGTAGCTAGAGAACACAATGCTAAAAGCTTTTAAGAATATCTTTGCTCTAGAAAGAAAAACATTTCTAGGTATTCCCATGAAGGAGTTCAGTGCAGGGCAGTTCTTAATGGTGTACATTTTGAAAAATGAGTTGCTCTGTTAAGGAGCAAAGACCTATCAACCTTCTTGGTTTGTTAGGCTGAATCAGATTGAAATCTGAGGTCACATGTTCTATTTTTTCATTTTATTGCTTTATTAAATTGAATTTATGCAACTTCTTTCAAAAAGTTTATCAGTATTAATTATACAAGCTGAAAAATCCATAAATCCCATGAGGGAACAGCCCATAATGAGACTACTTACAGTATGTGCTGAGTCAGCTAGTGGTTACTATTAGAATTGGCACCACTTAGGTCATATGAAACTTTTACATGTCACTAGATAGTAGAATAAATCCAACAACGTTGTCTGAAATTTGGTTTAAAGCCTGATATCTGTGTATCTTCTGAAAATGTTTTCATTCTGAGAACTATTTGCAAAATAGTTTTTAACAGGAACATGCTTTTTAAACTTTTGTTCTATAATCATGATACCAAGAGTATTTTGCGACTGCAGGAAATCACATACACACTGAAGTCCACCACTGCCCTACAATGCAGTAGACTGTCGGCCTACTTCAGCATTAGATGATTTGGGAAAAGCAAATTGCCATGAGGCTTGAACCTGTGAGCTCCAGTTAAAATCATCCATGTCCTGAAATGCAGTATAGCCTTTTGTTGAAAAAAACTGCTCAGGGAGAGCTGTCAACTATGTCTTCAAACGTGTCATCGTAAGATGCCTTTCTGATGCCTACAGGTCTACATTTTCAGACAGCTCCTGTTCTGCAGTTCCTGTTCAGGCATTCCAATCAGAAGAAGAAATGCAATGAAAATGGAATATTGCTTAGAAAGAGGAGGCAAACTCATTAAAAAAATTATATTGTGACATAGGGGTATATTTTGTAGTTTATGCTATGAAATTTATAATGCCCTTCATGAGTAGTAGGAATAATGTATTTATTTAAGAGAGATAAAACTCGTTCTTTAGACAAGCGGCTGTAATCCCTCTGTTATCAGTATCTCTGGTACAGCATTGCAGTTCTGCCTAATTTAAATGCATTATACTTGAAAAAGGAGATGTTCCTCATAACTTACTATTTCAAAGAATATTCTTCCTTTTCTTCTATTTTCAATGAATTTCTTCCATTAAACCACAGTTTTTAGAGGGGGTATCAGTGTCAAATTACCATCAAAAAATTAACAAGTGGACTAGTGATGTAAAGTAACTTTAGGTCAAACTTTATTCTTTTCAAAAGAAAGGATGTTCCAATAGAAAGAGAAAAGAATCTCTAAGTTTTGAAGGGACTTTCTTGAAATTACATTAATGATCAGAATAACAACATGAAATTTTCAAAATGACGCAATAATAGTTATGTCCCTAGAGGTTCTCTATAACAGAGAATTTGAATGTCTTAGGATAAAATTTTATGCTTCTGCTGTGCGTATCTCAGACTAAAATCATCTAATTAGAACCAAGGTTGTTAAATCTCTTTTACACAGTTGTACCTTTTATCTGGCAGACAGGGATTACTTAAGAATGAAGACTGCATCTCTATCTTTCTGAGCAAAATTAAAATATATTAACTTACTTATACTTAGGAAAACTCCTAGTTAACTTCTAAAATGCTCTAGTAGTTATAAAATTAAAATATACAGAAAAGACATATTTATGAGTAACAGAACTATTTGCATATTGTCAATTTCCATTAGTGATATCTTTCGATGATAGCTTTCCCTGTCTGCTATCCAAAACAGAATAATTTTATAAGAAGAATTTGATTTTCAAGAGCCCTTTTCTGAAGTTATACAATGATATTCTAAATTGTTTTACATTTATTAAGCACCAAGCACTTCCATTTTGCATTCTTTTATTTCCTTTATTGCCCTATTACAATTACATGTATAAAACAATAAACTGATCCTCCTTATTATATTTCTTTAGATACATCTAGATACTAAGAGATTTAAGGTATTTACAAAATAGTAAAATATAATTCCATAGGATATCACTTTACTGGATAAATCAGAAAATCTGCACAATTCTGGTTTATTTTTCATTTAATTATTGGCTTAATATGTTCTTGAAATTTTGATATCTCCTTCATGGTGAGAAAACTATCAAAAATAAAAGACTGGTTACTTTCAGTATCATTTGATGCTGAATTGTCAACATTTATGTGAATATCAGGATTTGATCAATCTGATTAAATGTGTTTGGACAAGGTATTTAGTAGTGTTTATTGTTGGCAGTATTTATGGAGGTAGACAGACATGCTGTGGGAGATCTATCTGGAATAACTGGACTTGCAGACGCTTACCCGAAGGTTACTACCACTAGCAGTGCAAGATATTCTGGACACTTGCTGTTGTATGTTGATGGAGTGGAAACATTCAAATGTTTATTTAAGGATTCCTAATGATAATTTCCTGTCTTTTTTTTTCCCCAGAACAAGACCAAAAGTACAGTACAATGGATATGCTGGACACGAAAACAGTAATGGACAAGCTTCATTTGAAAATCCCATGTATGACACAAACTTAAAACCCACAGAGGCAAAGGCTGTGAGGTTTGATACGACTCTGAACACAGTTTGTACAGTGGTATAGCCTTCAGTGCCCAATATGACTGATTCATAGCCATACCTCTGATGGACAAGCAGTAATTCCTTTGGTGCCATATACCAGTTTCCCTTCTCTTGGCTTTGCTGCTGTAATCTTTAACATCTTCTGTCAGCCTACATGCAGCTAAATTTTCTGGTAAAAACGTGTCAGTCTTCGGGGGATCAGACAAAGAATATTTTTTCATCTTAAAGTTGGATCAAAATGCCTGGCTGCATCTGCTTCAAATCAAGGCACACTTTAAGGAAGACTGCCAAGTCATGCCAATTTGTCATATTTAATGCCTCAGACTTTCATATTTGTATGCGGCTGGATGCCTTTCAATGCATTCTTCTGGGCACTTGGATAAATCCTTTGAGTACTGTGACAAATGATAGCACCAGAGATTATCCCCGGGAATATTCTGAAGAAATAAAGCTCTCTTGAAGGAGTAGACAGCCTTTCTTGAGGTTGCATACACCTGAAAATGCTTTACCATTGAAATCTTGCTAAAATTAGGGAAACTTACAGTGTATTTCATTCATAGGGCAGTTTTGCCAATTCCCCAATCAGCCGTGAATATTGCAAAATGTTAATGCACAATTTTTTTGCACTAGGGTGTAATGGCTGACTGAGTAAGATACTGGTGAAAATATACAGGGTTTCTATACACTGACCATTGTATATAGACATTAACTCACTCTTTGCCAAGCAAAACATTCCACAATAAATTTACTTGGAATATTAAATTGAGCCCCATGCTTAGCACAGGTTAAAATCTCGTGCAACAGAGGATAATGTTTCTTCTGTCAATTCTTGACTAAATTTCATTGTAAACATGATTACAAGTCACTGGAGACTTTCAACCAGAACAAGAGCCCATTTCTAAGAAATTTTCATTGCCACTATTGTTTTCTTTTGAAATCAGTCATCAATCACCACTGTCAGTATCATACTATTTAACAGCAGGGGGGTTAGCAGCTATTGCTGCTTGCCGTGTACAAATGTGAATAGTAATTTATTTTAGATAGCTCATAAAGCCTGTGAGCCTGTGCTCATAATACAGTCTTCCCTTTTGCATTTTTTTTCCATTTTTCCTTTAATATGACATCATTTTCTGATGTTACATGGAACTAAACCACATTACAGTAGCATATATAAATCCAGTGCAACTTGTTTATAACAAGTTGTCATTCAGTTTCTACTTGGAACAAAGAGAAATATTCAACTATCTTTGCTTTCTGTTTATTTTAAAATTTTTTAAACACACTACTTACTGCTTTTGTACTTACACAGTTTGACAGAGACATTTATACATATAAAGGTTGAGTAATCATTAACATTTGCATAAATTAGAGGTATTATTGAATGGGAACAAACAAAAATGCCATTGGGCAGATTAACAAAATTGAGTTTTAAAATTGGGAAATGATAGTAAATAATGGAGCAAAATCTGGTTTTAGACATACACATTGAGTTCAAAACACAGGAAAGTTGTTTTGCTTTTCTTCTAATTTAGGGCTGGTTTTTTTGATGCTGTTGTTTTGTTTTAATTTTCTGAATTTCAAAATATGCTAATGTCCAGTTGCTATCAATGCCTGTTGAAAAGTTTTTCTGAACTCCATATGTGTGTAGGTCTGGCTGTTATACACAAAACAAAAAGGTAAAATAAGCCCAGTAACAGGTTTTTCAGCTAATGTTGCAGAACACAATGAAAATTTCGAAGGTAATGGTCAGCTTAACAACTACATCTGTTAGATGAAAAATACCAGCAATATAATACAGTATTGTAGGGCCTCCAGCTGTTACATTCTTCATATGAGCAAGAAACTCTGAAGAAAATTTAATAAATAATCCTTTCCAGTCAGTTCCTTGTTCATTTTGTTAGTAGTTTTTGGCTTTCTTTTTTGTTTGTTTCTGAAGTTATTGTGCAGTAAGTTTCATTTATCTGTCCCATCTCAGAGCCCTTCATGTTTCCTGAGAAATAACAGTCATCAGATTAAAGTTGTTGTCTTGATCTTCTCCCACATAGAGGAAGTTGCTTGGCAAATGAAGAGCTTTTGTAGGAAGAGTGGGCTAGGGAGGGAAGCTGTTTTCTGAGTTGAGTTTCTGACAGGTGTTCAAAATTGACATTATTGTATTAAAAATCCTTCTGTAGTAGCAATGGCAGAAAAAAAAATGGAGTTTTGAAAACAAAATACCTAGCTATTATTGATGTTTTCTACTCCTCTCATTACAGTGTATTCTTCAGTGCCCTATCTCACTATGACCACCAAGGAATGTGTTGGAGGATAAAAGAGAATAGTTAAATGATTTGATCTTTTGTATTAGAGAGCCCAGATTCCGTGAATCCATTATTCAGTGGTTCGTTTTGGGAGGTAATGTAATGACTGCTTATCCTGAGTGAGTGTTCTTTGATCAGGGACACTCAAAAGGAACACACTGACAAATTATCCTAAGAAGTTTGCTTTTAGTGTTGATTAAACAGGAGCTTCATGTTGGAACCCAAGTAAAACAAAAGTATTGTAGCTTAATCAGTTCTGTCCACGCCTTTCAAATTCCTCTCCTTCTCTGCTATGTTTGAGTCTTCTGTTCAGGTTGGATCTCCTTCTCCTGACGTTATTATACAGAGGACTGTGTATGCCTGCACTTATATATGGTGCTTCTACGGAGTGAGACTCTAAAGATGTTGTGCAGTGGCTGGGTAATGGCAGCCAGGAAATCTTTTTTTTGAGATTATATGCAGAAGACTTTTCCCCCAGCGTTGACCAGATCATTATGACAGGCTAATAATACATGCTCTATATTTTTTTTAAAAAACAGGTTATGTGCTTCAAAGCTGTTAAAAACTGCTGCTTGTATCACACATCTTGCCTTTCTCCAGGCTAGCTGCAATAATTTTTTTTCTTGTGTAAAATATTTTGTAAACAAAAAAAGCCGTTATTAAAAAAATAAAAAAAAAAAAAGGTGGGAGGGTGAGGGCGGGGGAACTGGGGAGAACGCCGACATTATGATCAAGTCAATCTAATTTTCATTCCCACTATTCCATTCTGCCATTTCACTACATGCTGCTGTGACATGAAGTAGGTGCAAAAGAACTTTTTGTACAGAGATATATTTTTTATGAAGAATTTGTAAAATTATTAAATATGCTGTACTTTTTTGATTAATGTAGGTAAATTGTTAAAAATAAATGTTTTTACAATAAAAAAAAAATTGTAATTTTCCCAATAATGTAAAATTTACCATCTTTAGCTGATTTTCAGTTCTGATCCTATTACACTTGTATTAATATTAAAGTGGCCTGTTAAAAATAAACAGTATTCTCTTTGGAAAAAAAAAGAAACAAACATAAAAGACTGTAATATAGCCTGTGCAATGCCACCTACCTTGAAAGCAAAATCAGAGTTCTAATTAAATATTTAATTTTAGATTTTCATCTATCGTGTGACCTATTCTTATCAACTTTGTTCCTTCTATTTCCTTTTATGCTTTTAAATATCAGATACAGATTTTTCATTACATAATGTTTCAATAGAATCTTAATCTTGTCATTTTATGTTCCCAAGCATTATGTAAAATGGAAAAAAAATTCAGGTGCTGTCTAGTGAGATGGGATTTACCTCCCATTATGTTACCAATTCAGATTTTAAAATGAGACTTAAGCTATTTGGTGGGTTTATAAAAAAATAACTGGTTTATTCTTTCACAAGCCTGCATCCAATCCATGAAACTGACGGATAATGTGGAGCCAGAGGTATTTCCAATTTTAACATCTGAGAGCTAGGTCTTCAAATGTACATACTTCAGATGAAATAAAAATGCTTTTTAAAATGCTTTTATACATAAAGATAGCCACATATATATATTAGTATTTTCAGAATCAATATATGAAATTCTAAACACTTCTTAAAATATTTTAGTGTGTATTCATATTTTAAAAAATAGAATTTATTTACTTGTTGACAGCTTAACAAAGAGTCAGTCTTCAAGAACATTCTACCCATTATTCCTTTGGGAAACAGTGGTAGTATATGAGCATGGTTCACTTTTAGAAAACACTAGGATATGCGCATGTCCTTGTTGCCTTTCTCATCTTCACAATCTGTCCTTCTGGTGGTATCTTATAAACAGGTGTTAAAAGTTCCCATCTCTCACAAGGATCTGACCATCCTTCTCACACTAAGCCATAAACTGTAATCACTAACACTATCAGTGTAGATATTGAGGCTCTATCTGACAGGGAGTCATGATTTTTACTTCTTCTACAAACAGGAGTCTAAATATGCTAAACAAATGACCTATTGATCTTTTCACTATTGCCAAATTGCAGTGGCAGCTTTTAAAAATTATTTCCCCTTATGATCTATTGGAAAATGTAGCATAGTATATCTAATTTCAGATTCTACAGAAACCATTCATAGAAAAGAGATCTTTTCTGGGTGTTGAGGATACAGTTATGTAAGAGCCACTCTCAATTGAATGTGTAAAGAATGAATGTACTTGTTTTCCAGCTGGCATCTACTATCTTTGTAGCAGCAGTGAGTTCATAAACAGTATCAAAGCATAACAATTGGTATGATTTACTCAAAATGGAAAATGCTTTTTTTTAAAGCTGCTTATAATTTCAAAATCCAATAAACTACATTAAATACTCTGCTGCCTGCTCTAGCACGATTACTAACTTGAAACCACAGGACCTTGATGTCACATGCTTGAGAGAACTGGGGTCGAAAGGTGAAAGAAGAAGGTCTTATGCAGGATACTGCCTTTAAATAAGTCAAATAAATTGCTTTTAAGCATGTATCTGTAATGCACAAAAAGAAAACAATAAACCAATCATAGAATAATAGAATCTTAGAAGGGCCTAGGTTGATAAGGCCCTTAAAGATCGTATAGTCCCTGCCATGTGCAGGGACACCTTATATGCTTTAGGGATTCAACCCAAAGGCCTTTATTTTTTAGAGTAAAGCAGTATTACAGTTTCAAAACCTTACTGATGACAGTTTCAAACACAAAATGGTTTCCACCAAAGAGCAAAGGATTGTAGTCTGAACCTCACTATGGACATTTAAAAAAAAAAACATTAAAAATGGTTGCCATATGCCTAGTGATTAGTTATCAGGATTTTATTATATATAATACCAGGAAGTAGAAGATCCTCCTAAGCAGTTATACATATATTTATCTAAAAATATAATTATGCTAAATTACAGATATATGTAGTAAGTTTATAGAAATGCGAATAAGCTTGGAGCCTAATCCACCCGGGAATTTGGGCGCAGTTTTTCAGTATTTAACTTCCAAGTGCGTTTGTTGCTTGGCAGAAGCTTCAGCAACAAGCTATGTACCCACAGGTCATGAAAAAATGAGAAAGGTTAAGATTTTGCATGTAAGTGCCACAGAGTCCAGCAAGCTGAGTAGAGCCAGCTGAACTAAACACTAGGAAATTCTAAGGCAAGAGGAATGCTTAAACATCTCACTTTTAGCCTGAGGAACATACATCTTTTCACTAGGATTCATGACAGAAGTAACTCAAAGCTGGGCAGATTAGTCATATCAGTTTGTTATTTTTTTGTCTGGAAGCCCCAAAACACAGTGGAGAGTTAGTTAGTGTTCCTGTTCCCCTTTACACCCAAGAGTGTACTGGTTAAAGTCAAATTAGGCATTTAGGATCAGAGGTAAAATCTTCTTTAGCCTAAGGAGAAACACAGAGTTGTTAATCATAACTAAGATTGCTACAAGCACTCAGCTGTTAAAAGCAGGTCCTGGGAAATTATCAATACCTTTTTCTCCCTGCAGTGCAGTATTTGACATAGTAAAAATTTTGAATAATTCCTTTTGGATTGTGCCTTGCAGACAAAATATGTAAGGAGGAAGAATCCTTTTAACCATGATGTGGGTAAATTAGCATGAAGAATAAAATTGTGTGCCTGGTTGTCTACACAGGAAGAAACAATGGTTAGATTGAATATCAAAACACCCTCAAAACAAAGAGTTTTGAGGATTTAAATTTTTAATTTAGGAAATTAATGTCAAATAGAAACTATAGACCTCTTTGACTCTTAGTGTACCAAAAATTTGAGTTTGCCCATGCTGTGAAAAATCACAAGGAAAATTTCCTTAAAGGAAAAGATTACACAGAAATGCAGTATAAAAGAACACGCTCCCATGCTCAGGAACATTCTCTGACACTGCCATATTTTCTAGTATAAATACAGTCTTACATATTCGAGAGCCTCTAAATGCTGAATTGCTCACCAAAAATGCTCATCAAATGAGCTCTATTTTTATCCTTCTATAAAGGGTAATAACCACCTGACTTGGCAACTGTAACTAAAATAGAATAGATGCTCCACCTTAGATGAGAAACCTTCTCCTTTCGTGTATAATAAGCATGGGCAGAATGTGTCCAGCAGACTGAAGGTTTTGACATACCTAGCAGAAGATCATGATAGATCAAGTTTAGTTAAAAGTTAGGTGAGAAGCTGCTAATTCTAAAACAGCTCTAGATAAATCCAAACCCCAAACATGGCCAGCTGAGACACTCTAAGATAGTGTTGAAGTGGGGTTGATGCCTTAAGAGGCCTCCTAGACACAGAGACCGGACAGGAGTAAAAGAATAAAATAGGTATTTATTTGAAAGGCCTTCAAAGGTACCCCTGGGGAGCCAGAGGCTATTGCAAGAAATGGACCCCAAGATGGATGACAGGTCACGAGTTCTTCACACCTTTAGAGGTTTGGTTCATTTGCATAGCAGGGTTAATTCTCCAATTAAAGATTCAGTTCAATGATGTAATTTCCCCTCTGCTGCCCCCCCCTTAGAAGTTCTTTGGATTATACTTTTTGGGCCTAGGACAGTCTGGGTGACCTTGGAAAGCAGGCCCGAAGAGGTTTTGTTATGTCTACCCAGCACAAGTGAGCAGAAATTAGCAAGCTACGAGAAACCTCAGAGTTAGACTCCACGTAGTACAGAATCAGGAAAATATAAAACTTAAAACCTAGGCATCAATGTAATAAGTTGTACCTCCAGATACCAGATGTGGTATCTGACTAGAGGCTGTTGGGGCAGTGTGGAGACCATCTGGAAGTTACCACAGTTCTACTGGTCCTTTAGTTGCACTTTACTCTTATTATTTCTTGATTATCCATACCCATAGTATCCACATAAACGGAGTTTAACAGTTCAGGAATCTAGGCTGAAGGTGAAGATGTGGTTTAGCAGGCTGGTGATGTGTTCTTCCTCTGGCATTCTGGAGGAAGCTGGCTGTTTATCTAGGTCATTAGGTAAGAAAAATAGGTTTGGGAAAGGAAACAAGTAAATGTGAATCAGAAGAGGAGGACATGGAGGAAGAGTCTTCTGTTATTCATCTCAAGGTTTCCACAGGACACAGCACTTATACTGGGTTACAGCGGTTATGGACTCCATGTAGATACACTTCTACAGCAGTAATCCATATGAGAGTGTATGAAGGCACAGAGAACAGACCTGGCTGAATTATTCATAGGCCACAGCTCGGCAGTAGTATGGCAACCTGATATAGAGCTCCTCCACTAACCTGAAGAGTTGCTCTTTTCCAGATGGACTTGAGATAAGATTCTGGATCCCTGCTCATACAGAGTGGCTTTCAATAACAAAGAAAAGAAAATTAGAGGGATTAACATATTCTGTCTGATATGCTTCTTTCACAGAGACATTGAAGAAGACATCTTGGTCATAAGAGGGGGTTGACCTGAGAAGCTGTGCAGAGACGGGTTGTCAGGCTTGGTGGTTATGAGAGAGCAGAAGGACGAGGCTCTGTTTAGAGCTCTCTGGAAGCAGAAAAATAGTCAGAAAAGGTGGTAAGGGGTCAACTGTGGTAAGGAGTCAACTGTCAGTCCTGATGGTTTTGTTGATAGAGTCATAAGGAAGACAAGGTGGAGGAATGCATCAAGAAGTGTGAGAACAAGGTTGTTCAAGAACCCTTTGGTCTGGAAAGGTTAGATGAAGAAATTTCTAGAGCTCCTGAATCCCTGAGAGAGACTGGGGATCCCTCGAAACAGCCAGGTTTATGCTGATTATCTTTACATTGCTGAAAAAATGAAATTAACAAATAGGAGTTCACTTCCCCTTCCCTCCCTCCCCCTTCCAGCTCCAGCTATCCTTTTTCTGGTACACGATAACTGGATTTTGTTTGTTTTCTGAATATTATCCATCACACCCTCTTAATCCCCTTCTTTTTCTCTCTGCTTTCTCTGTAACTCATTCTCCAGTTTTCTATGACTTGATGAATAAAATATGTAATTCACAAGGATTCTTCTTGTGACTTTTCATTTCAGGGAACAGCAAAGTCTGGTTAAGGTGGGAGATGTATATGAATGGTTGGGAGGGGATTTCAGAGCTTGATATGGTTAGGCAAGGGTGAAGAATAAACAAAAGTGGAGTCAGGTAGGTTGGCAAGGATTTGCATATGAGGAAGGTAAAGGCAAGATGAACTGTTTCATCTATTTCAGGGGTTTGTTTGTTGGTTTTAACTACTGCTGTAATGTGACAGGCTTAGTGCACTGCAGCTATCATGCTTGGGACATAAACAGGTGATCAAGCATGACTTCCCCACTGTGACTCCATACTGACTACTTCCAGTCACTTTCCGGTCCTTCATGTGCCTGGCAATGTTTTGCTGAAAACATTTGTCCTATCTATTAGTTGATCCATCCATCCATCTATTTGTTTCATCATTCTGATTTAATGCTGCCTTAGAAAAAAAGTATTAATAACCCTTCCTTTGGCCTCTCAGGATTTTATGCTTTGTCTTTCTTATTTCTACTTTCTTTTAAGTCTAAACGATGATGAGAATATGACAGCCCTTCATTTCCTGAGTAGCTCAGTACTGTGTCTTCTCAAGTTTGCTTAAAGCTCACTGTCTCTACCGTATTGTTTTTCATATCAATAACCTGCTCAAGTTATGACATTCACTTATTAACTTTCATTCAAAGAAAGCATTTATGCGTGTGCACTCATGCTCTCTTGTTCTGTCCTCCTAGCATACACATACATGCACATTTACTTTTCATTTTTTTTAAAATCCAAACATTTTTCCTTCTCCCTGGGAACTCACATAGTAGCAAGAAAGCACATATGCCGGTAGTAAGGAAGTAAACAAATTTTTATGTGCTAAAAAATAGCCTTTATAAAGCAGATAAAGTTTTTCTACTTTTAACAATACTTTTTGATTTTAGTAAATTGCGTTTAATGAAAATTTCTTCTACTTGTCCTAAAAAAATTGTTAATCTAAAGTTATCCTTGGGGGAGGTCCATCAAGTAGTCTATAGTAAATGGCTTATTGTCCTATTTGCACCTCCTGCAACCCCTGTCTGAGTATCTCAATTATAACTGGTTTTAAAGTTTATTCCTTATTTAAAGCCAGGAATGGAATGAGAAATTGAATGAAAAGAAAAATCTAGTTCCCCTATAGTCTTGCTTACTTTTCTTTTAGTCATGTTTTTATTTCAATGAATCATTTATTTTCAGGAAATTTCCACAATACTGCTGTTGCTAGTATTCCAGTCGTTGTCAAAAGGTTTGTGCAAGACTCAAGAAATTAGTATAATTTGCTAAAAATTTAAACCTTTCCTGAGAAAGGTATCATTGGGCTTTTACTTACTTAATTTCTTTTAGAAGTTTATTTTCAGGTGAACATCTGTCCATATCCATACAGGATGTATGTATGTTAATCCACAGAATGACAGATTCATGTAGGTTCAAGGATATTCAAGAGGCCAAACTCCCCCTTAAAGCAAGGCCAGTCCTCATATCTGATCAAAATTTCCCATATTCCAACATGTCTGTTGCTTCTTATCCTTCCATTGTGATGAAAGTCTGGCTTGGTAGATAGTGGAGTGATCTCCCTTTAAACTTCTTTAAGGCTCCTAAGTTCTCCTGACCTCTCCTCATGTGTGATACGCTCCAGATAGTTACTGAAAGTAAAACGAAAGGCTTGACCTGTGCTAATAAATAAAACAGCACCAAAGATCACTCTCTTGTCCTGAAGATAAGCTGTTTTAGCAAGGATCATGCTTGTATAGCTGGAAATCAGAAAACCAAATTAGAACCTGAGTCTGAGAGTAGAAAAGAGAAATATCTGGAAGGGTTTTAGGAATTTCTTTCAAAAATATTAAGCTAATCTATTGCTAAAAAAACCCACTTGTGAACTAGGGAACATTCAGAAGAAATGAGACTTTAAAAGACTATTCCTTGTTAAAAAGGAATTTCTGATCTTTAGTTATAGCATCACCTTTTTTTTTTTTTTGCCTGCAGG
This sequence comes from Corvus brachyrhynchos, assembly GCF_000691975.1. NCBI lineage: Eukaryota > Metazoa > Chordata > Aves > Passeriformes > Corvidae > Corvus > Corvus brachyrhynchos. Next base: position 9,214,994 of record NW_008239080.1, read on the forward strand.
TGAATTAAATAGTAGTATGTTGAATCCATTGCCCTATTTCTCACAAATCTCAAACAAGTACAATTTTTACCCATAAGCAAAGATGATTTTAAAGGTCATATTAAACTGAATCATTAATCAACAAAAATCCAGAAATGTCTAATATTTAGTGCACCTGCTGCATTTTCTTTCAGGTTTTCTCTAACTACCTACACTAACTAAATGGTATTGCATAGAACAACATTTTCATTAAATACTGCAACTGATGAAAATACAATATGTACTGTACAAACTTTGCAGCATATACTAATCACCACAGATGATATAGAAAACCCTTTCAATTGTAGAAATCTTTAGAGCACAGATTTCTTTATGCTCTCTTTACTTTTAATTATTTTTACTCACACTCCATGAGTTTCAATTTCTTGTTCTTTTAGTTCTTCATGTGCTCTCTGCTTTGTTATATAGACACTATATAAAGTTACTAAATTTGGTAGCAGAAATATTTCACCTTCAGATTTATTCTGTCATTTTTTTCAGTAATAAGGAATAAAACTTCATTTTGGGGAAGTTTTAAAAGAAAGGGGTTGCTGTGAAATACTTAATATATGCTTGCATCTTTCTGATTTTTACTTATGTTGAAGTAGATGAGTCATATATGTAGAGATCTTAAACTTGCTTTGAATACTAAGTTTTTGTATGAACACTGGTGTTTTTGTCCTCACAAGACAGTTTACTTTGCATCAAACTTTTCCATGAAACAGATTCTTTTCTGTTACTAGCAACAGGTTTGCACCTGGCTGACACCCTAAATTAATCTAGGCATTTTTTGACAAGATACAAATATTACAATGTCAGCTTCCCAACCACTTCAAGAAATTAATTCTGATAACTTTTTGACTATATTTATATAAATTTAATATTTCTCTGCAATAGAAATTCCTTTATTTTTATGTTGCATTTTGAGACATGCCTTGTAATGTAGAAATATCATGCTACTTGATTTACTGTCTTTTATGCAGGCCTTTTTATTTTTCTCTATTTATAAGATTTATATGCCAATGTCAAGAGAATGAACCACAATCTGTATTTCATCTTCAGAAACTTACTGATCTTCCTAGGAAAGTAATATTTTGGAACAGGACAAATTAAATATTTTGAAGTGCTGTTTTAAAAATATGTTAGAAACTTGTTGTCAAGAGAGATAATACTAGATTTAGAAAAAACTCATCTAGAACAGTTTTTAAAATGAATATACTTAACTAATTATGTTTTCCTGTAACTGTTAGTTCCACCTAGTTTTTGTGCCAACAAAATCTAACTATATTCTAAGACCAGGAAGACAGAATTTATCTTTTAAACAAGGTGAATACTTTTTGTTCTAGAGGCAATATAAAGGACCTAGTTGAATTTTGATTTATTTCTTTAAAGTTACTATGTAGGCAAAATAATTGATTATTGCATCCCATCTATTTCATCAAAATAGCATGGAAATATGCATCTTTACAGATTTCAGGTGCCATTAGCAGGCCTCACCAACATTAACCAACAGCTAAATCCCATTGTTCTTTTGTACAACACGTATAAAATGCACAGTCCTCAGTCACAAAATCCTCACTCACGCAATCCTGAATTAGATATTTACACCTGTTTTGTGCAAAATATGTTTTCCTAAAATGTTTTCCAAAAAAGAACCAAATCTCAAGTTTAATTGCAATCAGTTATTTGCACTATAATTCCTTTTTGAAGGACTGGATCCTAGTTTAAAATTATGTTGATGTCCAGTGTCTGTGAGTTTCCTCTCCATCAAGCTTCTTCCTTTATTTTATACATAGCTGATACTTGAGCAAATATCAAGTTATGTTTAAATGAAAGAATTTATATGGAATATTTATAGTTTAATGTCTTATTTAAATTGAAAGATTAATGAACTTTTGAACATAACATGGTGCTTTTTTCCCACATCCTTAATTTCTGATTTCCATAGTTCTTGCATGCCAAGTAGAAGTAAACCCTATTCAAAATTTGTGTTTCACTTCACCATAGAGAGTTGTTTTAGGAAGCTTGTTCTAGCCTGAAACTAAGAAGAATAACTTATCCTCATTGTGACACAGTGAGGAACAGAAACTAATGTGAACCAACATCAATAGTTACTTTGTGTGTAATTATCTCAGAGACTTGAGGTGATTGTATGTATAATTTCAGAGTTTTTCAAACAAAATTTTAATTTCCCCCAAAATATAGGAATACTGCCCGCACCTGCAACCATCATTTTCCTATCCTCAAAAAGGTTTGCTTCTTAGACTTGTTTTTGAGGTTGTGTATTAGATAACATTGCTCAAATTGTTTTGAAGGCAAGAGTCTTGTGTTCCTGTGAGGGGTGTGTGAGATTTGAAAAGTTTCGGAAGCAATTGTGCTAGGGAAAGTGGTAATGGTGCATGGCTTTGTGAACATTTAGAAGTGCTAACACATTGCTTTCATTACTGAATGTGTAATTTAAGACCTAATGGAAATATCAAAGTTTCTGTTGCTGTATCTGTCAATATGTCAGCTCTGGGAGCAGTCATGCCTTACTTTACTTGCACTGCAGAAGTACAATTTGAACTTGTGGTTACAGGTGGGTGAATGCTACCTGTAAATCCCATCATTCTGACTCACATAGAGTATTCAAGCTCACAACTTTGAAATACAAGCAGTCCAAGGTCTTGGACATAAATTCTTTGTAACCTAATGCCTTTAGATGTGAAGTCTAGGTAATAAAAACATAGCTTTTCTGTCTTTGAATCCTGCACATGAGAGAACATTTTTGGTTTTGTATATTTCTGTACCAAACCAACCAAACCCAATCTAAATAACATAATTTTGAAGTGATCTAAATATTTGAAGCAAATCCTCTTTCATCACAAAGAATTATTATGTAAATTGAGTTTAAACTCCAATCTGTTCATTATAAAGTATAGAAATTTAAGTCATGTGTAATTGTACTAGCTTCTTTTTTTTTTCTTGTTATTTTGTTTTCCTCAAAAATTGCAATGCATATTCAACTGAGAATGTGGAACTATGCAAGTGACATGACATCACAAATATTCACAATTAATTGTTTCAAAGTGTGTTTCTAAAAAGAATACAAAAGTGTTGAAAGGAATATGCTGAATACAGCATTATCATAAAAAGCACAATGAACATTATTAATTAAAAATAATAACAGAAATTAATTTCTTAGGTAAAAAATATATGTGATTTTAATCTTTCCATCATGACCTGTTTCAAATGGGCCAGAGAACTACTGACTAGTCTATTTTAGACATTGTTTAGCTGCAATTCAATTAGCCTAAGCTTAGGACAGACATTCTCTCCTCAGAGGAAGGTAAGACATTTGGTGGATGAGGCATTGAGGAGCTCTGGAATATTTCCCATTTTCTGGCATCACCAGAGGGGTCTGTTCTGATGACATGCAGACTGCAAAATCCCTGTGTCCATTAGGGGATGTTCCAGTGCTGCATCCAGTGCTGCAGTTTGAGGAAGGTAATTCTTCACCTCTACTCAGCACCACTGTAATCCTCAGGAGTCATGGGACCAGTTCCAGGTTCCACTCTACAAGAGAGACATGGACTCGCCAGAGTCCAGTTAAGGACCATGAACGCTGTAAAGGGGCAGGAGCATCTCTCATACAAAGAGATCCTGAGAGACATGGGAATGTTTAGGTGGAGGAAAAAAGGCTTGAGGGAATCTTATTGATGTGTAAAAATACCCAATGAGAAGCAATAATCAAGACATAGACAGAGTCTTCTCAGTGCTACATTGATTCAGGACAACAGTGAATGGGCAAAAATTGTATTTAAACACTGGAATGGGTTGCTCAATTACTCTGTGGAGTCTCCCTCCTTGGAGACAGTAAAAAAACTAACTGGATGCCATTCCAGGAGCCTACCATAATTGTCCCTCCTCTGAGCAGTGGTTTGGACTGGATTACCTTCTGTTGAGATCCAGTTATTAAGGTTCTTAGAAATGCCTCTGCCCGAATGAGTGTGCAAATGAGACCATATGCCAGTGACAATAGTAAAGGTTTTATTTGATGAGAGGGAGAGAGAGAGAGAAAAAAAAGGAAAGAAGTAGAAAATAGGTGGGGGGGACAGAAAGAATGACAGGGACAGAATAGGAAAAATATCCCCACTCCGTGGAACCCAAGGATGTTCGTTGATCCTCTCCAGATGGTCTTTTTGGTAGTGCAGGACCCCCCGTAAAGCACAGAATCCGATTGGTTGACACCTCCTCGAGCCAGGTAGCAATGTGCAGGCATATCCCCCTGGGGGAGCAGGGTGGGCAGTCTCTTACAAAGACTCTGGGTCTGTTGCATCACGTGCAGCCCTGTGGGGCCAAGCCTCTCACGTGAAAGTCCCGTGGATGTGCCCGGGGGGGGGGGGGATCTGTGTTAAACCTGGCTTCTGTGAGCTGTGCTCTCCCCCCTACCCCAAACTCAGCTGGGGATGATCGAACAATGGGTTTCTCTTTATCTAATCAGCAGTTCAAAGTCCCAGTTCTTTGGTTGTAGCTTCTGTATAAATGAGTAAAAACTTTATATCAACTTTTTGGGCATGAACTATTTTCAGTCTCTGACACCTTCAGAGATGCTTTCCATCCTCAATCATTCTATGGGTCTATGATTTTGTGTTATGTCAAAAGTCACTTCAGAGAACAGGGCTGGAAGGCATTCTGAAGAGCAACATCTTCCCTTAAACATATCTGTAGACTTATGTTGCTCCAATAGATGCCTACAGTTAATTGTCATGCAACCCAGCACCTACAAAAGTAGAATCTAGAGTTTTATGGTGTACATATAGTTCTGAAAACAATCTGGTCATGGTGTATTTCCTCATGACCAGTCATACCTATTAATTCTATGAGAGACATAAGATCACCAGTCTGGTTGTGCTAGGTTTTGTTGCATACTAATGCTATGCTCTAGTTGGAAAAAAATACACTCATATCTATACATATGCGTGTGTGTATTTATTTACAACTGAAGAGTTTGGAGTTCAGAGTGGCTATATAAAGACCCATAAATCAGGTATATGGAATGAAAGGTATGAAACCTTTGTCTTTTTTTTGGAATTCATTGCGTACTGCTTCCTTCTGTGAGTTCACAGTCTTCTTTATATCATGTGCTAGTCTTTGCTCTCTTGACTCAGTGGCTCCAACACCTATTGATCTTCACTGCTATTGGTACAGACAAGACGGTAAAACTACCTTTTTGATCTGATGAATACTGCCGAATTCTACCCCTTCACTTCCTCCACCAAAAACCCATCTGGGACATTTCACAGTCTTTAAATGAAGTGGTTGATACCATACTCACTGGGAAATAACTGAAGTAAATGAAATTAAAGACATAATTTTTTCCGATTTTTTGTTTGGTATTGTACAGGGACTGCTGGTGCTATAAACCAGGCATCAGGTAGCTTTGTGTGCAATGGGACTGAAAAAGACTGCTGTAGTGACACAGAAATTCTGTGGTTTGCTATAAGTTCCAGACATCTAGACATCTGAGGTTTAATACTAAGACCTTGCAGACTTTTTTTTGTCAGCCCAAAGACTAGCTCCTTCTTCCTTCCCATTAGCTTCATTAATTTTATGAACAGTTGGACAGAAAAGAAAGCAAAGTTGGTTTTGTGCTCTTCAGTTTGCTTGTACTCAATATGAAGAAGAGAGGGTGACTTCTGCAAATGATGAAGCCATATTGGAAGATACTTCCCCTCCAAGGTACTGACGTTTCATTCAAATCATAACCTTTGGTGGTGCACAAACAGCTGTAGGTTAGCAACACTGTCATTTACAGATGCTGTCCAAGTGAGCATTCCGCTTCAAGCACAGAATAAATTACAGTCCTCAGTGGATGAACTCATAATGAAAGACAAGGTATTCTATCTGCTCATAAGTAAACCTTTCCTTTTCTGTCCTATCAGGTAGTTTTCAGAAGTCTGTTCACTTTGGGGACATATCTCAATAGTGCTTTTTTACAGCTGTCATTCTCCTTCTGCTATTTGATCTCATGATAATGTATCCATGTCATCATCTAGCTGTACAGAGTAGCTCTTTCTTTGCTTTTCCTTAGTTCTGTTTGATTCTTTTCATCATCTGTGCAAGTGCTATTCCACCATCTTTCTGTCATTTCACAGCAGTTGTGCTTCTCTCCACTCTTTTAGCCATGATAACTAACCTTTTGACAATTATTTTGACCTGAGCTACTTTACTGATAATGACCTTGTTGAGGTCTAATATCAAACCATTTTACTTCATGCTTTTTTTATATTTTTGCCAGATGATTAAAAATAAATAGATTATTTCCTATAGAAAAAAAAAATAAAAATTTTGTTAGCATCCACTTCATCTGCTTAGGTCAGCAGGTCCCTGTCAATCAGTGTTGACTAAACAGTCACTGACTTCTTTTGCGTCTTACTCTTTCCTGATAGTCACCAAAGACGTGAATTGAAGAGCAGTCAGGACTTCTGTTCACATGCTGAACTCAATTTCTTTTTGGTTATCTTGGGGAAGCTTCTCTGTGTAATTTAACTTG